>NC_064921.1:359344201-359691701 GCF_023897955.1 Schistocerca gregaria | reverse complement strand
GGTTGAGTAGGACCAGGAGAAGCAAATGGGGGGGAGAAGTTGTTGAGGTTCTGGAGGAATGTGGATAAGGTGTCCTCATCTTCAATCCAGATAGCAAAGATGCCAACGAATCTGAAGCAATTGAAGGGTTTAGGATTCTGGTTTTTTTAGGAAGGATTCCTCTATATGGCCAATGAATATGTTTGCATAGGATAGTGCCGTGCAAGTGCCCATAGCTGTACCATGTATTTGTTTGCAATAATGCCTTCAAAGGAGAAGTAATTGTGAGTGAGGATATAGTTGGTCATGGAGACTAGGAAAGAGGTTGTTGGTTTGGAATCCATAGGGTGTCTGGACAGGTAGTGTGATAGCATAGCCATGGGCATTAGGAATGTTAGTGTACAGGGAAGTGGCATCAATAGTGATGAGCAGGCCACCGTATGGTAGAGGGAGAGGAACTGTGGAGAGACGGTTGAGAAAATGGTTGGTATCTTTTATATAGGGGGATAGGTTCCAGATAAAAGGTTGAAGGTGTTGGTATAAGAGAGCAGAGATTCTCTGTGGGGGCACAGTAACCGGCCACAATGGGGAATCCTGGGTGGTTGGGTTTATGGACTTCAGGAAGCATGTAGAAGTTGGGAGTGTGGGGAGTGGTAGGTGTAAGTAGAGACATGAACTCTGGGGGAAGGTTCTGAGATGGGCCTGAGGATTTGAGTAATGACCCGAGATCCTGCTGGATTGCTGTAATGTGATCACTGTGGCATAGTTTGTAAGTGGAAGTGCGGCTGAAAACTACGGTGATGGAGCCTTTGTCTGCAGGTAGGATTAAAAGATAGGGATCAGTTTTTAGATTGTGGACTGCGGTTCTTTCTGTAGATGTAAGGTTAGTATGCTTGTTGAGGGATTTGGGGAATGATGGTAAGGTAAGGTTAGAGGAGAAGAAATTGTGGAAAGTTAACAGGGGGTGGTTTGGAGGCAGTGGGGGTGGGTCATGGTTAGAGGAGTGAACTGAGTTAGGCGAGGTTCAATGTTGGTCTTTGGTTGACTCTGATTGGTCAGGTTGGTGGGGAAAAGTGTTTCCACTGTAGGGACCAAGAGGAGGAGAGGTGGTCTTTAACTAATAGTGCATGGTTGAATATGGGAGTGGGGCAAAAGGTGAGGCCATTGGAAAGGACTGATATTTCTGTGGAACTAAGGCTTTTGGAGGAAAGGTTCATGACTGTGTTGCAGGTCTGTTTAGGATTAGAGTTCTGTGTGGTAGTGGTGGGAGGGAGTTTCGGAGGGTGGAGTAAGTGTAGTAGGGTCTGCAAAACAAGGTTTGTCAGCTATGAGGGGGCGTGGGTGAGGTTTAGTGGTTATTGTAGAAGTGGTAGACAAAGGCCTCACCTTTTGCCCTACTCCCATATTCAACCATGCAGGACTAGTTAGACCTCCTCTCCTCCTCCTGGTCCCTACAGTGGAAATGCTTTTTCGCAACTAACCCGACCAACCACACTTGACCAAAGACCAACACTGAACCTTGCCCGACTCAGTTCACTATTCCGGCCAACCATGATCCACCCCCACTGCTTTCAATCCACCGTCTGTTAACTTTCCAAAATTTCTTATCCTCGAACCTTGCCTCACCGTTTCCCAAATCCCTCAACATGCATCCACAGAAAGAACTGCAGTCCACCACCTAAAAACTGATCCCTATCTTATAATCCTACCTGCAAACAAAGGCTCCACCACCGTAGTTTTCAGCCGCACTTACACCTACAAACCATGCCACAGTGATAGCGATCACATTACAGCAATCCAGCAGGATCTCCAGTCACTACTCAAATCCTCAGGCCCATCACAGAACCTCCTGCCAGAGTTCCTCTCTACTTAACCCTACCACTCCCCACACTCCCACCTCCTACATGCTTCCTAAAGTCGATTAACTCAACCACACAGGATTCCCCATTGTGGCCAGTTACTGTCCCCACACTGAGAGAATCTCTGCTCTCATAGACCAAAACCTTCAGCCTATTACCTGGAACCTATACCCCTATATAAAGGATACCAACCATTTCCTCAGCCGACTCTCCACAGTTCCTGTCCCTTTACCACACGGTGCCCTGCTCGTCACTACTGATGCCACTTCCCTGTACACTAACATTCCTAATGCCTATGGCTATGCTATCACACTACCTTTCCAGACACCCTATGGATTCCAAACCAACCACCTCCTTCCTAGTTTCCATTACCAACTATATCCTCACCCACAATTACTTCTCCTTGGATGGCATTACCTACAAATAAATACGTGGTATGGCTAGGGGCACCTGCATTGCACCATCCTATGCTAACCTATTCATTGGCCATATAGAGGAATCCTTCCTAAAAACCCAGAATCCTAAACCCTTAAATTGCTTCAGATTCGTTGATGACATTGATGGATTGAAGGTGAAGACACCTTATTCACATTACTTCAGTACCTCAACTACTTCTCCCCCATTTGCTTTACCTGGTCCTGCTCAACCCGACAAGCCACGTTCCTAGATGTTGACCTCTGCCTCAGAGATGGCTACATCAGTACCTCCGTCCATATCAAACCTACTAACCACCAGCAACACCTCCACTTCAACAGCTGCCACCCATTTCATACCAAGAAGTCCCTTCCATACAGCCTAGCCACCTGTGGTCATCGCATCTGCAGTGACGAGCAGTCTATATATATACCGAGAGTCTTACTGAAGCCTTCACTCAACATAATTATCCTCCCATCCTTGTACAGAAATAAATCTCCTTTGCCTTTGATTTCCCATCTCCCATCACCCATCACCTCCTAAAATCCCACAGTCCGGCCACAGAGGAACATTTCCCTCGTGACTCAGTACCATCCGGGACTGGAGCAACTGAATTACATTCTCCACTAGGGTTTTGACTACCTCTTGTCGTGCCCTGAAAAGAGAAATGTCATACTTACACAACCCCTGCTCCCAATCCCTTACCTTATGGTTCGTAACCCTGTAATAGACCTGGATGTAAGACCTGTCCCATACATCCTCCTACAACCACCTACACCACTCCAGTCACTAACATTACCTACCACACCAAAGGCAGTCATTTCATTTACAAGCTAAGCTGCAACCACTATGCTGTATTCTATGCAGGCATGCAACCAACAAGCTGTCTGCCTATGTGAATGGCCACCAACAAACTGTGGAGAAAAAAAAAAAAAAAAAAGTGGACCACCCTGTAGCTGAACACGCTGCCAAACATGATACCCCTCATCTCAATGACTGCTTCACAGCCTGTGCCATATAGATCCTTCCCACCACCACCAGCTTTTCTGAATTGCGCAGGTGGGAACTTTCCCTGCAATACATCCTATATTCCTATAGCCCTCCTGGCCTCAAACTACTTTAGTCACTGTGCTCACCCATCCAGCCCCCGCCCTGTTCCCATTCCAGCACTACACAGCCGTCATTTCACTGCCACACCCAGGCTTGTAATGTATTTTATTTTAATTTCTCTCCTCTCTGCTGGTTACCCCCTCCCCCCTCCTCACCTTCTCTCCTACCCTCTGTCTAAACTGCAACACTTCACCGTCCACCACTCCCACCATATTATCCCTCCCCCTCCCCACTTCACCCTAGCCTCCTCCTTACCCCCAGCCAATTGCCACTCCCATCATGCACTGGTGCAGCTGATGGCAGTGTAGTTTCAGCTCTGAGACTGCCTCTGAGACCGCAGATGTGTGTGCAAGTTGCGTGTGTGTGTGTGTCTGTCTGTCTGTGTGTGTTGTCCCTATCGCGGCTCAGCATCTCTGCTACATGGCGAGTAGCAACTTTCCTTCTCTCGTATTGTTACATTCCATTCTAGATTTTCCATTGTTCGATTAAAGAGTCAATAAGACTATAATTTTCACACTGGAAATTCGAAGCTTGTTTGTTGAATACTCTGTAGTCTTTCATTTATAACTTATTGTAAGATAAAGGCTTTTATCATTTCAAGATAATTAGAAAGAATTGCGTTTGAAACCATTATCTGGGCCCCATTAAATGACATTTTTTTCCTCCTTTAGCAGATATTGCTGATGCTGAGGTAATACAATAACACTTTAGTTTCCTGACATTGCAAATTGTTCTTACTTAGTTGAAATAAAAAAAGGATTATATGTATCTGTACATCACTTTGCAGGTAATACTTACAGATTATAAATGTGAGCTTACTGGAACAATGACTGCTGGAGTATTCAACTGATAACTTATGGCCTAATATGAAGAAACTGCTAAGCTCGTTAATATGTTAAGATGTCAGTGTCTCTGTAAATTCACTCCACATAGATTTGCAAGTCCTGCTTACATTCCTTCTTAAACAAAAAGTAATACTCTCATCTCAAATATAGTTAAAATTTAACATAAACACTGTTTTGTTTTAGTTTACATCTGTAATAAGTTTTCTCTGCTGGGAGAGGAAGACAAGAGTTTCTGTAATGGCCACATGGAATCATGAAGAAAACAAAGCAGATTTGCTGGGAAGTGTAAAAATAGTATCAAATGGTTATGGAGCAGTTCCAACCACAGAAGAAAGGGCAGAAATACCTTCTTGAATGGAAAAGAAGTGGGCGCACTGGTGTCCTACCTCAAATTTTATGTACTTGGATGTGTGTTGGGAAGGTTTTGGCTGTGAAATTGAAGAGTACGACGTCAGGAAACCTTATGTAAATGCTGAATGTGAACATTCACAGAATTTTGTTTGATCAGGAGCCCTGTAACCAGAGATGATGCAATGTTGAAGTGGAATACCATTTAATAGGTTGCAAATAGGAATGTTTCTGAGCTTTATTGCAGCTGCTGAAAAATTATATCTTTCAGTGTGTTTTTAAAATGTGGAAGACTGTTTTTGTACTTAAATTTGCACAAATCTAGGTTCCTTTGGAATAAGTATTTCATAAGACTACCTGTTAATAGTGCTGCAAGTGGGGCTCACAACATTACTATTTCTGCTCACGACACGTTCATTGCCTGCCTCTAGTCACACCGTAAACATTGTATTTGTTGTTTAAATGTTTTATTTATTTTAATGATTTTAAAATGTTATCTTTATAATGTGAAAACAATTTTCAATTTGTAAAAATAATTTTGTGATGTGTAAATAAATAATTTTTCAGGAAGCCTTTACTATTAATTATTTCATCCATTGTAACGTTTTGAGGCACTGTGAATGTGGGTCTCGGTTACACAGATTTATTTCACAAAACCACATTCCACTTCTTTGAGATGAATTACATGGTATTTGCAGCCACTATTATCAATTGGATAGCCAGCTGCTGGAAACACTCTTGACTACTTCTGTCAAATAATGCTAGGTACAGGAACTTTAAAGCCTCTTTCTACCAGTGAAATTAGTAGTCAAACTTTGTTTCATCAATCAACGAGGTATTTGACTTTCGAGAGAGAGAGCGAAGAAGAAAGCTGAGAATTTTGGGGTGTGAATTTTCGGTTCAAATCTTCTACATGATTGAAAAGGGACTTATGAAGCTTGTCTAAATAGTATAGTAAACTAGTCACTGGTACATGATACAACAGGAGGAATGCAGAGCCAATTTTATTGAGCTTCCCATTGAGGTAGAAGTCTCACTTGTCTGCAACTCCTTGAAGGCTGTTCTGTTAAGTGGGCACCTAATAGTGCACTGCTGACCAGCAACCCATCCAATGGGTATGCATTACTTGCTGCCCAGAAGCAGGCATTACTGTGTACAAAATTCGTCCAATAGTAGCCTGAGAACTGGGTAACCAAACAAAATGTAAGTATACCATCTGCTGAATGTCAAGTAGAGATTAGATTAGATTAATACTTGTTCCATAGATCATGAATACGACACTTCGTAATGATGTGGAACGTGTCAGGTTAATGAAAGATGTCTGTCCAAGATATTACATTACACAAAATATTGCATGGCACTAATGCTCATGTTAGTTTTTTTCCCTCCCTTAATTTATATCTAAAAATTCAGCCAATGAGTAGGAGGAGTTGTCATCTAGAAATTCTTTTAATTTATTTTTAAATGTTGGTTGACTATCTGTCAGGCTTTTGATGCTGTTTGGTAGGTGACCAAAGACTTCTGTGGCAGCATAATGTACCCCTTTCTGTGCCAAAGTCAGATTTAACGCTGCATAGTGAAGATTATCCTTTCTCCTGGTGTTATAGCTATGCACACTGCTATTATTTTGGAACTGGGCTGGATTATTAACAACAATTTTCATAAATGAATATATATACTGTGAGGATCCCTAGATCCTTAAATAAATGTCTGCACGATGACTGTGGGTGGGCTCCAGCAATTATTCTGATTACATGTTTTTGAGCAATGAATACTTTTCTACTCAATGATGAATTATCCCAGAATATGATACCATACAAAAGCAGTGAATGAAAGTAGGCATAGTAAGCTAATTTACTGAGATTCTTATCACCAAAATTTGCAATAACCCTAATAGCATACGTAGCTGAACTCAGACGTTTCAACAGACCATCAATGTGTTGCTTCCAGTTTAACTTCTCATCAATGGACACACCTAAAATTTTTGAAAATTATACCTTAGCTACAGACTTGTGTTCAAAGTCTATATTTATTACTGGAGTTGTGCCATTTACTGTACGGAACTGTATATACTGAGTTTTATCAAAATTTAAAGAGAGACCGTTTGCTGAGAACCACTTAATAATTTTGTGAAAAACATCATTTACAATTACATCACTTAGTTCTTGGTTTTTGGATGTTATTACTATACTTGTATCATCAGCAAAAAGAACTAACTTTGCATCTTCATCAATTTGGAATTGTAAGTCATTAATGTATATCAAGAACAGTAAAGGACCTAAGACTGAACCCTGTGGGACCCCGTACTTAATAGCCCCCCCCCCCCCCCCCCCCCAGTTTGAGGAATCAGCTGTTGTATTAACGTTACATGAACCACTTATTTCAACTTTCTGCATACTTCCAGTTAAGTATGAGTTAAACCATTTGTGCACTGCCCCCCTCAAACCATAATGATTTAGCTTATCTAAAAGAATTCCATGATTTACACAGTCAAAGGCCTTTGACAGATCACAAAAATTAACAATGGGTGATATCCGGTTATTCAGACCATTTAATATTTGATCAGTGAAACCGTATATAGCATTTTCTGTTGAAAAGCCTTTCTGAAAACAAAACTGACATTTTGTTAGTACTTTATTTTTACATATATGGGAGGCTACTCTTGAATACATCGCTTTCTCAAAAAATTTTTATAGAGCTGTCAGAAGAGAGATCGGGCGATAGTTGTTGACATCCGATATATCCCCCTTTTTATGCAATGGTTTTACAATGGCATATTTCAGTTTATCAGGGAAAACACCCTGCTCCAAAGAGCTATTACATACGTGGCTGAGACTCCTACTTAACTGGGCGGAACAAGCTTTAAGTATCTTGTTGGAAATGCCATCAATTGCGTAAGAGCTTTTACTTTTCAGTGAGTTTATTATTTTACTGATTTCAGGAGGAGAGGGTGGTGGAAATACCAAACTGCACAGGTATGGCCTCTTCTATTAGAAGCCTTGCCTCTTCTAGTGAAGATCTAGATCCTACTTTCTCAACAACATTTAAAAAATGATTATTGAGAATATTTCCAATTTCAGATTGTTTGTTAGTACACTTGTCATTCAGTTTTATGGCACTAAAGTCTTCCTGTGCTCTTGGTTGCCCTGTTTCCCTTTCAATGATATTCCACATCATTACGAATTGTTGTATTCATGAACTATGGAACAAGTATTAATCTAATCTAATCTTTAATTTTATTATCAGAGTTACTGATCTCAGACATGATACACATGCTTCTGGACTTTTTAATAACTTTTCTTAGTACCGCACAACAGTTTTTATAATATTGAACAATTTCGGGGTCAGTACTCCCTCTTGCTGTTAGATACAGTTCACTTTTACAGTTGCAAGATATTCTTATTCCTTTAGTTAGCCAAGGTTTTTTTATACATTTTCTTGGGAAAACAATTTTCAAATACCCTTAAAAATGTATCGCGAAATAAGTTAAATTTCAAGTTTGCATTGGGTTCCATATACACTTCATCCCAGTCTAGCTGCTTTAGGCTTTCCCTAAAGTTTGCAGTATTTATATTGTTAATTGAATGCACTGCTTTGAAATTCTGATTTGATATACTGCAGGGAGCTATGTCTTGTACTGTAACTAGCTGTGCACCATGATCTGAAAGACCATTCTCAACAGGATAAGCATTTATGTCCTTAAACTTATCTTGGTCTGTAAAAAAGTTATCTATCAATGTCCTGCTGTTCTTCATTATCCGAGTAGGAAAATCAATGACGGAGCTCAAATTGAAAGAACTGAGTAATACTACAAGGTCATTCTTCCTATTACACTCTTTCAGGGAATCAACATTGAAATCCCCACAAATGATAATTTGCTTCCCCCTGTCTGACAGATAGCACAACAAAGCATCCAAGTTTTCTAGAAATAGCTGAAAATTCCCTGAGGGGGACCTATACACTGTTACAATTATAAAAGTGCCATCATTTAGTTTTAGTTCAGTGGCACATGCTTCCATATGTTGCTCTACACAAAAATTTTTAGTTACTAAACTTTTTGCACTGTGGAAGCTTTTGACATATATGGCAACTCCTCCTCTCATCATGTTATCTCTACTTACATGTGCAGCTAATTTGTACCCATTGATGCTAACCTTTTGCATATCAGTGACAATGTGATGCTCAGACAGGCATAGTACATCTATTACATTCTCAGTTTCTATATCTTCTAAACAAAGCAGAAGATCATCAATTTTATTCTTCAATCCCCCAATATTTTGATGAAATATACTAACATTATTTTTCATTTACTTTTGTATCTTGAACTTTAACATCTTTAGTACTTGCCTGGCTGAGTTCCCCACTGGACACCGATCTTACACTAAAAGAGTTACCACCATGAGATGTAGTTCCTCCACCCTTTAAATTTCCTGCTATCAGCCCAGCCAGTTTACCCTTCCCCTTCTTGTTGAGGTGGAATAAAAGTTGGAATATAAACAGGTATGCTGTCATAACAAGATACCCTCCAAGGTAAGACAAGTTAGAGAAAACCATGGCTGTGTAAGGAGGGATTACTTTCACAGCAATTGTTTTCAAAAAGTTTTGTTACCTGTGGTAGCAAGAATGTTGAGTGGCAATGAGTAATAGAATGCATAATTTGTACCACCTAAATGTTGCTGTAAAATACAGGTGCCATCATCCAAATTAGAAAAGTTATCTGATAGTTCAATAAGAGATCAAAGTAATGGTTTGATCCTGAAGTCGGGCAGCTGATCATGCATTTTACAAGTGCTGATTGTGACCGTGTGAGAGATTAAAATGAGCAAAGGTGCACAAAAAAAGTCTAAAATTTTTCTTATACTCTTTCTTATAGATGAAATAGTTAAACATATCAGTGAACAAATACTTTGAACAACAATGCTTTCCAAATGTTTGAATCAATGGTTGCCAACAAACAAGAAATCAATAAAGTGGTTGGTTGATTTTTGGATGCCAGCGTTGAACTTCCTTCCATACATATACGTTGACCCAGAACCCATTTTACCTTCCACAGGACCATTTGAATAGTGAATGGAGATCATTTAAAAATTCTTCTGAGAATGCTGCATGTTGCAAACACTACAAAAGTTCACACTTTAGGTTGTCTCAAAGTTAAAATACTATGATGCTGACAAAATAGTATGGAATGAGATTTTCACTCTGCAGCGGAGTGTGCGCTGATATGAAACTTCCTGGCAGATTTAAACTGTGTGCCCGACCGAGACTCGAACTCGGGACCTTTGCCTTTCGCGAGTTCGAGTCTCGGTCGGGCACACAGTTTTAATCTGCCAGGAAATTTCAAAATAATATGGATCGATAAACCTCGAATAACATTCCAGGGCAAATTATATTCAGGCAGCATTTGAAATAAGTCACAAGTATGGACTAAAAGGTTTAAGCCTTGGCTGGCATCGACATTTGTTGTTGCATAACTAGTATGGTGTGGGTCAACATGACAAACTTTTTAAAATTGTGAGAACAGTATTTTATTTCAGATCAACTTCAAGAACCACACTTACGATTCAGATGCTTCTTCTGTCATAAAACAACTGTATACAACTAAGCAAAATGTAAAGGTTATGTTGTATAGATTCTCATACACTTTGTGAGACATGCCCTTCGCAAATACTCATTGCACATTTCACACATTGGTCTACAGGTACTGCAGGAATGGTTGGTCTTACTTGATGATCGATATTCCTGCAAGGGTTGTTAGAAACTGGAGTCAATATTCTACCAATGGCATGATGCATTTCGATAGGGAAATGGGGATTCAACTAGACCTATGTCTACTTCTTGAACTATATTGCAGCCAGTATCTATATTGTTGCTGTTCTCTGAACAGTTCACCTTTGCAAAATTAATTTTTCATTTGTAGGCCTATTTCTTATTTGTTCATCCACCATACTGTCAGAGGAAAGACGAGAACCAAATTTATGTTTCATTTGCAACGACGTCATGATTCATTGCAATAAACCACAAACTTGAAAATTTCCTGACCAAATTATATGCTGAAATTCTCATGTTGCACACTGGAGGCTGCGATGATCATCTGAAATTATTCCCTTTGCCAAAGAAAGAACTGTTACCTGTATCTGGCTCTTTGTCTTCACTAGGAGACAATTCGGAGTTTGAATCACGTTCTCTCTCTTCATGTGTTCTCTCATCAGCTTTACCACTAAAACTGTTTCGTTCAAGGTGAGAAGTGTATAAGTGTATTACAAATACAACCATAACAAAGTGTTCTGTAACTGCTAAACTTTAATTGCACTTACGATAATGAAAGAAACCAGCCTGCTTGTGCATCAATAATTCTTACTTAACCGGTGTACTAGAGTAGATTACTACTAGTTCCATGGATCATGAATACGATATTTCGTAATGATGTGGCACGAGTCAATTTTTCAAGCATGGTGAATAATCGGGCGTGATCCTGCCTTTTCTTCAACAATAGAATTGGCCTTATTGTTGATTTTGAAGCTGAGAGCTGTTTTAGAAGAGTCACGAGATTTAGACGATAAGACTTTTGAAAAAGAACTGCGCAAGTGGCATTTTGACCCGCACTAAACCAGTTAGGTCAAATCACGCTGCAATGATGGCGGCTGCTACAGTTTCTGAATTTTCATCGTCACATTACTGGATAAAGGAAATAAAACGCCGACAATTATTGTGACGAATTTGCGAAGATGTATCCAACAAAGGCGGAACATTATGTAGCTTACTGAAAGTTGGCTTACCAATGTGTAGATCTGGTAAGTAAATTCATAATAAAGAATATGCGTTTGTTTGCTACAATTTGACTAAATCGCCAAGGAAATTCCAAAGAAATTGTAAGGGCACAACAGACATGGGGAAGTGCATTGTTAGCTGTAACTAATAGGCGATGTGCTTTGTTGGTGGTGCACATTTTGACGAATTAGATAGGAATAAACTTGGGCTGCGGTCTTCTTTGGCACAGAAACAGCTAAGTGAAAAATCTGTGCAATGCTTGCGTTTATTTACATATAGAAGCCGATTTAGGAATTTTTTCTTGTGCGAGATCGCGTGTACAAGATCGTGTGCCGATTAAATTTTTCTAGATTCGCATATTTTACTGTTCGCGGTGTTTCCGCATAATCTTTACTTGATTGTATCAGTAGGCCTACCCATTTGTATTGTGATAGTGTGAAATTTCGAACATTCTCGAGTGCCGCGATTAACTAGTACTGGTAGTGTTACGATCAATTGTCGGCTTGAACTAAGTCGTGTTCTCTTAAAATTTTTGTGAGCAGTTGGCTTATTTTCGTTCAAAACAGTGATTATTTAATTTCATTGTACAATTACGTGAGAAATAGTGTGAGAATTTTGGAACGATTGGGAAACAATATTTTTGTAAGTTACCTGTATGAGTGTTTTGGATAGGCCTACATAATTTTTCCTAGCAAATCAGTTAGTGTTTCATTGTACGGTACATCAACGTAAATAAGCATGCCTTATTGAGGATTTTCAGAAGGTATCATTGTCATTTACACAATCTAGCCTACAAGCAGTTCATAGCAAATTGTCGTTTGCGGTTTAGTCACTGTAGCAGATTTTCTAACGTTCCGTGTTATATTTCATCTGCATTTACAGTAAATCAACTCTGTTTTAAAGTTTGCTTATAACTATAATTAACATCAAAATGCTTTAGGAAACTAGTAATTTTTTCCACAGCTTTTTTTCCCTTAATGGAAACCTCGTTTTTATATGTTTTAATTCTTATACAGAATTAGAAACATTTTAGCTTAACAGATTAAGAGCTAATCAGCATGTTTAAATTAAAGTTATTTTTTCACTGCCTTGTAATACATTGCTCTAGTCAAAATACAGCCTCACTCTGAATGATGTCTTCAAACACAGGATGAGTTGGCTGCTGGAAATAGGTCTGACTACTGTCAAATGATTGGTAACTGCTGGGAATCAAGGTACCAGAAGAGCCTCTCCTGTGGGTTCTCTCTCCTCTGCAGAAGTACAGTCTCTGTCATTACCCATCCACTTGCCTGCAGGTGACATGTTAGTGGTAGAACGAGGCATATCCTGTACATGGTGGATGGGGAACAGAGAGGACTGGGGGGTGTTGTACAGATCCCCCCTCCACCCCCAAACCAGTTTGAGGTGCTGCCTTTCACTAAAACTGAGCCAGTGGGATTCAATTCTCCTGTTTGGGGGAAGACTGTTTTGCCCGCTGTCAGAAGGTGGCAAATGCAAAGCGGTAGGGGTCTACTGATTGTCAGTAGTTCTTCTTTGGGAAGTGGCAGCAACAGACAGGAAAGGACACAATGTGAACTCAGTGTGTTTACCAGGGGGTCTCACTCAACATGTTGAAGAGGCTATTCCCCCAGCCATTGAGAGAACATGGTGCAGCCAACTAAAGATTGTGCTGCATTTTGGAACAAATGACGTCTATTGTCCTGATTTAGAGGTCATTCGTGACTCATTTCAGCGACTGGCATAGAAGGTTGAGAAGACCAGCTTTGCACATGGAGTTTCAATGAAGCTCCTGCAGCATTGTCCCCAGAACTGATTGTGGCCCTGTGGGTCTGAGTCGAGTGGAAGGACTAAACCAGAGACTTTGAAAGTTCTGTGACAAGCTAGGCTGCAACTTCCTGGACTTGTGCCATAGAGCTGAGGGCTGTAGGGTTCCCCTAAATAGGTCAGGTGTTCACTATATGTCAGAGGTTGCTAATCAAGTAGCGATTGTGTATGGGGTGCACACAAGGGTATTTTAGATTAGGTGACTCTTCATCCAATCTACTCATAGATAATAATAGCTGTAAGAAACACAGAAGTATCAGTGTAAGATCAAAAGAAATGCCTCCCACAGGTTAGGGTATTAAAATCCTAATGGTAAACTGCAAAAGCATTCGCGACAAAGTGCGAGAGTTTGAAACACTCGTGAAAAGCAATGAATCTCACATGGTACTAGGCACAGAAAGCTGGTTAAAACTTTAAATTGATAGCAATGAGGTTTTTGGGGAAAATTTTAAGTATATATTGAAAGGACAGACAAACGGGAAATAGAGCTGTTGTGTTTGTCCCAGTAGACAAGAAAATCAAATCCACTGAGACAGAAATTGAAGGTGCATTTGAGATTGTTTTTGGGCAAGATTGAGTCTCAGGGATGGGCATAAAGTGATAATTGGATGTTTCTCTCTCCCACCACACTCATCTCCCAATTTAAATGAAAACTTGAGAGAAAACCTCGGTTCACTTGTATGTTTCCCAATCTCACTGTAATCATCAGTGGAGACTTTAATCATCCAACAGTTAATTGGGAAAATTATAGTTTTGTTAGTGGTGGGCACGAAAAGACATCCTGTGACACTTACTACCCAGAACAGGTAGTTAGCAACCCCACTCATAATGTAAATATATTGGATCTAATGGCAACAAACAGAGATGACCTCTTTGAGGATGTCCACATAAAATCTGATATTAATGACCATGACACAATTATGTCAATAATGATTACCAAAGTATGAACAACAGCTAAAACAAACAGAAAGGTATATATGTTCAATAGACTAGATAAAGTGTCAGCAATGTCATATTTCAGTGAAGAACTTGAAACTTTCAGCACAGGGCAGGAACATGTGGAGGAACTCTGGCTCAAGTTTAAAAGCGTAATTGACTGTGCACTGGATACATAGGTACCCAGTGGAATAATTCCATATGGGAGAGAGCTTCCATGGTATATAGTCACTGCAAATCAACTTTGAAAGAACCAGATTACTGTATAATGCATGTAAAACGAAATGTAAGGCTATAAATAGAGCAGTGCTGAATGAAATGTGTTTGGCTGCCAAGAGAGCAATGCATGATGCCTCCAGTGACTACTGTAGCAGAATATTGTCAAATGACATTTTGCAAAATGTACCCCCCACCCCTCCCATTGTTAGTGTAAATTCCAGGAAGTGATTGTCACAACAGAAGGACGTATAGAACAGTAATCCAAAGACTGTGGGGTCAAGCCTGTGCAGAACCTTTTTTTATTTTTACTTTATTTATGCTGCAAATAAACTGAAATAATGATTTCTGTGTCATATTTGTTAACTTTTTCAAAAAGGTTGTGAATAGGGAAGCTAAAATAAATAGATAAACAAATATAAGGTTGTAAATAAATTTCAAGGAAGGGATTGTAACAAGTACATGAGAACGTGTATATTAGGTTGGTGCATAAGTTTGTAGTGGTTTTGTCTTGCTTGTTGGTATTCCAGTTCCTGTGGGTTTATTTAGTGACTGTCACTTTCTATTTGTAATTCACTGTTGCTGTCAGTGTTTTCATATCGCCATTTGGAGATAGTGAGCAGAGCTGTGGAAGTTAAAAAATGGAGTGCCAAGTGGAGAAATCTGAACATTTCCAAGATATTATTCTGTTTAAGTTCAATAGAGGGCCAGCCAGAAATATCTGCACCATGTCTGGGGATCATTTTAACAAGTATTGTTCAGGAAGACCTTCAGAGTTTGATGAAGATCATTTAAACACATTAATCCACAATGATCCACATCAGTGAACTCAAAAGTTGGCAAAAGTGATGAACTGTGACCACTTCACTATTTTGCGACATTTGCATGCAATGGAGAATATTCAAAAATCAGGTGTATGGATATTGCATGCTTTAAGCCAAAATCACTAAAATCAGTGGGTGGCTATATGTGCATATCTGCTTGCTCATTATCAGTTGGTTCATGAACAATTACTACTCTGTATTGGTACTGGTGATGATAAATGGTGGCTTCATGCTTACATAAGGAAAAGAAAGGAATGGTTGAGCTTGCAAAAAGCAGCAACTCGCCTTACAAAGATCTGCACACATCCAGAACAATAACATTTTGCATAGTTACAGTTAGTGCACTAAGAACTGCTTTCCAGAAGTGTAACCACCACTGCTGACATTTATTATCAACAACTGAGGCATCTTGCAGAGACAGTCCAAGAACAATGATCAGGAAGACTGTGTGGAGTAATGCTACTCCACAATAATGCCGCATTCTGTTAGACTGAGGAAAATCACTGTGCAGGAGTTGAGTAGGGAAGTCATTCTGTACATACCTTGCTCACTTGATCTTGCATCCTCAGATTTTCACCTTTTCTGTTCTCTATCGAACAATTTTCAAGTAACCCACTTTCTGGATGAATGCACTCTGAACATGCCTCAACAAGTTCTTCATCTCATGATTTCTACAGTCACAGAATCAAAAAGTTACCGTAGCATTTGCAGACTGTTGTAAATAGTGAAGGAGAATATATTATTGATGATGAAAGTGTGTCTTCTGTGTATCTGTTGTCTTTACTAAACTTATGGAAAAATGCTATGAACTTGTGCTCCAACCTAATAAAGCTGGATATTGTTTCCAATTGATGATTTACATGTGCTGGGGTGATATTTATGATAAAAGCAGAAGCAGCAGTAATTCTCTCAATGACTTGCACGTTACAAACAACACATTTTTACAATTATGTGGTTATTCTAAAGTTTTTGTAGAGAAGCAATATTCACACAGTGCTCTTAGAACACTCTCAAAAAATTCACATTTTTTTCGGTTGAGAGCTAGCAAGTGTGTAGGTTGTGACACCATAGCCAGCGTTGTCCTCAGTGGCCGATGTGCCAGTTTTACATGAATCTATAGTTTACCTGAATCTATAGTTCACGTGCAACTGCTGAGGGCTGCTCTAAGGTCAAAATAAAACTAGTGGAATATGATGTCCTGTTCACATTAATTACAACCCCTTCTTGAAAACTTGTTTGCGGATTCTTCGTAGCTGCTGTAAGCACTATCTTAAAAAACTTGTGATCTCAAATTTTTCTTAGCCTTTCCTTTCAATGTCTTTTATGAAAAAATTAATAACTATTATATACTGAACATTACTTCAGTTCATTTGCCATAGAACAAACTTGAAAATAAGAAAATTTCCCACACAGGGACTCAATCCCACAACCCTACAATTGCCCTTCTGTACTCCTCCCACTGCACCAACTGCTGCCTGGAAACTAAGCTACCATAAATGGCTCATACCTCATTTGACCTATGCCAAAATGACATTTTTTTTCTACACCCTTTGTCATCTGGTGGTACCACTTATATCACTTTCATGTCTGGCCAAGCCCTGCACATACCATAATTTGGACAAAATCAGTGATGACGATTATTAGGCATGGTCCCTTTGCAAGATTGGGGAGTCAAGCCAACATACACTATTGAGGTTTTTTTGTGGGGACAAATTGGCACTGTTGGTTTTATTTACACTAAGACCCACAACTTGTTTAGTTTCAATCCTTATTTTCTGTTGAAATTGATTTAGGATGAAGTGGGGTAAGTGTAACCATGTTTTGGCATAGTTCAACTTTGACACCAAATTGGCAACTTGTTATTGAAGATATGATTTTGAAATTTCTCATGCTTAAAGTTTGACTTATCGACTTTTAAACAATATACATTTTGTGGTTTAAAGAAAAAATTATATGGTCAAATTTTCAAAATTTTGTGTCGTGAGGTTACACTTGCCCCATGGTTTGGGACAAGTGTAACCCCGCATTGTTGTACCCATATAGAGCATTGTAAAAGAGACTTAGGGTAAGTGACCTGATTAGCCAATTTTTACTGAATTTGAATTATTAAAATATGTGAAATTTTACTCAAGATATGAACTTTTTTGCACACGCCTCTTTGTACACTCCTGGAAATGGAAAAAAGAACACATTGACACTGGTGTGTCAGACCCACCATACTTGCTCCGGACACTGAGAGAGGGCTGTACAAGCAATGATCACACGCACGGCACAGCAGACACACCAGGAACCGCGGTGTTGGCCGTCGAATGGCGCTAGCTGCGCAGCATTTGTGCACCGCCACCGTCAGTGTCAGCCAGTTTGCCGTGGCATACGGAGCTCCATCGCAGTCTTTAACACTGGTAGCATGTCACGACAGCGTGGACGTGAACCGTATGTGCAGTTGACGGACTTTAAGCGAGGGCGTATAGTGGGCATGCGGGAGGCCGGGTGGACGTACCGCCGAATTGCTCAACACGTGGGGCGTGAGGTCTCCACAGTACATCGATGTTGTCGCCAGTGGTCGGTGGAAGGTGAACGTGCCCGTCGACCTGGGACCGGACCGCAGCGACGCACGGATGCACGCCAAGACCGTAGGATCCTATGCAGTGCCGTAGGGGACCGCACCGCCACTTCCCAGCAAATTAGGGACACTGTTGCTCCTGGGGTATCGGCGAGGACCATTCGCAACCGTCTCCATGAAGCTGGGCTACGGTCCCGCACACCGTTAGGCCGTCTTCCGCTCACGCCCCAACATCGTGCAGCCCGCCTCCAGTGGTGTCGCGACAGGCTTGAATGGAGGGACGAATGGAGACGTGTCGTCTTCAGCGATGAGAGTAGCTTCTGCCTTTTTGCCAATGATGGTCATATGCGTGTTTGGCGCCGTGCAGGTGAGCACCACAATCAGGACTGCATACGACCGAGGCACACAGGGCCAACACCCGGCATCATGGTGTGGGGTGCGATCTCCTACACTGGCCGTACACCTCTGGTGATCGTCGAGGGGACACTGAATAGTGCATGGTACACCTAAACCGTCATCGAACCCATCGTTCTACCATTCCCAGACCGGCAAGGGAACTTGCTGTTCCAACAGGACATTGCACGTCCGCATGTATCCCGTGCCACCCAACGTGCTCTAGAAGGTGTAAGTCAACTACCCTGGCCAGCAAGATCTCCGGATCTGTCCCCCATTGAGCATGTTTGGGACTGGATGAAGCGTCGTCTCACGCGGTCTGCACGTCCAGCATGAACGCTGGTCCAACTGAGGCGCCAGGTGGAAATGGCATGGCAAGCCGTTCCACATGACTACATCCAGCATCTCTACGATCGTCTCCATGGGAGAATAGCAGCCTGCAGTGCTGCGAAAGGTGAATATACACTGTACTAGTGCCGACATTGTGCGTGCTCTGTTGCCTGTGTCTATGTGCCTGTGGTTCTGTCAGTGTGATTATGTGATGTATCTGACCCCAGGAATGTGTCAATAAAGTTTCCCCTTCCTGGGACAATGAATTCACGGTGTTCTTATTTCAATTTCCAGGAGTGTATATTATAAAATACACAGAAAAAGTTAGCTAAACTAAAAAATAAGTGTTAGCCTAAACTAAAAAATAAGTGTTAGCCTAAACCACAAAACACTGAAACAGAACACATCATAGATGATTTATTTTTGTTTTAGGCCAGTAATTTGTTAGTTTAAATTCTACAAAAGTAATATTTTTTTCTTTAGTAGGCAATTTGACAAAAATAATAAAATATCTAGTCTCAAGAGAAAAGAAAAAATCACTTTATAAGTTCACTTTCCATTATTTTTCATGGTAATTGAACTAAAGTTGTTGGCAATTTGTGTTTAATGGTCAACTGCCCTAATTCAACTTATTATATTCACACTTAGGCCCTAACTATTATTTAGTCACTGAATGGTGTATGAATCAAATGTAACACAAGGTCTCCCTTGTGACCCAAAGTAGGCTCAGGCAGCACTGAAAGGACATCAGAGGATGGAACTTGCGTCTCATCTCTTCTATCAGGCCAGCAGAATGTGGTGCCATGCTTTGTCTTATTTTTGCACCTGAGGAAAGTCACTTATGGATCTCCTAAATCACTAATTTTGGTAACTTGGCCAATAAAATGAACTTTCTTACATTTTGTTGCAAAAGCTACCAGAACATAGTTTCCAACTCTAATTTTATCTTTGGCTTCAAAAAAGTTTGCCTCTTCTTCTTCTTCTTCTTCTTCTTCACAGCTTATCATTTTTTTCCTGATATCATCCACTGTTACCATTATCTTCATCTCTACTTATTAAAGATAAGCCTCCTTCAGTTTCACTTTCTTCACTTGTTGATTCAATTGATTCAATTTGCAGTCCTTTTTTTTTTTCTTGTTACCCACATGAGCAATCAGGGATTTTTTTTTCCACAACATTCTGAGATGCCGTTTCGGATAAAGTAACAGCACTTTGTTTGGAAGATTTACTTTTCATTACCAAGTACTTTTTTATGCCGATAATGCTTTTTTGTTTTGCTTTCTCCTTATTATTCCTGTTTCCTTTAAAATCTTTTTCTTTATAGATGGCATCTTGAAAACTGATAACTTCAGCTCCTTATACAATCCTTTTCTCCTTTGTTTTACCAGTGGAACTACACTGTTGGACTGTATCCAATAATAATGACAAATCAGAAGTTCCAGAACATAATGAAACATTGGTTAACTCGGAAATGGTTGAGAAAGAACTCTGATACTGGGAGAACTACAGGGCTCAGTAGATGTAGGCCTATAAAATTCTGGAGGTTGATCAGTTGGAAGCCTCCCAAAAATCTGAGTACTTTCTGTTAAAGACGTAGCTTCCACACGGTCTATGGCTGCATTATCGTGAGCTGCCAATGGATTTGTTTCTGCCAAAGATTTGGTATAAGTAACATATCTTTTATTTGCCTCCGGATCATATTTAATTTAATCAATTACGTCTCTACTGTAAGGGAATATTCCTGCTTTTTTAAAACGAACTTTTCAACAATTCAGGTGGTGTTTCATTACATACAGCAGTGAGGAGATTGGAAAAGTCATGTTTGCTAATTTTTACCCCTGATGAGTTAACTTTTGGTCTGAAGCAGATTTCAAACACAGGAAGGCCAGTTTAGTTAATCTAGTGTGATGTCAAAAACAAGGTTAAGGCTTACATAAATAAATATGTTCCGGTAAGTTTGTTTGGGGCAAGTGTAACCCCCCCTGGTTACACTTGCCCAAGCCGATTGGGCTGTTTTGATCACTCCTCTTTTCTGCTTCTGATGTACTGTAGGGCATCTGCAGAAGGCCAGTCACATGGGTAGATATTGATATAGATACCTTCACAGAAATTTCAGTTGTCATCCTGAGCAGAAAAGAGGAGTGATCGAAACACTGGTGAGCCATGCTAAGACAATCAGTGAACCACAGATGAGCTCAATGGTTTAAGAATGGCCTTCAGAAGAAATGGCAACTCTGACAGAGAGATAAAAGGTCTATTGTTTCTAATGGAAAAGAACCAACTAAAGAGAAAGTTATCCTATCCTTCCATTTATGAAAACTGTGACAAGTTGCTCCAGCAAAGTACCCATAAAACATGACATTGGTACTGCATTTAAACCAATAAGAAAGGTGCATGAATAAAAGAACACTGCAAAGGACCCGTAGCAGCATAACGATTGATAAATAATGAGTGACTGAAAGAGTGAAGTGTAGTAGTATATTTTATATGATTTCTTTGCCTTTGTTTCAGATGTCATTTGGAGTTCTGCAATAGTCAGATGTTTATTTATATGTTAGTAGTTATTGAAGTAGTGTTCTGTACTGCCTATTGGATCTACCCTTCACTCAGCATTCTTAGAAACCTATGGCTGCTGCTTGGTATAGCAGTAGTATATAAAATCCTTTGTGCTTGTGGGAAAGTGTATACAGGATCTGCTAAAAGAAACATTAACACATGCTTTAAGGAACGTAGGTAAATCAACAGTAGCAGATATGCACTACGGTTTGGAAATGACTAGATTCGATTTAGCAAGAGCTGCTAATTGCTATATTAAGCTGTACAGAAAGACCATAGAAATACAAAAGCACAAAAACTCTCTTAACAGGAAAGGAAGAGGACTGAAATCAAACGAAGTTGTGGCCTTAGTGCTAAATAAACCAAACAGCACCAGCTATTCCCACAAGAAGCTGCATAGCATATTTTGGTATGACTAGCGATCGTAGGCAGAAATCTGACTTCACGAACAAACCATTGTGTGGATTCTTGTAAACCAATCAGCATGCCTTTCTGAGTCGTTAAAGCCTCTGATGGTATCTCCAGGACTGGAGGTCGAAACCTTAGGCAGAGAATTATGCCCATAATAAAAGTATAAGCAGTATTGCATAAATATTGTTCTGAATGTTTAAAAAAGAAAAAAAAATGAAAACATTCAGGTGCAATGCAACTAGAAAATGAACTAAAACAAGTGGTTTACCTTTTTTTTTTTTTTTTTCCCCATGCGAATCTAAACCCCACATTTGTTCCTAATCATCTATTACACTTCGTTAAGATTACATTTTTTTAACCTTGGTACTGTTGTTCCCATGCACTGATGATGTCCAAGCAAAAAGTGCACTATCAGTCCCCAATGACTGCTTGTGCCCAAATGGACTCCACTGTCAGTCCCAGAGGACTGATAGTACGCTTAATGTGCTAAGCAAGGTACAGCATATACCCTGAAACTGGAAGAATCTGATTAGACTGATCACTTGGCAGTTGTCACATGTTTGGTACTGGATACATGCTTTACAAAGAATGGAAATGTATTTCACATAAACAGGACCATCATGATTTGTATTTCTATATGGAATTTTACCAAATATGTCTATGAGCCATAAACAATTAATTTGTTTGTTAATTACAAAATTAATTTTGATGCTAATGATTACACTGGCATTACATAACAAAAGCAAATAATTTGGGAGTGCAATTTCAGGAACTAATACCAAACTTATTATCTCAAATTTTCTAAAGGTAAACTTGTTGTTGTTGTAGTCTAGAGACTGGTTTGATGCAGCTCTCCATGCTACTCTATCCTGTGCAAGTTTCTTCATCTCACCATACCTACTGCAACCTACACCCTTCTGAATCAGTTTAGTGTATTCATCTCTTGGTCTCCCTCTACGATTTTTACCCTCCCTGCTACCCTGCAATACTAAATTGGTGATCCCTGGACGCCTCAGAATATGCCCTACCAAGTAAACTTATATAAAATAATTTGGAAACCAGAAGCAAGCAAGTAATGACTACTAAATCTCATATTCAAGAGGAATTGAAGTATGGCAGTGCGAATAGTAATTTAACAAATATGTGTTCTGTACTGCGATTAGAGTACTGGAATGAGAATCAGCCTTGGCGCGGATCACTTTGTTATAGTGTTTCCTGGTCTGTTACACAGCACACACCTCAGAATCTCTTGCATATAAAGCCATGCCTGAAATTCTGTCGACGTCTGCTGGGAGCAGAACAGGAATAAGAAAAGTGTTATGTATACAATGCTACAAAATTTTAATATAATAATTTTTTGTGTTTTGAAAATTAGACTAATGGCGTTTCGAACATTGTTTCATTTAAATAATACTTGAATATTGACAGACAGTTAATTGAAATAACTCATTCTGATTAAATCATAATAATAAGTTGTGTGTTGTGCATACAAAAGACTTATTAAAATTTGAAGAATACTATTATTTACTAGTAGAGTAGGAGTTTCAGGAAAAAAGATTGTAAAACAGTAAATTTTTATGATTGATCACATAAATTTTACAAGATTGTGCAAGTTATGCATTGTAGAGAAGATATAGATGAGGAGGCCCAGGTTAAATAGCAGATTGTGTATAGCATGGATCTACATTTCATTACTAGGCAGAAATACATCAGATTGCATGCATACACCACGATAGCTCAGAGCAGACTAGCTGCTGTGAAGCTGTAGTTTCCTCATATTGCATTATGCAAGTGTTGCTAGTTTGCCACACATTGCTTTGTTAAATGCTTTGATCAGATGACATGACATGACATGTATTTTCACTGAGTTTCATCACTTCATTCATCAGAGTCCATATTTTAAGGTTTCTCTTGTCATCTGTCAACCCTTGGCTTCACAATTAAGTTTCAGATTGGGGGACAGGACCAATAACAGTTCACAGACAGCATATGTATGAAATAGTACATGAATGTCAGAAACGAGAATAATTAGGGCAAAACAATCAAAACAGCATGTTAGGCAGCTAATGCTCAAGTGTTGACAGCTGCTGTTACAAAATTGATTAAAAATTGATTACCTAACTATATTGTTTCTCATTATACACTCCTGGAAATTGAAATAAGAACACTGTGAATTCATTGTCCCAGGAAGGGGAAACTTTATTGACACATTCCTGGGGTCAGATACATCACATAATCACACTGACAGAACCACAGGCACATAGACACAGACAACAGAGCATGCACAATGTCGGCAGTGGTAAAGTGTATATCCACCTTTCGCAGCAATGCAGGCTGCTATTCTCCCATGGAGACGATCGTAGAGATGCTGGATGTAGTCCTGTGGAATGGCTTGCCATGCCATTTCCACCTGGCGCCTCAGTTGGACCAGCGTACGTGCTGGACGTGCAGACCGCGTGAGACGACGCTTCATCCAGTCCCAAACATGCTCAATGGGGGACAGATCCGGAGATCTTGCTGGCCAGGGTAGTTGACTTACACCTTCTAGAACACGTTGGGTGGCACGGGATACATGCGGACGTGCATTGTCCTGTTGGAACAGCAAGTTCCCTTGCCGGTCTAGGAATGGTAGAACGATGGGTTCGATGACGGTTTGGATGTACCGTGCACTATTCAGTGTCCCCTCGACGATCACCAGAGGTGTACGGCCAGTGTAGGAGATCGCTCCCCACACCATGATGCCGGGTGTTGGCCCTGTGTGCCTCGGTCGTATGCAGTCCTGATTGTGGCGCTCACCTGCACGGCGCCAAACACGCATACGACCATAATTGGCACCAAGGCAGAAGCGACTCTCATCGCTGAAGACGACACGTCTCCATTCGTCCCTCCATTCACGCCTGTCGCGACACCACTGGAGGCGGGCTGCACGATGTTGGGGCGTGAGCGGAAGACGGCCTAACGGTGTGTGGGACCATAGCCCAGCTTCATGGAGACAGTTGCGAATGGTCCTCGCCGATACCCCAGGAGCAACAGTCTCCCTGATTTGCTGGGAAGTGGCGGTGCGGTCCCCTACGGCACTGCATAGGATCCTACGGTCTTGGCGTGCATCCGTGCGTCACTGCGGTCCGGTCCCAGGTCGACGGGCAAGTGCACCTTCCGCCGACCACTGGCGACAACATCGATGTACTGTGGAGACCTCACGCCCCACGTGTTGAGCAATTCGGCGGTACGTCCACCCGGCCTCCCGCATGCCCACTATAAGCCCTTGCTCAAAGTCCGTCAACTGCACATACGGTTCACGTCCACGCTGTCGCGGCATGCTACTAGTGTTACAGACTGCGATGGAGCTCCGTATGCCACGGCAAACTGGCTGACAGTGACGGCGGCGGTGCACAAATGCTGTGCAGCTAGCGCCAATCGACGGCCAACACCGCGGTTCCTGGTGTGTCCGCTGTGCCGTGCGTGTGATCATTGCTTGTACAGCCCTCTCGCAGTGTCCGGAGCAAGTATGGTGGGTCTGACACACCGGTGTCAATGTGTTCTTTTTTCCATTTCCAGGAGTGTATGTTGGTCTTAAAGCTCATAGATGTCACATATTGCGTGTTCTTTTGTACATAATAGTAACAGTGCTTGTGCATAGGCATACACAGTAATGTAGAAATATAATAATGTAGCTGAAAGTGCACTCACAAAGGAAGAGAGGTGAGCCATTGTTTGTCAAAATTAGTGTTCATCAGTATAATAGAATGATTACAAAAGGTTCAAGTAACAGTGTAAAATACAATCACTTTTATGTAGATGTCAGCTCCACCCTCCAGATTAGTTAAAACACCTTGAAGCTAAACAGCTTAATTACTACTATATACAAAATTACCATGTTGCTCCAACAAAGCTGTTGGAAAATTATAAGGTGTAATATGCCACTTTCAATAAAAGGTCAAATTGCCATGGACTAGTCAAACTGCAGAGGTGCGTAAATTTGTGGAATTTTAAAAGTGGACTTGCTTACATTTGCATGTGCTGCTTAGCTAGTATTATATATTGGCTTTGGAGTATGGGTGTTTTTGTGTCTAGGTTTTTCTTTATGAAGAAATTCAAAAATTTCCAGGATTGTAAAAGTTTGATGAATCACTGACTCTGAAATAATAGGTGTTCACATGTTTTAATTTCTGTATTCTTAACTCTTCAAACAATTGGTTGACAAAAATAACTTCCATCTGCTACTACGAGCTATGGTTAGTTAGTTAGGTTGATTTGTTTGTTTGTTTGGTTTGTTGGTTTGTTGGTTCGTCGGTTGGTTGGTTTCATGTTCCTTGGGTCATTTTGCATGATAAATCGTTATGTTGAGGAATGAATCATTTTATAAATATATCACAACTATATGCTGAACTTTTTTTAGAAACACAAAATAAATACAAAACACATGATTCTCAAAACTGCTCTTCCCATCGGTTGAAACAGTATAGCGATTACGTTCCTAGGCAAAGAATCTAATTATTTAATTTGGTGGCAAAGACACTGATTAAAATAGCTTAAGTGCATTTTTTACATAAATATTACCAAAGTTTATTTAAAAATATTGTAAATTATGTTATAAAATATGCAGTTGCTTCTGATGAGAGGTGGCTAGGCTTTCTGGCTCACCACATCTCACTTGTGGATGAGATGATGGAATGAATAATACTGTTCATGACAATTATACTTGATAATCACACTTGGAATTGAAATGGAGGATATGATAGTAGTTGCACTGGCATCACTAATCTCTGTGCTTTTTGCATGCTGACTTCATTTCCTTAATGCTTTAGTAAATGTGTACTGAGATAGACAACAGGTCATTGGGGTAAAATAGATGCTTGAGGGAGACTGCTGACCACACCACACCATGGCCTTGAGGATGTGGGTGGCAGCTTTCTTTCAGAATGGACAGTGGAACTGCATCCAGGTAGGGAGCAGTAGGGCAGAACTGATGTGTACTGGGTCACAGATGGCCGGACTGCTACCAGCAAGATGCCAGGTGACAGGACCTCCACAGCCATGGAACAATGTAACGGGACTCTGATGCTGATTAACAATGCAATCCTGTAGTGACTTGATTGAATTCCTACCACAGGCTTCATAGCAAGCACTCTTCTCTCTTTTTTAAACAGAATTACCTTAATGTACTTTGATTTAGAATTAAGAGTTTCATTTTTGTTTCTAATGTTGATATGGTATGTACAGATCCAGTAGCATATCTTATAGCATCAACAGTTTCAACATGGAGACTAAATCTTGTTGCAAGATGTTGACAGAGGCCTCCTATCTCCTCACAGGCACTTTTTCCATGCTCAGTTGCTGGAACCATGAACTCTTTTTCTCTTAATTCCTGTACTACAGTGTTGGACCAAGCTCATAAAGCTGAAAGTGGTTTTTAAAATAACATGCTGCGCCATAAGTCTCATATATGTTGAGGAAATATGTGGCATCTAGATGCTATGTCATCAATTATCATACGGACAGCATAGCAAGCATGTGCACTGTCATGAATGAGATCATCACTGACAATAACAAAACAGCATGATGTTCCAAGCGAGTGAGTGACACATGTGAATATTGATACCTGTAATGTGTGACAGTTGCAACTTTGAATTTCGTTCTGCAAAGCAACAGACAATTTCTCAGAAAAGTCAAACTGAAGGACTAATGTGTCAGTATTCTGGGATGCAGCTGATTTTACTCGTGCTGTGGTCTGTCTCTGAATCCTCCAGGTATTATTGTGAGCATTCCTTTCATTACCCATTGCCTAACATGTAACAGACTTCTCTGGCTCTACTGTCTTCTTTACCAACTCTCCTCTCTCCCACAATGCATATGCTATGTCATTGTCAATGTCCTGAAGGTGTAATGCTTAAACAGTCATCACTTCAGCACCAGAACACATTACATACACCTGCAACCAACATTTATGTTGCAGCTCTTGACATATACACACAAGCATCAGGACCATTTCTGTGTACTTCTTTCCTGTGACACTGCTTATGATGAAATAAACGTGTTTCAAATTAGTGCAATAAATACGTGTGCATACTTTCTTCATTGGCTGGCATTTTACCCATTTTTGTTGTAAGGAGTAGAATTCTGATGACCAGGTTTTAAATTCAGGTTCTCCTTTTTCATTAGGAGATAAGCTTCTGTTATTGATCTTGTCATATTTCTTTTTAACTTTTTCACCATTTTCACTAACAGAGATAACATTAGCCTGGTTAGAACGTTGCCTGTTGCAGTCTTTGTCATCACTTAGGTAATATTCCAGGCCAACAGTAGGCATGTCATCTCACAACGGATGCCCATAGTAAGAATCTGGGCATGCCCAAATACCTTTCTCATTCTTTATTTTATGAGCTTTTGAAATCAAGTAATGTGAGGAACTGGATACATATTTCTGTGTCTGTTGCTTAGAGTAGCTACCTGGTATCAGTATCAGTAACTGTACCTTCTCAGTATAGGTGTTGCTGAGATAACAGTATTTAGGTTTTCAAACCACACATCACAATTCGTGCACATATCACCATTTTCAGGTGCATCTACATTACACACTTCAAAAGATTTTGAAAATGTTGTTTGTGTGAAACTTGTTTAAAATTCTTCCACTTTTATTTTTACATACTGTTTCTTTTTTGTGCTTCTTACCTTTCCTGGATGTTTAAGGGGGGATACAGTAGGGGCAAAAGCAGAAATGCTAACATTCAACACATCAACAACTTCACACTCAGAAATATAAACATCTGCATTGTCTTCTTCAGTTCACATTTGGATGATGGTGATTGTTCAGGTGGGTTGTCACTAAATTTCTTCTTGTAGTGAGTGTAGCAATTCCTGCACAATGGATGTAATTCTAATACCATTACTTTAGATCCAAGATATTTCTGCAATACCTCTGACAGATTTCCAACAGCTGTGTAGTGGTTTTTAACTGACATTGTATTTAACAAAAAATTCAAACCAAACACAAAACTCTATGCAGAATGGTTTATGTGCGAGTTCTCCCTCGTTGTTTTATAAAGATATGAGTGCTGGAAACAGTGTTGCCAACATTCATATTTTAAACTAGAAAGTCAGTGATGTAAAATATGTAGAATGTTGAAAAATTTTTAAGATTTTACACAGAAAAATATTGCCCAATGTGTTTGCATTGACGTCTAAAATATTAACCAAACAATATTTTGTGCAATTCTCAAAAGTTTTCAGATGGAGGATTTTGAGTAAATAATACGTAAAAACTTGTAAAAATACATTTTTTTTTACATTTTTTAGTAATAAACATTTACATAATACAGATAGCTGGAGCAAAGAAGATACTATTAATAATTACATCAGTAGTATGCGGCAATATGACAGAAAAGACAGTGTTCTGTGACTTAAGAAAAATAAAATTAAGCAGAAAAAGTAACTTAAATTTTGTATTTTTGTCTTAAATTTGTAAGTTAAAGGAAGCCCATTAGTGTATGGGTGTCAGCTAAATTTCAACAAACTGAGAGGGAGCTTTAATGCAAAACATCTGCCAGATCTCCAGTACTTTTGGTTTATTAGTGATATTTTTTTTTGTTCTCCACTGTTTTAAGAGTTATTTACAAAATATACATTTTCCAAAGGGCCAGACCATTTATGAAAATGAAGATAAAACAAAAATACTTTATTTCTTAACAGTTATGATACACATTTTCCAGAGGAATTCATGACAATGAGTTGACATGACCTGCATGATTTGAGATGAAATCACCCAACTGTAGGATAATAGGTCATTAAAAAAACACAAGCTCATGGGTTCCTATGTTATCCACATCAAATGTAAGTAGTAATGTACAAAATTATGTTTATATATGAATAGTTTCATATGTTATTGTCCTACAAATACAATTATCGACACCCACTGGTGATATCTTGGCGCCAGTCACTTTTCTGTATTCATTTAAGATCTCTCAGATCGACTCTTGTGTCACATGGCCACAGTTTTCCTCTTTGGTCACTTTTTGGCTATTTAAGTGCATGACACTGAGGGGAGAGTGCTGGTTTTGGTTGATTGGTTGGCGATATCAAATATACTTGTGTCTACAATTACACTATGTGATCAAAAGTATCTGGACACCCCCAAAAACATACTTTTTCATATTAGGTGCCACCTACTGCCAGGTATTCCATATCAGAGACCTCAGTAGTCATTGGACATTGTGAGAGAGCAGAATGGGGCATTCCGCTGATCTCATGGACTTTGAACATGGCCAGGTGATTGGGTGTCTCTTGCATCATACATCTCTATGTGAGATTGTCACTCTCCTAAACATTCCTAGGTCCGCTGTTTCTGATGTGATAGTGAAGTGGAAATGTGAAGGGACCCACAAAGCACAAAAGCTTACAGACCAGCCTTGTCTGTTGACTGACAGAGACCACTGACAGTTGAAGAGGGTTATTAACAAATAATAGGCAGACATCTATCCAGACCATCACACAGGAATTCCACACTGCATCAGGATCCACTGTAAGTGCTATGACAGTTAGGTGGGAGGTGAGAAAACTTAGATTTCATGGCGAAGCGGCTGCTCAGATGCCACACATTATGCTGTTAAATGCCAGTCAATGCATCACATGGTCTAAGGAGCATGAACATTGGACAACTGAACAGTGGAAAAATGTTGTTTAGAGTAAAGAATCACGGTACACAATGTGGTGATCTGATGGCAGGGTGTGGGTATGGCAAATGCACAGTGAACATCATCTGCCAGCGTGTGTAGTGCCAACAGTAAAATTCGGAGGTGGTGATGTTATGATGTGGTTGTGTTTTTCATGGAGCGGGCTTGCACCCCTTGTTGTTTTGCATGGAACTATCACAGCACAGCCCTATATTGATGTTTTAAGTACCTTCTTGTTTCCCACTGTTAAAGAGCAATTTGGGGATAGTGATTGCATCTTTCAACATGATCAAGCAGCTGTTCATAATTCACGGTCTGTGGCAGAGTGGTTACACTACAATAACATCCCTGTAATGGAGTGGCCTGCACAGAGTTCTGACCTGAATCCTATAGAACACCTTTGGAATGTTTTGGAATGCCAACTTCATGCCAGGCCTCACTGACTGACATCAATACCTCTCCTCAGTGCAGCACTCCATGAAGGATGGGGTGCCATGCCCCAAGAAACCTTCCGGCACGTGATTGAATGTATGCCTACGAGAGTGGAAGCTGTCATCAAGGCTAAGGGTGGGCCAACACTATACTGAATTCCAGCACTACTGATGGAGAGCACCATGAACTTATAAGTCATTTTCAGCCAGGTGTCTGGATACTTCTGATCACATAGTGTATCTGGATGACCTGGTCACTTTGGTAAATCCTTCTCCAACCACCTCAAGCATCTCGGTTAGGTTTTCTCTTGGTTGCGTGCCCTGGTATGACCAAGAAGCCATGTAAGATTGATTTGTTTTGACCTTGTATTTCATTCTTGGGGCATCTATTATTGGCAGAAGGGGTTAGGATTGACCAGGAGTGCACTAAGGCTCTGAGAGAGTTCCCACCCCTTAGGGATAAGAAGGGCATCGCACGATTCATCAAGATGGTGAATTTTTTAAACTAATTCATTCCCAATTTTACTCAGCTTGCTGTACCACTCAATGATTTATGGAAGAAAAATCAACAGTTCTTTTGGGGACAAGATCAGCAGTGTGCCTTTGAATCAATTAAAAACTGCTATTAGCAATCCTCTGGTTTTGACGGTGTCCAATTTTAATGGTACTTTATTGTGCAAATTGATGTGTCACATGCTGGAATTGCTGTGGTACTTCTCCAAAAACAGCAAGGAGAGAGACTCCTGATCGCGTATGCATCTCTGTGCCTTACCAGTGCCGAGAGCAATTATTCTATCTATGAATGTGAGGTGCTGGCCATGCTCTTCACTCTTGAGAAGTTCAGTTTTTAGCATGAACATCAGGAGTTTCTTCTTGGGTCTGACAATCAAGCCCTTGCAATGTGGGCTGCATAGCATAGTGGGTGGGTGGATCTCTGCTTTCCACTTTAAGGTAAAGCCTATCCAGGAAACCGAGAATGCCGTCACTGATAGGCTCAGTTGCATGTTCACGGAAGAGTCCGGGACAGGTCAGGAGAATACTCAGCCAAATTTTGGGGCAAATACTATTCTATCCAAGAGACTCGAGCTCTTCTGTGATTTAAGGGCTAAGCAGGCGCAGGATCTCAAATGGGCACCTATACGTGAGAAGCTGGAATCGAGAGAGGTGGTTTCGGGGTTTTGCCTCAATAAAGGAGTGTTATATAGGCAAGTGGGAGATGAGTGCTAATTAAAGGTTTGCCTTCCAATCAATCTCGTTCAAATGGTGCTAAGGTATTTTCATCAGGCCATGGGGAGGCCATCTCGGATTACACAAAACCTGGAAAAGGGTTCTTGAGGGGCTAGGTGAACATGTATCACAGTACGCGGCATTTTGTCTATTCCGAAACATGGAGAGGGCTGTTGCAATCTCAGAGGGAGTTATACCCCATAGAACGGGTATTCATTGATTACTTTGGGCTCTTACCTCGTATGGAAAAGAAATAGGTATGTGCTGCTGGTGGTAGACACCTTCTCTTGTTTTACCTGGTTATTACCTACTTGAGGAATGATAGCCGAAATTACAATTCAGCAATTATCCAGGCTTCTTTCCTGGTTTGGGTCACTCAAGTCCCTTATGAGTGATAATCACCTGCCTTTCTGTCAAATAGCTTCAAAAGTTTCTGCTTCAACCATGGGATCAAACATATTACTACTACATCGTATTATCCCAAGGTCTCATTTGCCCTACGGGTGAACAGAGACCTAAAGGTGGCTCTTAGCATTTTCCATGCTAAGAGTCTAACTTGATAGGATGCCACTTTAGCTTGCTTAATTAGACATTTCATTCCGCTCATCATGAAGCTGCTGCTGACACTACCGCCTCCATCATATTCGTATATACCTCGAATTCTCCGCTGTCAAACCTGTGGAGTATTAATGATCTCCTGCCTCCCACAGTTAATCCGGCAAGCCTCCGGGAGAATTGGGAGTGAGCAAGGTGAAATATCAGCTTGGCCCATCATCGACAAGCTGACAGGTATAATCAGGCGTCCCAGTAAGTGAAAATTCGGTGATCTCATCTTCATTAAAAAAATTTCCACACATAAGGGCCAGGATATTAGGAGCAACGTCCCCTGTCATATCATTAAGATACTTATCCCAGTTAATCTGCAGGTTAAGGAGGTATCCTCTGGCAGAAAATTGTGGGTTCATCTTAATCAGGTGAAGGTTGGGGGGGGGGGGGGGGGGCGCAGGGGTAAGCTTCAGGTCCATTTTGATGGAGGCTGTGGCCCTCATTGAGAGGCAGAGGATGATACGTGGCGTTATTGGCGCCAGCCGCCTTTCTGTGTTCATTTAAGATCTCTGTGATCAACTTCGTATCGAGTGGCTGCTGTTTTCCTTTTTGGTCACTTTTTGGCTATCAAAGTGCACGATCCTGTGGGGAGAGAGCAGGTTTTGGTCTGTTGGTTGGTGCTCCAGCATGCAGCCTGGTTTTCAGTGGTTGCTCTTTGCACATGCTATGCCTCTTTCTGTCACATGGGCAGGGGGTCTATGGGCAGAGATGCACATGCAGTTGGTGAATGTGTACTACGTCTAGTGAGAGGGCGATGGTCTCGTCTGTGCTGCTAGTTGATGTGAGCATGTGAAACTGGCTTTGCAATGCATCAGCCAGCAATCAGATATGTTACAGAATCAAATTGTGGAATTATTCAGGTTCTTAAGGTTCTGCTGTATATATGTATATAGAATTGTGTTGTTTGCAGTTAATGGCTCACTAGTGTTTGGACACCCATGTTATCTGTTTCATATTGACCACTGGTGCATGACTTATAATAGTGGTTACCTGTGTGAAGTGGAGGATTTGTGGAGGACTGGAGATTGGCTACTTGTGCCATGCTGACATCAAATTTGGAGCAAATGGAAATTCTTTCTGTTGAGTATGTTGAGAAAATAGCCAGCATCAGGAAGGTGCACGATGAGCAGGTGATGGTATGGAGGTGATGAGAGAGGAGCAGGAATAAATTAAGCAGTTTGCGAGAAATAGATTGTGTACTCCTACAAAAGCTCACTGCGTGATAATGTTTTGTATATGTGTGTATTAAGCTGAAAAATAACAACGCTTGTTGGTCCCTTGTGACCGTATTCCTATTATGAAATTTTTCTAATGTTTTAAGGATTGTTTAGTTTGGTTACTGCCCAGTTGCTGTGTGGTTTAATGTTTTTGTTTTAATGGTATAATCAGCGGTACACATTGTCCGTTGTAGCTGGTTGTTTAACTGGGGGATGACGTCTTGGCAGTGGCCAGTTTGAATTGTAACCAACAGCGTGGTCACTGTGTTTATCAGTAGGCTCTGGTTCCTTAGCAAATTTAAGTTGACTATCTTATTATTTGTTTCTGGTGATGCTGAGGCATCCATCTTTCCTTTTCACCGTTCCTTTCAGCTTTCGTTCAGGCTCGATCTGAGTTGTAGTTTCCATGCACCCCTGAGGTGCCATTACTTGTCACTGAAATTTTGTGATACCTGAAAGATGCCTTTCTTTGTTCTGGGTTTTTAATATCTTATTCAGAAAGAGAAATTGTTATATGATAAAAGGTGTCCTGCTACTGTGGAAATTTTTCTCGGTAAACCATTTATTGGGTGTATGGTTCTTAAGACTTATGTAAAGAGGATTTTAAAATTATTTATTGTTTGGGGTGGGCTTTGACACCCGTAAACATTTTGTCTCTTTATTAATGTTTCAGGTTCTAGGGAAATTATGTGTATTATTGTGGGGTACAGCAGTTTGCTGTTGTCATGCAATTGTTAAATAAAATCTGTTGTAAATTACAAGCAAGAGCTTGTGTTTGATTGGTGATTATTGCCTTATCTTTATTGAGTTGAAGAACCCTTGATCATTTGTCCCTGGTATCAATGAATTTGTGATGTATATTAGGCTTGATTATGTCACAAGTGGTAACAGCACTCGTTTTGACAACTTTTGTTTAAATCAAGATCTCTACATTCTTTTCAGTTACAAGCTCTTACTTCTTTTGATCATTAGCGACAACAAGTTCTAGATGTAATAAAATTTTTCTATGTAATGTGTGTTTTCTATTGCAGATGTCGTTTACAATTACTTACAGTGTTAAAAGCAGATCACTAAATGAATAATTATTATTCATTTCATTTGTCTTCACTCAAAGTTAAGTTCACATGGTACTACAAACATAATTACCTCCTTCTCCTGCAGGTAATTTACTTTCAACAAGTTTTAACATTTCGGCATTTCCTTCTAATCTCATGAATGTACTTTACTGCTTATCAAGATAGCATTGCTCTAACTGTGGCTTCATTCTCTAATTTCTCATAATACAGCATCACTGCTCATGAAATAATCTGAACCACATTATAATTCATATCATTATTTGAAAATAACTTTCTGAATAATAAAATTGGAAAAGTTATTAAAAAGACATGGATCATTAAAGAAATTGAAATATTTTGTGAAGGAAAAGGGAATTGTATCTGTTGGAGAGAACAAGAAGAGATCCTTCAGTACTTGGGCCCTACAAAAAGCCATGCAGAATTGTTAAGAAAAATTATTAAAAAATCAAGGAACACACGGGTTATTTCAGCAATCAGTAATTGCAACAATGGACTTTAGTGCTGTATGGAAAGTGGTGAAACAATGGAAGGCCTATAAATCATGAGTCACAGGTAGCACATATGTTTAATAACCATTTCTTAAAAGAAGTAGAATATATAGGAACAAACAGTTCAAGAGGAAAGTCACAGCAGTATCTTGAAGAAGCAGCTCTCATAAAACTGAATCATATGACTATATCACCAACTTCTCCTGCCACAGTTAAGAAAATTGTATCTTCTCTCAAAAATAAAAGCACATTTATATTTGATGGTGTTTCTGACTGATTACCAAAGTGCCGTTGACAGCTTGTCTAGTGGCAAGCGTTGCTGCCTCTGGATCATGGGGTCCCGGGTTCGATTGGGGATTTACTCTGTCTAGCGACTGGGTGTTCGTGTTGTCCTCCTCATTTCATCCTCATCATCATCATTCGTGACAGTGGCTAGACTGCATTGTGTAAAAATTGGACTGTGTCAAAATTGGGGCTTTGTATGGGTGCTGATGACCGCATAGTTGAGTGCCCCACAAACGTAATATCACCACCACCACCACCACCACCACCACCACCATAATCATCATCATCATCATCATCATCATCATCACCATCACCACCACCAAATTCCTGTTCTCATACAGCAAACCCTGTCTTATTTGAAATATGTAGTGCATCACTAACCCCAAGTCATCTTTATAGACAGATTAAAATTTGCCATTGTTAAACCCCTTCTGTAAGACAAGTGATAGGAGTGTTATCAGTAACTACTGACCTGTTCCACTGTTGATATTATTTTGAAACATTTTGAGAAGGTGCTATTTCTAGAATGGTGTCCCACCTGAGCAACAGTAATGTCGTCAGTAAACCACAGTTAAGATTTCAGAAAAATTGCTCTATGAAGTATGCCATTTACATATGTTGTAGTTGTAATCTTCAGTCCAGTGACTGGTTTGATGCAGCTCTCCATGCTACTCTATTCTGTGAAGCTTCTTCATGTCTGAGTAACTACTACAACCTACATCCTTCTGAATCTGCTTAGAAAACATACACTCACCAAATCATATAAGCACTAGATAACAAAATAGCATCGGTTGGTATTTCTGCGAACTATCTAAGGTGTTTGACTGTGTGACTCATAATGTTCTCCAACATAATGGTGGTTTTAGGGGATTGATAATATAGCCAACCAGTGAATGTCGTATCTACCCAAAATAATGCAGCAAGTTGTGCTTAGTAATTCAACCAATGTAGTCTGGGACATTATTCTGACTGTAGAGCAATCATGTATGAGGTTCCCAAAGGGTAAATCTTAGGTCCGCTATTGTTGCTTAAATATGTAAATGATCTTGTGTTTAACACACAACAAGCAGAATTAGAGCTTTTTGGAGAGGATACTAGTATTGTAATCTATCAAAACATACAAAGTGCAACTGAAGATAGGGTAAATAATATTCTTAAAAGTGCTATTGGCTGATTCTCGGCAAATGGTCTCACCCCCAATTTCAAAAAGACCTAACATATTTAGTTCTGCACATATAGGGATACTACACCAGTGATAAGTGTAACTCTTGACGAGATGATAATAAGTAGTTAGGAAGCTTCAAAACTCCTAGGTGGCCTTATTGATGAGAATTTAAACTGGAAAAAGGACGTTTTGGAAATCATAAAACAACTCAGTTCTTCCATATTCGCACTTTGACTCGTCACAAGTCTTTAGGGGGAAAAGGGGGGGGGGGGGGGAGAGAGAGAGAGAGAGAGATCTGACATATCTTGCAAATTTTCATTTAGTAATGTCATAATGAATAATGTTTTGTGGCAACTCATTTTTGAGAAAGAAAGTTTTCATTACTGTAAACTGTGCTGCAAAAATAATATGTGATGCTAACCCCCCAATCATCTTGTAGAAATTACTTGAAGTAGCTAGGCATTTTCACTACTGCTTTCCAGTATATTATACTGCTTAATCATTAGTGTCATGCAATATTTTGTGTAATGTAATTTCTTGTACAGACATCTTTTATTAACCTGACACGTTCCACATCATTACGAAGTGTCGTATTCATGATCTATGGAACAAGTATTAATCTAATCTAATCTAATCTAATCTAATTACTTTATGGAGTTTACTGTAAATAATCCACAGCAGTTCAAAAGAAACAATGATGTGCCAGTGTATAATTACAATACCAGAAAGAAAAATGACATTCATTAATCCACATTAAGTTTGTACACCCACAGTCTAGGTTTAGTGTCTTTGACTAGTAATTTAAATGCCCTTGGTTCTGGATTTGAACACACAGTTGCTTAAATTTTGGGTACAAATAATCAGCAATGGTGGCTGAAGACTTTTGGCATAAGAAGGTGGAGGAGGTGACAGATGTGTAAGACACTCTCTTGCCCTTGAGTGGGACATTGCCTCTAAAAGGTAGAAGAATCAGAAATGATGAGAAGCATGAGGGTGCAGAAGGCAATGGAAAGGACTGCACTGAAGACACATAATATGTAACCACAAAAAATATGGCCTGTAATTGAAAAAGCATCATGATGATCTCTTTATTGACAAAAGATTCCAGATTAGTCCCCCATTAGGATCTCTGCAAGGGTACTGCCAAGGAGATGTGACCATGAGAAAAAGATTGACTAACCAACACAAGGATAACATTCTACAGGCTGGGGCATGGAATGTGTGTGTGTGTGTGTGTGTGTGTGTGTGTGTGTGTGTGTGTGAGAGAGAGAGAGAGAGAGAGGGTGGCGGGGGGGGGGGGGGGGGGAGGGGGCAGGCATACTAGTCACTAAAACTGAATAGGCCTGATCTGTTAGTCACTTTTGATGTGGTGTCCTTATTCACAAAGGTTCTCCTTTCAGAATCGTTATCTCTTAGTGGCAAAAGTTTTACAAAAGAGATTTCAGATTTGTGGAGACATGTCATGACCTTGACTTTCATGGGCAACTGCTCTACCAACTGAGCTACCCAAGCATGACTCACACCCCGTCCTCACAGCTTTATTTCCAGCAGTACTTCGTCTCCTGCGATGGAGAGCTTCTATGAAGTTTGGAAGGCAGTAGATGAGGTACTGGTGGAAATAAAGCTGTGAGGATGGGTTGTGAGTCATTCTTGGGTAGCTCATTTGGTAGAGAACTTACTCGCAAAAGGCTAAAGTCCTGAGTTCGAGTCTCAGTCTGGCATACAGTTTTAATCTGCCAGGAAGTTTCATATCAGCACACACTCTGCTGTAGAGTGAAAATTTCACTCTTAGATTGACAATTTCTTGTCATCGTTTATGACCAATTTGTTCATGGTGAATTTGTTATTTTACCCTCCCACACATCACTTTTAAAATTCTCTTAGTCTCTTCATTATTTTTAAAAGCTTTGAGAGGCATAAGATAAACAAAAGAAAACTTATTACTTATTTTCATTTTCTCTTCTTGTTGGCTCCAGTTCTTGGTCCAGGAGTACATTCTTGCAGCTGAAATTTTGGTTTTGTAGGTTCTTGATGACTAAATAACTGATGAAGATTTGCCTGTATTATTCCTGAATTTTATTCTTGGTAATTTCCAAGAATGATTGCCTATTGAAGTCATGGGGTCCGAACGATACATATCGAACGTGTGATCGTAAATCGGTCATGCAACTCCGGTGGCGGGCATTATGAACAATTATTAGTGATCATCATTTTTATCTGTTTTGCATTCTCTTAGTTGCTCTAAATTACATACCTCCACGAATTATTTGTGAGTTGCTAGTGAACGCTAGAAGATTTATGTTCGTAGTTAGTGGAATATTTGGTGTTCTTGACATTTCTGTGGCAGATTCTCTAACATGGAAAAATCTAATTCCATGCTTATCCCCCATAGAAAATTGTTCGACTTTTTGTCGCAAATATGGAGTAGTACTGAACGACAAAAGGAGGGACTGTGTAGACTGTGGTGGTGTGAGGTGTGTAAAACTTCATAAGAACAGTTTCGATGCTAAAATACTGTTACAATTTCATTGCAGACAGTGCGGAAAATGAATGAGTATAAGGAAGAATACATGGTTTGACTTTTGCAAATTATCCATCCATATCAGCGTAATAGACTTTCACATGACTACAAAACCGATGACGACTAAGGCAGGTTGTCTCCTTTGTAATTACAAGTATTTTTGTAATGCTCTTATTTTGTCGCTGCTGTAGTGACCACCGTAAACATACTCATAATGCCCGCCACCGTAGTCCCATGATCGATTTATGATCGCACATTCAATATGTATCATTTGGACACCGTGACTTTGATAGACAATCATTCTTAGAAATGACCTTATTCTTTGTCACGTTTTTCAATATCACACCATCTTTACAACTTCACTTAATATTCCAAATTACATTGTTAGTGTTGATCATAAAAAAAATGTCTCCATCAGAGGCATACCCACTACTACTTACTATTGTAGGAGACATCTAGCCTTAGTCAATGGTCTCACACACACACACACACACACACACACACACACACACACACACACACACACGCACACACAGTCGCGATGACCAGAGGTACCCAAAGCAGAATGAATTGGTCCACAACTCAAGTTCTGATCAGATAAAACTATTGCAATACTCAGGATAGATGCAGATCAACAAAGTCATAAATTAGCTCTGAATGATGACATAATCCAGTAGCTTGAGGACCAAAATTAGTGTATGGAAGCAGACATGCATACACCTTGCTATGTTGTCTATACTAGTAAATGTCTTCCACACTATTTGCTAATTGTCCATACAAACTAACCTACATACACAAAGACCTAGAAGATTCATTTACAAATGATAAAAAAACATATACTGATTTAAAGTTACATAATGTATTGGAAAGCCAATCCCCCTACTTGAAAAAAACATGCATTTGTGATGAATAACACTGTTTTTAGCAGTCTTGACTAACAATTCACAAATATCAGCCACAACACAGATCCAGTCAACAGATGCTTGAGTGGGTTACCCAGCACCCACAATCTCTTGCAAGTTGACTGGTCCAGTAGGATACATCCATACAGTGGTGTGGGGAGTGGATCTGCACACATCTGTATTTCCTCCTTAGAGTTCTCATCACATGCTCCAATGGATAGGTAACTTCCTGTCTACTATTCACATCAGATCCTGAAACATTGTTTTGTGTACTAAATTTGTTGTTTAATACCTTCCTCATGTCACAGAAGATATTTTCTCCTTAGTAACCTTTCAAAGTCAATTATATTGGATTTATGTCAGTTAAGATTGAAAAGTGTTCTCATGTGAAACGTTAATAAACAAGGTTAAATGCAGTAAAAAATGGACTAATCAGGTATTACACACAGATGTGCTAAGATACTATTCCTAATTTTTACAGTACAAAATTATGAACATTGTCCAATTTCAAAATTGCAAAAGGATCTACTCATTTAGTCTCGAGGCGTATATATAATATCAAATTTTAATACACACATCAATTAGAGAACATAGCTATATAGTGTATCATAGATTTTCAACTGAGTCAATAGATAAGATAGAACTTAAGAAATTACATGATCTTACATACTACATTCATGTCAAACAAAACAACATTACATAGTTTTAAAAATCTACTGACATCACAGATTTTTTTTCCAGACTAAGAATCATTATGAATCCATGTTCACAGATCTTGTCTTCTATACTGAATGTTAACAGTACTTGACATTTTACATACTTGCTTTGCACACCATCTTTACACGTTCAGTGGACATTTGCACAAAATTATTACTGTATTTAATCTTGTCTCTAAATTGTTCAGATATGCCTGTATCAAACAGTTTCCTTCCCACCGAGCAATCTTAATCTTAATGTAAGGACATCTAAAACCTGAATCATCATCTCTGTTATCAGACACTTCATGTAAAACATCACTTTCAATTTCATCAGATACTACATCCACACTGTACTTGCAGCATTTTATCAACTTTATTGGTATCTTAGCATTACTTTGGTCACTCATGTTGTCAGGTTAAGACTGAACACAATGAATGGATTCCATAGCACAACTAACATTACTTATTACAGAAGGAACACAAAATATATTACTGTCAAAATTACATTTCCTACTTAGATCTTCTTTCACTTCATTCCACCAATTTGGATACAAATTTTGACAAACCACAGCTAACTTATTCCATAATGCACATTTATGTTATGGTCAATCTGGTCCCAAATAAATTTCATAAAGTTTTCACCTTTATTGTCTAAGTTTACAGATAACTTACCTTTACTGTTTCGATCATTACTCTCCATGACATTAATGAAAAACTGCTTTGACAGGACTGGTACTCCATGACTCTCACTTACATCATCACATACATCACCTGTATTCACAAATAACTCTGAAATTTCATTCATTATTCTTAAACCCCACAAAAACCTGACATTTATCATCATCGTATTCTTCCAAAATTACTTTATCAATAACATCATTAACAATGCAAGTCTCATCACCATCAAAGTCACACACCACACTTACGTTTATTTGCAATAAGCTACCAGTCTCAGCCTTCAGCCTCAGTTATTTCACAGCTCTCATTCACATTTGCATAAAAAAACACCTAATTCAGACCCAATACAGTCATTACCTGCTTTTACACATATCAATAACACTGTTTTCTGATCAAGAGAAGAAATCATTAGTACAGACTACAACAAAATTCTCATTACTCTCTCATTCTGGTTTTGATTAGTACATACATCACTATAACTAAACATAGTATTCCAGAATTTTTGATCAAAACATAAATGAGAAATCTGATATTCCTTCTCTTCAACTTCAGATACCTGTGCCACATTATTAATACTGTTATTATTGCCTAATTGTAAGTGTAAATTGTGGGTCCTGTACTTCTTGTGTTTCCTCACTCCAAGACTGTGGACCTTCATTGAGGCAGACTGCCATTTCCTGAACAGTTACCTATTAAATTGCCCATAGTTATCACCATTATTCCTTTTCTGCTGATGTTTAAAAAATTTCTGTCTCTATTACCATTTTGACTCTGACAGAAGTTACCACTATACCTGTTTGTGTAGTTATTACCATTGTAATCTGTACCTTTTCAATTGTTATGGTACATGCTTGTTTTTACTGCCCTATCCAGCCTGTTAACATATGAAAATTGTTCAAGGCAATTGTCAGGTCTGTGTAATAAAACCCACTGCAATCTTTCTGGTAATCTCTGTTTTAGTGCATCAGTCAATGTCATTTTGTCAAATGGTTTGTCAATATGAATTAATTTCTTAAGTTCTTACAGAACTCTTTCAGAGTACCGTCCCTATTCCTATAATTAGGACCATTCAGAAATAACCTTTTGATTCTCCCTTGTTCAGCTTCCGACCAAAATTTATTTAAAAAAGTATTTTCAAAACTTTTGTAGGTTTCCCACTGACTTAAATTTAGATTTACCCAAGACAGAGCTTCACCATCAAGACATCTTTTAACAAATTTAATCTTTTGGTCATCACTCATGCCCGGCACAAAACTATCTCTATGGGGTGTGAAAAATCCACTGGATGTAAATTCCCTGATGGAAAACTTTTGATTGAAATGTTGAACCACACAATACCATTATTTGAATAATAATCATTGTGAATGCAATTTTCCTGAACTACTGGGAATTTTATGATCTGAAACATTTACATTAATTAGCACACTGTTTTCAGCATTAAAAATTTTCTGATTTAAATGACTAAAGTCCTGTTTCATTTTTTCCTCTACAGCCTTCTGTTGAATTCTGTCATAATTAAACATTCTTCTCTTGGATTTACAGATTGTGCAGCCCAAAACAATAAATTTATTTTCTAATAAATCGACTTTTTCATTCACACTTTTTAATCCATCTGACAACCAATTTTTTAGCTCCAAAACCTGATTATTAAGTTGGTCTATTTGGTATCATACCTTGTCAATTTCATCATTGTTTTCACTTTTTAGTTAATTTAATTGTCCTTGTAGTAAAGTAATTTTTTTGATTAATTTATCATTAACTGCACGAAATTTGCTATTGTTATATGTTTTTATTTCTGTTAACTAATCATTGATGGCACTCAGTTCTGCCAAAGTCATCTGTATAACATCAGTTTTAACTGTTTACTTGCTGACTACCCTTTCACTTGGTTTAAACATGTCTAGACTCTGGCCTACAGCTTTCAGTTTATCACCATACCCTCATCTCCATTCATTTTCCTAGCAGTCACATGAGTCCACCAAAAATATTAATTCTACAAATAGTCTGTAAATTTCTTTTTTTCTTATAGATGTCCCTCATCATAGTTGTAAACTCCTCTTTCAATTCATATGGTCCCTCACTGTTGATATTACTTTGTCACTGTTGATACAACTTGGGTGGTTATTGGGTTTTCTTTCATTGCGTGATCGGGACTTCATTAATATATAAACTGCAAATGATACATTTTTTCCTTCTTCTAAAGATTTTCCTGTATTATTCTTGAATTTTATTCTTTGACACGTTTTTCAATATCACACTATCTTTACAAATTCCACTTAATATTCCAAATTACGTCATTAGTGTCGATTGTAAGAAAAATACGTCTGTCTCCATCAGAGCCTTGCATTCTGCAGCCCTCACAATATTCCAAAGAGTTTACAAAGCAAAAGAGTTTACATACTTTCTTGAAAAAATAAGAATCATCCCCAAGATATATCATTATTTTATAAATGAATCCAGAAATAAATTTCATAATTAGTGTTAGAATGTGCAATTAGTTTCAAATATTTCTAAAAGAACAATAATTCCAACGGTACACACAGAGTGTAACAAATCAGTTTCCCTTTATACTTTTCAGCCTGAAATATAATACATTGTATACAAAATCAAATGAAATTCTTTCAGTGAAACAGCCAAGAATGTTTACCTATACCAGATTCGGGATTAATCCTGGTATCGGCTACTTCTAGAGAAAAGGGTTATGTTAGAAAACAGTGTCCCATTATAGACTTCAAGGAAAAGGTGCTTGACTCTGCCAGCTTGAAACCCACATTTTTTGGCTATGTGTTGATGACACACTTGTAGTGTAGCCCCATCTTAATTCCATTCATGGAAAAATGTAGTCTACAATACATATATAAAAGGGGGATTACCCTTCATTCTTGAATTGTTTGTTCAGCACAAAGATGGTGGCACCTTGGGACATATATTATATTGGAAATCAACACATACAGATTTTTATTTAAGTGCAAATAGCTGTCATCATTATTCCCAGATAATGAGTGTTCGCAGAACTTTGATTCACAGAGCATGCATCGTTACCAATGAGAGCAGTCTGCAGGACAATCTTCTTACACTGACTTGTGTGTGGCAACCATCAGCCATAGAAGTCAGTTCTGCTGTGTTGTCGGCACCCACATGGCAGTGAACATGTTAAAGAGAGTTCTTGGAGTCAATTGGAACTGTCCACGTCAGATATGTGTGACATTATGAATGAAACCAAAGTAGGGTGTAAGGAATACAGAAGAAAAGATAGAAAGATTTAAACCTGTAACTTTCCTGCCATATCTGGGAAGCCTAACTTTGAAAATAGGGTGGATCCTAAGGAAGCACAAAGTAAAATTTATTTTTCACCATCCACTGAAGACAGCAGTACTTTCACATTCCATTAATGATGATTTGATGCTGCAGAAGTCTAAGGTTTACAAGATACCTTGCGAGTGTGGCCTTTAATACTTTAGACTGATGACTTGTACAGGCCATGAACTGCACAGGTACACATAGTTCTTACAGCCCAATAAATTAACTGACAGAGCACTATATTGATACTGCTCTCTCCGTACTGTATGAAAACATCAAAATTCAAGCATCAAGTTCAACCTTTTGGGGCTCAGTGACGAAAGAAGCTGTTGTAACTTTTTCATCTTGGTAGAGTCATAGGATCACCCACTTTCTTTAATAGTCTTGGATAAATGTCACCACAGTACAGCTCACAGATATACATTGACTTCCTAGTGTGTATTAACCATGGAATCACAGATCTAATTCATACATATATGTACCTCACTACAGGATGTTGGGGAGTCTGATGTATTCCTCTGTCAAAGAGGAGTATTTTTCTGCTAATAGCCTTTTGTGAACTCATATCTTCAGTATCTCTGGAGATTCCATGACAATTAAGAATATGACTTTTACTGCTGCTCATTCCTTTCTTAGTAATTTAAGCTGTCCTCTTAGGTTCCTGACTAACCACACACTTGGAAATTGTCACATATTCAGAAATAAACAGACAAATCTTTATTTCATCCTTTGTTTTCCAATCAGATGGGACATGAATCTGCTTTTCTCAACTCTGTAATCCAAATCCTTATACCAGTTACGCTATGCGAATCTTCATTTTTTGACGCTTTACTCCACATCTTCATCCTTTATGCTATACCATGGACATGCATTTTTTATCCTTTTGTGTGAGCTGTATCTCAGAAAGGCTTATGTCACTGAAGCACCATAAACTGATATTTAATTGTAAGGGTGATGTGTTTGTGATAAATCTTCAATCCACAATTGCCGTGAAACAACATACTAGTAAACTACGGGGCTTTTGAAGTAGTGTATTGCAGTAACACACAAATCAGTATGGCATATCCAAAGTTGCGGAGGACCATCAATGAAAATATACTCCTCTTTGTGAGAGGAAGGTGTCAGGCCATAAGTCTACTTACTTCATTGCCACCAATTAACATCTGTGGTTACTGCATGTCTGCAGTCACATAAGCAGTGCTGCAGTCTGCAAGTTTAAAAGGACAGAGTTGTGTGCTGTAGCATCTGCCATTCAACTCACTCTGAAGATGACTGTATGGTATACAGCTGAAGTATTAGAAACAGACGCGGAATTAATGTGACTGCACTCTCAAAATTTAATGGACTGGTCTATAATTGTCTGTCTGTTCTTGTTTGGTATTTTCATTTCAAGACAGTTGCTTTGTACCTGTTTGATTGATTGTGGATGCTATATTTCTGTATTTTGTTTTTCTATTTTCACCATATATATGGAAGAGGCAAGTCTATTACAAATGTGAATCTGTCTCCATCTGTTATATGTAGACCATGAGCTGTGAATTCATTTCTTTCCAGTCATTCAGTTGTGAAATTCACAGACCATCTCTTCTTGCACATATTGTAGCAGTACTGATTATTTTTCCAACATAAAATGATTTTCAGATTTGATGTTTTCATTCTGGCCTCTGGTGTATGTCGAAGAGGTACTTGATGAATAATTACTTTATTTTGTGTTTTAGTTTTAAGTACACATTCTGGAGAATCTGTCATATTATGATTAAAGTATCATTCACTGAAATGTTATAAATTAATTTGTCCAACAATGGAAAATCCGGGATAGAATTAACAATTATGAGAAAGAAAGTTGCTACTCACCACATAGCGGAGATGCTGAGTCGCAGATAGGCACAACGGAAAGACTCTCACAATTATAGCTTTCAGCCATTAAGGCCTTCGTCAACACTAGACCCGCGTGCCTTCACACTGGTTGTGCATATTCCAACATTGAAAGCAAGGTTTTCACATATACATGTGGACATAGTAGGGCCATTACCTTATTCAGCTGGTCAACATCGCTCTATACTTGCTATAGTGGATCACTTTACAAGGCGGCTTGAAACTACTCCCATACCAGACATCTCCATGGAGGCTGTTGTTGCAAAGACGTTTTTGCTTACATGGTTCTCAAGGTTTGGCATTCCTCAAACCATTATGACTGATCATGGATCAGCTGTTTAAAGAGCTCCTTCAACTATAAAGCTGCAACCATCTTCACACCATTAGCTACTCATCAATCTGGATGGATGCCTTGCCATTGATGTTGATATTGTCAGGCCTGTGCACATCAGTAAAGGATGATCTGCATTGTTTGCCAGCCCAGCTGGTCTAGGGCGAGCAGTTGTGTATGCCAGATGAACTGATTGTACCCACACAACTTCAGCCAGCTGCTCCAGATACAGTGACAGTGTTCACTTGACGATTTAGCTATCATATGAGACATTTGCATGCAGTCCAACCTGTCAGGCATGGGGAGGGAGAGAGGTTTTCATCCATAAATATCTGCTTGTAGCATCACATTTGGCATAGATGTGATACTGTGTGCTCACCGTTAAGCCCCCCCATATACTGGTCCCTGTAGGGTGCTTTTGGAAAATAACACTTTCAAGATTGACCTGAATGGCAGGCCTGAAACAATTCTACCAGATGCTGCCAGGTCACACCTTCTTCTCCTCTAGCTGATCATCATGAGGGGTGACCAACAGGTTAAACACCAGTATCCAGATATTCGTGGAGCACCCAGCTTTATAAAGGGGGAGGGGCTGGTGTGGTTACTTTGCAAGTAACTGGTGCAAGAGGTAGATAATGAATTGTTGCCTTCACTAGAGCTTCTTTATTTTTGGCAGAGAGTTGTATTTGACGTTCTTTGTATTTCATTGTTTTGTTATGACTTTGAGTGTGTGTGTGGGGGGGGGAGGGGGGGGGGAGCACATGTGTGGAAGCTTGTGCAACAAAAACAACATAAGTGACTGTTGTGTCCACAGTTTTCATATGGAAATTATTTGTTGTTGAATAATTATCTATACCTGAATAAAACTGAAATATGGTTATATCTGATATTGAACGCTGGAAGAAGGCTACAAAAACAGCTATGTCAGCCTCTGCTGTCGTATAATAACTGAGATTTTTCATACATGTCTTTAGACATGATTAAAATCACAATTAAAAATTATACTATGGTATGAAGATTAGCATCTCCAAAACGAAAGTAATGTCAGTGGGAAAGAAATATAAACGGATTGAGTGCCAAATAGGAGGAACAAAGTTAGAACAGGTGGACAGTTTCAAGTATTTAGGGTGCATATTTTCACAGGATGGCAACATAGTGAAAGAACTGGAAGCGAGGTGTAGCAAAGCTAATGCAGTGAGCACTCCACTACGATCTACTCTCTTCTGCAAGAAGGAAGTCAGTACCAAGACCAAGTTATCTGTGCACCGTTCAATCTTTCGTCCAACTTTCTTGTATGGGAGCGAAAGCTGGGTGGATTCAGGTTACCTTATCAACAAGGTTGAGGTTACGGATATGAAAGTAGCTAGGATGATTGCAGGTACTAGTAGATGGGAACAATGGCAGGAGGGTGTCCACAATTAAGAAATCAAAGAAAAACTGGGAATGAACTCTATAGATGTAGCAGTCAGGGCGAACAGGCTTAGGTGGTGGGGTCATGTTATATGCATGGGAGAAGCAAGGTTACCCAAGAGACTTATGGGTTCAGCAGTAAAGGGTAGGAGGAGTCGGGGCAGACCAAGGAGAAGGTACCTGGATTCGTTTAAGAATGATTTTGAAGTAATAGGTTTAACATCTGAAGAGGCACCAATGTTAGCACTGAATAGGGGATCATGGAGGAATTTGATAAGAGGGCTATGCTCCAGACTGAACGCTGAAAGGCATAATCAGTCTTAAATGATGATGACGATGATGATGTTGATGACTTTTATGTGATTAAAGTAGTGAAAAATGTCTGACATGTGGAAATTTTGTGTACACTCTACATTGTAGTTGAATACACCTAGGTAACAGAAGTCATGGGATTGCGATATGCACTTATTTAGATGGTAGTAGTATCACATACACAAGATGTAATAGGGCAGTGCATTGGTAGAGCTGTCATTTATACTGTGGTGATAAGGGTGACAAGGTTTCTGATGTGATCATGGCTTTATGATGGGAATTAACAGGCTTTGAATGTGGAATGATAGTTGGAGCTAGACACATGGTACATTCCATTTCAGAAATCATTGGGGAATTCAATACCCCAAGATCCACTGTGTCAATAACGTGCCGAGAATAGTACATTTCAGGCATTGCCTCTCAACACGGACAACACTGTGACTGACGGCCTTCACTTAATGATTGAGAGCAGCAGTGTTTATGTAAAGTTGTCAGTGGTGACACACAGACAGTATTGCACAAAGTGACCACAGAAGTTGATATAAAATTACAATGAATGTAGCTGTTAGGACATTGTGGCAAAATTTGGTGTTAATGGGCTATGGCAGCAGATGGCCAACATGTATTTGCTAACAGGACATCGTCATCTGCAGTGCCTCTCCCAGGCTGTGACCATATCCTTTGGACCCTAAATCACTGGAAAACTGTGGCCTTGTTTGATGAGTCCCAATTTCAGCTGATGAAACCTGATGGTAGCATTCGAGTGTGGCACAAACTGCATAGAGCCATGGACCCAAGTTGTCAACAAAGCACTGTGGAAGCTGGTGGTGGCTTGTTAATGCTGTGAGCTGCTTTTACAAGGAATGGAGCTGGTCCCCTGGTCCAACTGAACTGATCATTGACTGGAAACAGTTATTTATAGCTACTTGGAGACCATTTGCAGCCATTCATGGACATCATGTTCCCAAACAATGATGCCATGTCAGTGGACCAAAATTGTTCATTATGGGTTTGAAGAACATTCTGGACAGTTTGAGAAAATGATTTGGTCACCCAGGTCACTTGACATGAATCCCATTTATGGACATAATTAAAATGTCAGTTTGTGCACAACATCCTGCATCACCAACACTTTCACAATTGTGGGTGGCTATAGAGCAGCAGTTGGCAGTTGGCACACTGCAATATAGGTCCAGACTGCAGAATGTCAGAAATTGGCCTACCAAAAGTAGTTTGAAAGTATAAATTATATATATGAGCGAGGTTTCTACAGCTGCCTCTTTCCAGCATCTCACAGGTCTACTGCGTTTTCTTCTTTGATGTGGATTCCACTGCCATACATGTTTTGGCCATCTTGTGTCTGGCATACATTGTAAGTGACCATGCCAGAGTAGGTGCTTCCTTTCTATGTAGTCTAGGATTGTGCTTTCGACATTCGTAACCCCTCTGATCCTATCATTTCTAATATGATCAAGCTTGGAATATCCACAACTCTGTCTCCAGAAATCATTCTCGACAGCCAGCTGGTGATCTTTCTGCCTCTGAGTTAGTTCCCAAAACTCTGCACCATATGTTGTGATACTTTCAATAATTGTGTGGTAGATGGTGTGTTTTGTTCTGTGTGTTATGTTTTTGTTCCAGAGAATACCATTTAGTTGTTTTATGGCTCACTTGCCATGGCCAGTTGTATTGTTTATACCATCCATACTTCTACCATTGGACGACAGTGTCACTCCCAGGTACTTAAATTTATGACACCCTTTAACAGTATCATCACTGAGTTGTAAGGCGTTAACAGCATTTTCTCCCACTTTCAGATATTCTGTTTTAGATACGTTTATGACAAGACCCCATTTTTCATATTCTTCTTTTAATTTGCGGAACATGTAATTTGCATCTTCCTCATCTCCAGCTACTAACACTTGGTCATCAGCAAAAAATAAAGTGAACGAGATCTCATCATCTATGGGGATACCCATTCCTCTGCATTTCCTTTTCCAGGATTTTTGTGCCTCCTCTAGGTAGATCTTAAAGAGTGTAGGAGCAGTCATGCATCCCTGGTGTAGTCCCTTTGTCACCTCAAACTCCTGAGATAGTTGAATTAACATTGCCGTGCAACCGTGGTAGAGGAGTCTGACAGCCTTCTCATAGCTCGGTAACATGCCATTATCAATTAGACTTGTCCATAGATTGTTCTGTGGAACTGTGTCATAAGCTTTCTGGAGGTCTACAAAGACAAGGTGGGTCATAAGGCCCCTTGTTGTCCTTTTCTCCTCTAGGTTTTTGAGAATAAATACTCCATCAGTATGGGAGCGACCATATCTGAATCCATTTTGTTCTTCAGATCAGTTATTTCTTCCTCTTTTTTAGGATACAGCCATACATTCTCACCATGGATGGCAACACACTAATACCACAGTAGTTTGCACAATTTCTCCTGGTGTCCTTTTTAAATATTTATGTAATTGTTGCCTTTTTCCACTCCTCTGGGGCTTTGTCACCTCTAAGGCATTTGTCAAAAATCACTGCCAGTATCTCTAAGAGTTTTGATGGTGCTGCTTTAACCAGTTGTATATAAATTAATCCTGAATCTGGCAACTTTCTGTTTTTGCATTTTGGACTTCCTTTGGAGTCATTGATGGTATATTATCATTACTGATTTCAATGTGTGGTGGGTTCTCAGTGAATGCTGCTCTGTTCTCCGTTAGTAATCCTTGGTAGTGTTGGACCCATTCCTGCATGCTAAAGAGGTTCATATCTGCTTTATCTTTCTTTATTCTGTGTTCTCATTGCATTTAATACCTTCCAGGCTTGTATTTGCTCATGTATTCCTCATGCTTTTTTCTATCTCTTCACTGGTTTTCTGCCAGGCTTCATTTTTTGCCTTAATTATTGTTTTCCGTGCATCTTTTCTCTGCTCTCTGTATTCCTGCCAATCATTGCGTGATTTTGAGTCCAACCATTTATTATAAGCTTTCTTCTTACTGTCTACCTTCTCGTGTATTGAGAGGTTCCACCACTCATCACGTGTTCTATTACTCTTTTGGATTCCTTTTTTTCACAGTGCTTCATAAGCTGCATTATGGATGGCTTCTTAAACCATCTCATACATCTTATCTGCAGAGGTTTCTTCAATGGCGCATATTTTTCTGCTAGCCTTTGCTGGTGCAAGAAATGGGTAGAACTATAGTCAAGGCTTTGTAAATTATATTGAATATTATTGGCTTTCTCTGGCTCGGTTTCCACTTGTATTTCTATGTCTTTCATAAACTTGAATAATATCTTAGATATTAGCAGAAAATGGTTTGATCCGCACTCTGCACCTCTCATAGCCCTCACATCTTGTACTACTAGATTTGTTGTTTGCTTTATTATGACATAGTCTGTAATGGACTTGAGGCTAACACTTGGTTTCCTCCATGTGTATTTGTGGTTGTCTTTATAATTGAACCATCCATTCAGAATTCTTAACTCATTTTGCATGCAAAAGTCTATCAATCTTTCACCATTATTATTTATGGTTTCTTCATCATATTGTCCCACTATGTTGTCACTAGCTTTCCATCCTGTTCTGGCATTTAGGTCTGCTAGTAAAATGACTTTTTTATGATTCCCTATATTTTCAAGAGATCTTGTTAACTGAGTGTAGAATAAGTCTTTCTTCTCTACATCAGCATCATCGTTTGGTGAATAGACCACAATAATCACCACAGAATGGCTCTTTATTTTCATTTGTACTTGCAGAATTCTATCACTGACATATTCCCAGCTGCTTAGGTTTTCCTTGAGTAGTTTCTTTATGGCAATGGCAACTCAACTTTGGGCTCACTGCTCCTTTGGCATGCCACTATAAATGTATATGTAATCATTTGTATCTTCTATTCTAAGCCCTTTCACTTTGGTTTCTGTTAGGCCCACTATGTCAATGTCAAGGCACTTTCTTTAAAGACATAATGTTTCTTTCTAGAAATTCCTTGTATATTCCATGTTGCAATTCTCATTGTCCTTTTTTGTGCCTATTGTCATCTTCGTTTTGATCCCTTCCGTTTCGAGGGTAAATTGGTAGGTTTTGCATGTAATTTCTTTTGCTAGGGTGGAGTGCAGGTCCAACGTCTAAACCCCCAACTTGGAGGACCAGGTGATTTTTAATCATGGTTTTCTTCCACTAGACAGTTGCCTTTCTGGGCTCAGGGACTCTGTCTATTCCTCCATTGGGTTCCCCTGGGAATGAGGTGCCACTTACGCCAAGTCCGCCGCACCGAAGTCCATCTTCTTCGCCTTCCTTGCCAATGTGGTCCTCACCCATAACCCTCTGCATGGGTTATGCATTATACCCCGTGATACTGGGTCCCCAACAGAACTTTTCCACCAGCTCGAAAGCCGGGCCCACCCCTGATATGTGGATGCGCCTGCTGAAAATTACCCAAGTGCACTTAGAGAAGGGGGATCTAAGCACCCTGGGCCATGTTAATCTGCTTGTATGGTTCCACACATAAAGGCAAGTATAAATTACATACTGAAATTAATTAAATAAAATATTTTTTCTGTAGATAACAATTTGTTTCAGTGACACCCCTATTATCTTTTCTATTAGTGTACAATTATCTGCTAAATAATTAAATATTTTTTAAAAGTTAGTTGTAGGTAGATTAAATGCACAGTTACTATGCTGAGCTGTGCAGGAGAGTGTGCTTGAGAGCAGGGGAAAAAGGGAGCAAGCTGGCCAGGCAGCACAGCATGTTATGTCAATCCACGTACAAGCTCTTTACACACAAATGCAACACAAGGATTTTATTTAATGAACAAGGAAATTTTATAAATTAATCCCATACTATAGTAAATCAGAGAAGGCAATATCTATTGCACTTCATATTTTATGAGTGAAAATAAAAATTAAGAATAGTGAAGTATATAAGATTTTCTGGATTTTTTGATACAAATATTCCTATCTATTGTATTCCATATTAGTTTGAGAGTGAAAATTAAAATAAAAAAATAGTAAGGAATTTGAAGTTTTTCTTCTGGTCTTTGATAAAAAAAAGGTCAAAATATCTGGAATCCATCTGAAATTACTTGCCGACCCCTGATATAGAGGCAATATGGCTTAGTATTTTTGCAGGAGACTTCCAACAACTTGTTGAATCCATGCCATGTCAAGCTGCTGCACTACCCGAGGCAAAAGGTATCCCATGACTTTCATCACCTAAGTATATTTTTTATGTAGATAATTTGGTCCATTACATAATATTAACAATTTGTTGCAAAACATTAATTATATCTTAGTTACAAAATTGAATTTCAGTCTAACATTTACACAGAATCTTGGCTTCCTACTGAACATCATTTATTATTACTAGGGTAAACAAATTAGAGAAGTGAATTCAAGACCTGATGACACACTGATTTTTCTGGAATTGTTTAAGAAAGAAATTTACGTAAAATAATGAACTGAAATTGAAAAATAAGTCTACTTGAACATAAAGCTGTTATAAACTCACATCTGAGTGGAAACAAAGTTGACTGTGTTAACAGTTAGTTTAAAAACATGTTTTCTGTCAGTAACCGGTGTATTAAGGCGATCATAAGTTCTGGCATCAATAGCTTCATAATACGAAATATGGAAATTTATGTATGCCATATGTCAAAATATTTCCAGAATCCATGTCTGTGTGATATACAAAGATAAATTCAAGTCCTACAGCAACTTTGATAGAATTTCATTAACTGCTGGAGTAATAATATGGATAATCAAATGAAACTATGTTTCCAGAGACCTTTTCCAGTCTCAAACATCTATGCTTTATGCAGGTTGGAGAGAAATTGTGTCACTAAATTTTAACCCTGGATAGTTGATGCCAGTAGAAACCAAAATTACTAATGTTGTGTAGGTTGACAACGCACCATTTTTAAACTACGGAAACTTGGTGCCACTTGCTCTGATTGGCCATGGGATTGCCCTGTTACCATTTGTCAGTTGACACGCAGTTGGTTCACACAAAAAAAGTCCCTCGCCCTGTCACTGCCCCAACATGACATGCACACATGTCGAATAGGCGATCAATCGGAGCATGTGGCGCTAAGTTTCCGCAGTTTAAAAATTGTGCATTATCAACCTTCACAACATTAGTAATTTTGGTTCCTACTTGCATCAGCTATCCAGGGTTAAAATTTTGTGACACAATTTTTCTCCACCCTGTGTATACAGACTGAAATGATGAATGAAAATTTGTACCAATGCCAGGATTCAAACCGGTCTCCCACTCAGTAGGCACATACGCTAATCACTACACCACCCTGGCACAGTATCTTTGCACAACTTAATGGGCTACCCTGGTATGCCTCCCTCCTCACTCCAAATTCCCACTCATGCCTCAGCCCACTTGGTATTCCTTCTAAACTTTAACAGCATGCTTTAATCAAATGAAACTGTATGGTTCCAAAGACTTTCTCAGGTCTCAAACATCTACAGCAGTGGTCGTCAAACTGTGGCCCACGGGGTGCATGCAGCCTATATCATGTTTTCGTGCAGCCCACGACCCTCCTTGGCTTTGCACGGGTAGCATTAGTTATCTACTTGTTTGGTGTAGCGGTGTTTTGTTTACGGAAACTGCGTAGAATTGTGGTTAAAGTTGGGGAAGTAATTATGTAACTGAAAACTATCCAGCACTTTTATTTAACACGCCACTTGCCAGTGTTCCACAGTGCTGAAGGCGTGAGCGGTCTGCAAGCCAACAATGTGAGCCTTGCATCAAATGGGCCGCATGCCCATGGCTGCTCGTTTGTCGGTGGTGGGTTTGTCCCGCAGCCGCCTCATTGTTAGCTTTGTCATGTCAGTGTGTCAGTCGTGAACTAAGTTTCAGTGCCCCTGAGCATTCGTCACGTATTGAGTATATTTGTGCTCACGTTTGGTGATATAGTTATTAGTGGAATAAATAATGTCTTATGTACCCTCAAGAACAGTGATTATGAGGAAAGTATGTGAAGAGAAAAGAAGCTTCCAAGAAATATGGGAAGAAGAGTTTTGCTTTATAAGTGGACACAAAGAAGGTACTGCTACTTGCTTAATATGCAGAGATACGATTGTGGGACTGAACAGATACTATTTATTTCACCACTACACAAGTAAGCACAATTCATTTGAAGTATTGTTTCCTTTGAATTCAAATGAAGGAAAGGAAAAAATTGCTCATCTAAAATCTTCCATTCGTCGCCAACAAAACATGTTAGCAGCAGTTGCGCAAAGTGAGGCTGTCGCAAGAGCATCATACCAAGTACGTAATGTTCTGGCAAAAAATATGAAAGCTTTTACTGATGCTGAATTAGTGAAGTAATGTATGATGACTGTTTCTGAAACTTTTTTCAAAATTTCTCCAACAGTAAACAAATATCAGATGAAATAAATATGCTCACACTTTCAGAATCTACCTGTTGATGTCGTATAGCAGATATTTCAAAATATACATTTGAGGCAGTAATTAGTAAAGTAAAGTCTTGCATGTGATTCCAGTACAGATTTAGCTTCGATGGCTCAGTTTTCATCATTTGTGCGTTACTGCATGTATGATGAGGGTAATAGAGGAAGATTTTGTGGCAGTTATAACCATGACAGGTCACACAAAAGGATGTCATTTTGTGGATGCAATTAAAGAATTTGAAAAAAAATGACTTACCTATGAGCAAATTAATATCAGCATGTACGGATGGTTGTCCATCAATGACAGGTGTCAACAGTGGTTTGATAGCAGTGATTAAGAACGAATGGAATTTGCGAGATTTACTCTCGATTCACTGCTTACTGCATCAAGAAAGTTTGGCATGTCAAATTTCAAATACCAAATTGAAGAATGTTATGCAAATGGTTATAAGTTTCATTTGTGCCTGTGAACTAAATCACCGAAAATTTAAAGAACTTCTGCAGGAATTGCAAGCTTGTTGCAGTGATGTTCTCCTACATACTGCTGTCAGATGGCTAAGCAAAGGAAAAGTGCTGGAACGGTTTGTCAATTTGAAATCTGAAATTATTTTATTCTTATAACAAAGTGGCAAAAATTATCCTGAACTTGATGATGATGATGATGATGATAATGATGATGATGATGATTGGTGGATACTTACAGCTTTTTTGACCGATATTACACAAAAATTCAACACACTTAACTTGGAATTACAAGGACCAAACAAGGTAATTGGGCAAATGACTAACAAAATATTTGCATTTGAAGCCAAACTGGAATTAAATATAAATGTACTCTAAATAAAAGATCTGTCTGTTTTTCCAACTGTTGCTATGCTCCAGTCAGGCTTAACCATCGCTGAAAATATTTACCAAAACATGAAAGAATATTTGGAAGAAATAAAAAATAGATTTGCAGATGTTAGAAATATTTGAAGCTGTTTCATTCTCGTAGAGAACCCTTGGCATGTTGGACATGATGATCTCAAATTATTGTGCCAATTTGGATTTCCTAAAAGTAATTTGCTAAATGAAATAATCAAATTTCAGCATGACACACAGCTTAAAGCTCTGTTTATAGAACATTGTGAAGCACAACAGTACACTGAACTTTGGAAATGTGTGCCTAACAATTATAAAAATTTATGAGACTACGCACAGTTCATTTTAACACTATTTCCTTCAACTCACCTCTGTGAAGCTTCATTTTTAAAACTGAAGTACCTGAAAAATAAATATCATAATCGGTTATCCAGTCATCTGGAAGACGCAATTAGGATTGCTTCAGCCCAAACAACACAGATATAGATGACATAGCCCAAAGGGTTCAACACCACAAGTCACATTAATGAAAAATTATATATTTGTATTTACGTTTGTTTTGCAATAATAAGGAATAAAAACCAGATTCAATAAGAGACCTGCAGCTTTCTTATATAGCCTGTTACATGTGCAGTGCATCTGTCCTTTTCTTATTTTTTAAATTTCTTATTTATTTCTACATTTTTTGAAATTTTGAGATTAATGCATTTATAATGAAGTTTTTGTGGCCATTTGGATACTGTAATATAATATTTTAATAATACATCTATCTCATCTTGCATGAAAGCACTTTAAAATAAATTTCAGGAACAATGTACACTGATCCCAGATTTGTTTTTGGTAGTGGCTCAAAATTACTAATGATTCCCTTCCTTCTCTTCAACCTTCATGTGCCCCTGCCTAGCTACATGAATATTGTAAGATAATGCAAGTCATGTGAATTTTATTTTCACAGAGATAATTAAACTGGAATGAATTAGTCAGATGCACTGTAAGCTTTTTTCCAGTTTACTGAAATTTGATCAGCAGCATTTTGTGCAATTTTCAACACTCATAAACATGGGGACAGTCATTCTGTGAAAGTCAGTGAATGGCACATGTCATTATTGACTCATGCTACCACAATGAATATTTCAGTCGGTCTCAACACTCGACTCCTGTGAAGACAGACTAAAAATGTAATTGTTGACAACATGACACAAGTACTCATGTATCTCCTATGAATATATCTCTCATAATCTAATAGTTGTCAAACCAGCAGACAGGTATTTAAAAATCTTTTTCCCTGTATTGCAGAATTTCAGTATCATCTACATGGCTTATTGTTGTCAGCAACTGCACAGCAATGTTATTTGGCGAAGGAGTCACATACATCCAACAGTTGCTAGTGGTTTGTTTCCAAAAGTACTATTTCATTTTAACAGGTGCTAATGTTTACAGTTTCTGAAGAATGATAAATGATATATATCCAAATCCGGGAAAGAATGAATGGCTTGTAGCTATTGGCTGTACCTGCATTCTTCGTCAAATGAAAAATATACTAGAAGAATTGTAAGTAGGAGCATGTAAAGATGTTCTATCACCTTTACAGGTGCCATTTAGTACAGGGGCAGATAGATTTGTCATTTTGGTCGGAAGGGACGTAATAATGGAAATGTTTTCTTGTTTGTTTCTCAGTGCTGACAACAAATGGGTGTGTGTGTGTCTCGTGCCAATTACCTGCTATTGTATCAGTCATAAGTGAAAGTGCATTGGCTTCATGAATATGCATTATAGAGACGAGATGGTCATATGTAGTACATATTTGTTAAAAGAAATAAGTCGCGCGCGTGTGTGTGTGTGTGTGTGTGTGTGTGTGTGTGTGTGTGTGTGTGTGTGTGTGTGTGTGTGTGTGTGTTTTTTTTTACCCTCCACTTCTCCTCCTAAACCCTCGGATCGATTTCAACCACACTGATACACACAATTTCAATCTGAAATATTGAAGGGTAGGCATTGGGGCAGGGGATGGTAATGTGGAGGGAGAAGGGGGAGGAGGACATGGACACACATACAGGGTGTGTGCGAAATGGACAGATAGAGCGCTGAAGAGATGGCGAGTGAGGGGAAAGTTGAGATGGACGACAGAGAGTGAGGGAAGGAATAGACAGAATAACATAACATTGGAATAAATACATATCTAGCTAATGCCAGGTACCTCATCTAGGATGAAATAAAATTAAGGCTCTTGTAAATCAGTCAAGTGAGTTGAAGAAAAATGACTTTCAAAACACGTATAAAACAGTGAGTGATTGTGTCTCATGTTACATAATACCTCTAACTATAAGTCCATTTGCTGTTATTTACTGTCGGTTCACAAAGACTACGCAGCAACATTTCATTGGGCAATTTCAGTGTTACAATTTATGGGTCATTGAGGGTGGCAACAATCTGAAACAGAGAAAATTCTACACGTAGTGGTCCGAATGGTATCAACTTTAATGATAACTGCTACAAAGTCAGTGGTAAACCTCTCACTTCTTTACTATAGCTAGTCTCTTGGAGGTTCATAACACACCATTTATGTGGTATGCCAGTTAATAAAAAGACCTGGAAAACTGCGGTCCGAGGTGCCACATAATATTGTTAGTTTTTGCCCTCGAACATGTATGGTGTGTATATAGAGACTGAAGCAATGAATGAAAAGCTCCATTTTATTTGATGCTGAGGTGTTACTCCAATACAGTTGGAGAGCCTCAACAGTGCTGTTTGAGTTTGGGGGGAATAGCAAGTGGGCCAGATTGTGAATAGGAATTTGGATTGAAGAGGGAGGTATGCTAGGGTAGTTCATGAAGTTGTGCCAGGGTGGCATAATGATAAATGCTGCTGTCTGGTGAGCCGGAGACCCTGATTTGAATCACAGCCTTGGCACAAATTTTCAGTCATCATTTTAGTCTGCATACATACATAATAGTGACAATGTTTCATTTAATCTTATGATTGAATTGTGTGTTCTACATACAATAAAATTATCAAAATGCAAATTCAAATATTTGTAGTGTGTCTCAGGTGAATATGATCCACAAAGTCTGTTCACTTTTATTCACAATGAGACAATAGAAGTTTTTATATTTCAATGTAAAAATGACTATACTTGATTGAAGTTTACTGTGAACTTAAACAGGTCACTCTACTCACTAGGCTTGTAACTTTATGCTTCAATATTGTAGCCACGTGCAAGATGTGAAAGAAATAAAAAACTTGTCATATTCTTTCCATTTTAAACAGTGGCGCTGTACACTGAGACAATGTTTGGAAAGGATTTGATTCTCTGGTTGATAGTCATCCATTGCTCAGGTGTGGAAATCCTTTCAACAGATATTTAGTGTATATGATATGTGGCCTGACAAAAAAAAAAAAAAAGACACCCAGAATGAGAGGAGAAAATAAAATGAAACTTCACAGGTTCAGATGGTAAGTGATGTTATTTCAGTGATTATAAAACTGGGTCAAATTTACAAAACTTGACAGTTTCAATCCATTTATCGGAATGACAGTGCATCTTATCTGGTCGAGATGCTTGCACTGCTTCAGTTGGGAATGGTGACAAAGCTGTTGTATCTTCTTCTGGGGCATGCTGGTCCAGAACTGTTGTAACTGATTCTTCATATACTGGATGCTAACACAAGTACTGAGCTGATGCCACAGATGTTCTTGTGGGGACATATCTGGGAATCTTGCTGTCTACAAGAGTACCTCAACATTATGCAGACATTTTACAGACGTGACATTTGTGGATGAGCATTGTCCTGTTGAAAAATGATACTATGATATTGTCACATGAGAGAGGATACGCAAGGCTGTAGGATGTCCATGATGTACCGTTGTACAATCAGAGTTCCATCAGTTATTATCGGCTGTGACCTGAAGTCATATTTGCTGGCTCCATACACCATCACTTCTATGGATCTCAAAAACATTTAAGGAACGGGGCCTCTCCCCATGTTCATCCAGGATAGTGCAGAACAGTGATTCATGGCTGAACACAGGGTAACAAGATTTATCAGTAATCCATGCCTCCCAATCACAGAACCACTTCAAGTGCAGCTGTTTATGTTCTGTTGTCAATGGAAGCCTATGAATGATACTAATTTCCTAAATGGCAGCTTCTAGTCTGGCTAATGGTACAGAACATTGCACAGAATCTGTTACTCATTCTCCAATGGCAGATGCCGATGTGCAGGATTATGATGTGCCTGGTGCAAAAACTGATCATCCTTTTTGGTGGTTAGACATAGTTGCCTGGGACACCAACAAATATGCCCGCCTTCAGGTTCTCATGCATTCTAACTCTGGGCTATTGTCACATCTGAATGCCCTACCAATCTGAACGTTGTCTGATTCACCCAGCTGACTATGGAGACCTATGAGGGCCCTTTCAAATTTTGTCAGGTGCTGATAATGTTGTCTCTCATTAGCATGCAACCTCTCCATGTCCTTCAAAGTGATCATTCAACACCTGCTCCTAGGCTTCTTCTGAATAGGTTACACATATATGTCATTTGAGTGCAGTACTTTACTGGAAGGTAATTGCCATTGAACATCTGACACTTTTCACAACCTTGTATGCCCTGCCAGATCTGATAACAACACTAAATATGTTGAACACAAATGCACCCTGATGGCTGTTCTACCTGCCACACATAATTGCAGCTCAACCTTTTACATATTCACCAATGTGAAAGCGTTAATAGCTAACACTGAAATCTGACAATGTTTTCTGGGTGCTTCACATTTTTTCTCAGGCGGTGTACCTCTGTTGCTAGCCTAAATTTGATATGTATCTGATTTTCTGTCAATTATGTTGATTCATTTTATATGTTTCACACTGGTGAAAAAGTAGCTAATCAGAATTTGCACTAACTTTGAGAAAAAGGTTACTAAAATTTGTGAGTGTATATATCGTTTGGCCTCATTAAAAACATTACAAAAGTTTAGTGTGACAGATTGGTTGAGACCCTGAAAAATTTAATCTCACAGAGAAGTTAGGTCACTTTTAGCTATATTTTAGCAATTGACCCTCTGACTTAATTTTAACTCTATGACAAGATTTATTGTGCACCTTAAATGTTAATAAGTGTTTGATTTTAGTATCAGAGTTTGTGCTGGGCAGTGACATCATCACCGTCATTTCAAATGTGCCTATTTTGCACTATGTATATTTAACACACACATCTGTTTTCGTTACAGTAGGTGCTGGGAGATGAAGAGGCTAGCACAGGATAGATTAGCATGGAGAGCTGCATCAAACCAGCCTCAGGACTGAAGACCACAACAACATCTGTTTTATGGTTTCTAGGAAATATGTTATTCTGATCTGATCTCTACACTTAGCAGTGGTATTTGTGTAAAGAATATTACTAAAACTATATATTCAGCATGTTAAAGGAGTTGTTGATTACAGAAACTTAGGTTGCAATTTTTGCTATTCACTTAAAGGAAACCTTTCACTTAAAAATTTTGTTATGAATCAGTTACTTTATTGTTTATGAACACATTTGAATGCTGTGTAAGGATATGTTTCTCATTGCATAAATAATTTATGTACTGTGTGGATTTGTCATATTTGACAGAAAATCTTGCATGTTGTCATATTCGAAGGAAAATCTTGTGTGTTGTGATGAACACAACATGTAACTGGAGATATGTACTTGTTACATTATATGAGATGCACCTTTACCAGTGAATACATAATTTTTCAGTGTTATGTGGCTTTTCGAGAATGTTACTACATTATGTACTTTAATCATTATTTACACTTTTAATAACATTTTGATGACACTTTTGAACATGGGTAGCCAGTATCTGTCAGTTATGTGAAAGGTTAGGAATGGGATCTGCCATGTTACGTGATGTAATGCTTATGCTATCTGATTACATTATCTCAACTCTGCAGTGTAAACACACATAATATGTACATTACCTTGACTCTGAAAATGATTCAGGAAACCAATATTTATGGAAGGTTGTTGTTGTCTTCAGTCCTGAGACTGGTTTGATGCAGCTCTCCATGCTACTCTATCCTGTGCAAGCTTCATCATCTCCCAGTACTTACTGCAACCTACATCCTTCTGAAGCTGCTTAGTGTATTCATCTCTTGGTCTCCCTCTACGATTTTTACCCTCCACACTGCCCTCCAATGCTAAATTTGTGATCCCTTGATGCCTCAGGACATGTCCTACCAACCGGTCCCTTCTTCTGGTCAAGTTGTGCCACAAACTCCTCTTCTCCCCAATTCTATTCAATACCTCCCCATTAGTTATGTGATCTACCCATCTAATCTTCAGCATTCTTCTGTAGCACCACATTTCAAAAGCTTCTATTCTCTTCTTGTCCAAACTAGTTATCGTCCATGTTTCACTTCCATACATGGCTACACTCCATACAAATACTTTCAGAAACGACTTCCTGACACTTAAATCTATACTCGATGTTAACAAATTTCTCTTCAGAAACACTTTCCTTGCCATTGCCAGTCTACATTTTATTCCTCTCTACTTTGACCATCATTAGTTATTTTGCTCCCAAAATAGCAAAACTCCTTTACTACTTTAAGAGTCTCATTTGCTAATCTAATTCCCTCAGCATCACCCGACTTAATTCGACTACATTCCATTATCCTCATTTTGCTTTAGTTGATGTTCATCTCATATCCTCCTTTCAAGACACTGTTCATTCCGTTTAACTGCTCTTCCAAGTCCTTTGCTGTCTCTGACAGAATTACAATGTCATCGGCAAACCTCAAAGTTTTTACTTCTCCATGAATTTTAATACCTACTCCGAATTTTTCTTTTGTTTCCTTTACTGCTTGCTCAATATACGGGTTGAATAACATCGGGGATAGGCTACAACCCTGTCTCACTTCCTTCTCAACCACTGCTTCCTTTCATGTCCCTCGACTCCTATAACTGCCATCTGGTTTCTGTACAAATTGCAAATAGCCTTTCGCTCCCTGTATTTTAACCCTGCCACCTTTAGAATTTGAAAGAGAGTATTCCAGTTAACATTGTCAAAAGCTTTCTCTAAGTCTACAAATGCTAGAAACGTAGGTTTGCCTTTTCTTAATCTTTTTTCTAAGATAAGTCTTAAGGCTAGTATTGCCTCACGTGTTCCAACATTTCTGCGGAATCCAAACTGATCTTCCCCAAGGTCCGCTTCTACCAGTTTTTCCATTCGTCTGTATAGAATTCACGTTAGTATTTTGCAGCTGTGGCTTATTAAATTGATAGTTCGGTAATTTTCACACCTGTCAACACCTGCTTTCTTTGGGAATGGAATTATTATATTCTTCTTGAAGTCTAAGGGTATTTCGCCCGTCTCATACATCTTGCTCACCAGATGGTAGAGTTTTGTCATGACTGGCTCTCCCGAGGCTGTCAGTAGTTTTAATGGAATGTTGTCTACTCCCGGGGCCTTGTTTCGACTCAGGCCTTTCAGTGCTCTGTCAACCTCTTCACGCAATATCGTATCTCCCATTTCATCTTCATCTGCATCCTCTTCCATTTCCATAACATTGTCCGTAAGTACATCGCCCTTGTAGAAACCCTCTATATACTCCTTCCACCTTTCCGCCTTCCCTTCTTTGCTTAGAACTGGGTTTCCATCTGAGCTCTTTATATTCATACAAGTGGTTCTCTTTTCTCCAAATGTCTCTAATTTTCCTGTAGGCAGTATCTATCTTACCCCTAGTCAGATAAGCCTCTACATCCTTACATTTGTTCTCTAGCCATCCCTGCTTAGCCATTTTGCACTTCCTGTCAATCTCATTTTTGAGACGTTTGTATTCCTTTTTGCCTGCTTCATTTACTGCATTTTTATATTTTCTCCTTATATCAATTAAATTCAATATATCTTCTGTTACCCAAGACTTTCTACTAGCCCTCGTCTTTTTACCTACTTGATCCTCTGCTGCCTTCACTACTTCATCCCTCAAAGCTACCCATTCTTCTTCTGTATTTCTTTCCTCCATTCCTGTCAATTGTTCCCTTATGCTCTCACTGAAACTCTCTACAACCTTTGGTTCTTTCAGTTTATCCAGGTCCCATCTCCTTAAATTAGCACCTTTTTGTAGTTTCTTCAGTTTTAATCTATAGTTCATAACCAATAGATTGTGGTCAGAGTCCACATCTGCCCCTGGAAATGTATTACAATTTAAAACCTGATTCCTAAATCTGTGTCTTACCATTATATAATCTATCTGATACCTTTTAGTATCTCTAGGATTCTTCCATGTATACAACCTTCTTTTATGATTCTTGAACCTTATGAAAGATACTAACTTAATATTAACAGCTTATATAACTGATTGTAAAAAGCAGCAGTTAAGGACAGTTAAACTAAAAATACAGTGAGTATAAATTTGCATTCTCTATGTAAAAGGTAAAAAGGTAAGTAACTCATTTTTTTCTAAATTCAGTTTTGATAACATATTTAAAACTTCTGTAAAATACTGCAGATTTTCTAAAAATGTGAAATTGCTTTAGCCTGGGCCAAAAGTAACCTCAAAATAAAGATGAAGTGGTGTTAGAATCTAATGGCAATTCTGAAAGTTTCTCTGGTGTGCAAGATAATGTCCAGAACCACAAATTATTGGAAGATAAATTAGCAGGTGGACAGCATGCTACAGTCTTATACAATGAACAATATTGTGGAATTGGGACTGGGCTGAGTGATGAGGTTGCTAAAGTAAACAGCATGAGACATGAGAAACTATTCTTGCATTGAGAAGGTTTGATAATTCTTGTCAGTCCAGCAAAACATGGCTGATTTCAAGTACCAGAGCTCCAGTAATTTGTCTACATACTATACATTATCTTTAAGTAGCAGTATTGTACGTTACTTTTCCATGCACTTACCATAGATTAACATGTAACTGGAAATATACTATACTTTTACATTTGCTGTCTCACTTTCTCAGTAGAGTTCAATATTTCCTCTCCTTGCCTTCAACATTTGATATTTTATTTGTTCCTCTTGCTCCTGAATGTCTACTCTAGAGATTATTGTGGTACAACAGCACCAGATATTATGCATTTTGTTCAATATCATTTTTAATGGATGGTATAAGTGGGACAATACTAGAAAAATATATTTCCATATCTCTCTCTCTCTCTCTCTCTCTCTCTCTCTCTCTCTCTCTCTCTCTCTCTCCTGGTGTTTCCTTGCCACAAATAAATATTTGGCCAGATTAACCCCAGTTCATTGTATGCATAATTATGCTACATAGTCAAAACTACTGCTGTTGCAGTGATGGGTATACAGTGAGAAATAAAAATTACGATTATAGCTACAGGTTTAATTTCTTCGGTGCAATTTGTTGAAAAGCCACCATGAAATTTCAAAGTCTCAGAAAAAGCACAATAATTTGAAAATTAATCTATGTTATACTGGATAACTGTTCTGGCAGTAGATCCATTCTGTACAGTATTATCTCCAAAGAAAGGTATGTTTGCACTCTCAAAGTTTTGATACAGCTAAATAATAAAAATACTGTTCTATGAGGCATTATGGTATTTGAGTGAAGTTCACTTTTGAGGCAGATATAGTGTGGTATTTAGGGACCATCAGTGGCAGAGTTGAGCTTAAATAACAGGACAAACAGTTCCATTAATGAATTTATGAAAATAGTGAAACTTAACTCATAGTTATTGAATAGTACACAGTGGTAATAAATAGTAAGTCATGACCTGTCCATTACATGGAAGGTTATTAGCTATAATTCACTAAGACTGTCTATAGAAAGTAACACAGTAGATCTAGACAGATAGGACGCTAATTTTAAATGCTTGAGAATGGGCTTACAAGTAATAAATGAAGCATCCTAATATGTATCAGGTGTGTGGAAAGTAGTATTAACTGAGACACTGCTACTATGCCTGGATGTATCTAGAATAAAAATACAAACTAGGAAATGAACAATCTATTACTTATTATGGAAAGGTGAAATATGGGAGCAATCTAGCATGGGGTTGCCCTGAAAAAGTAAGATACAATAAAAATGTCTATCATCTTAACCATATGATGGACAGAGCACTTCAATGATATCTGTGTGCTATTCAGTTCAATTTATGCGAGAATAAGAGTAACAACATGTCAACTGATAATGAATGGCATGTCATATACATTATCGGGAAGTTTGCCTGTTGCTATTTCAACTAGAGTAGATGCTGAATACATATCAGATCATAGGCCCCTCTACATATGTTGCAGGCATTAAGTCTGCCCAGCATTGTATGTGTGACATTGTTGCACTTTAAACTAGTAATTGTAAGATAAAATGTATTTATAGGTAAGTAATTTGCTATATACCACTTTCATAAATCAAGACATTTTTATTTGCAGTTATATAAAAACTGTTGGTCTGTTTTAGTCTTCTGTTTTGTAGCAAGAAGTTTCTAATAATGAAATTCTTTCCTAATATGGTCATTCTCCAGTCACCCCCAGACCATTTATTCAGTCTTCGCATCAGCAATGTTTGGCGTATTTGTGGTGTTCTGCAGGTCATTATTAGCATGTTGCAACTTAAAAATTAGTTACTACAGCCTTTCTGTTTTGTTTCTTAATTCTACCTCCACAGCCCCATGTGACTTTTTATAGTCTTCCATTGTACTCCTTAATAAAAATCATCCATTTCTTACAGTTCATGATGTTCAGTTGTATAGGTATGTGTTCCATTTAGTGATTTACTTCAATTACTCTTTCATTAATTATATGTACTTAAGTTTATGTACAAGTAAGAGGGTTAAAAGGATTTTAAAAAAGCAAAATGCCTTTCCAGTCACACATTGTTTTTATTCTTTACATTTTCACTTTGGTGTGTGTCCCATTCTTATTTAGTGATGGACTACAGTATTATTTTTCAAAAATGCAGATCAGAAGTTATCACACTCATTCTTAGTCAGTATGTACAATTATTTGCTCCATCCACACTAATGTAATCAATATATACAAAATACATTCCCATTTGTGCAGTTACAGATTGCTAAATAAGAGTGAGACACACACAAAAATTATTCTAAAAGTGAGGAACATGTATGAACTAGTTTTATTTAACTTGTGGTCATGTTTAAGAAAGTTTAATAAATAAAATGTTAAGACACAAAATGGCCTCCTGAATTGTCAGTCAGTCTGTCTACAATGAGAAGGCATAGAGGTAACTGTTTATGGGTAGAGCTTGACCTAATGTTGCTACCATCATATTACTGTGAACACTCTTCTTTACAGTTATAACAAGACATTAAGGGTGTTTTGAGAATACTGATAGGTGTTCTTTTACAGGTGTAAAATTTAACACTGTAGGCAACACATTTTTCTTCAGAATTTAATTTTTCAGCAGAAATGTTCAATGTCTGCCCCCTATAAGATTTCTTGATTCTGACCCACCAAAACTTGAACTGTAAGGGCCTATCAGAACAGCACCACTGTCTTTCATATGCCAGGTTCCATGCCTATTTTTGTAACTGTTACAGGCAATAATGCCATTCATTCCTGGTGGTCGTTCAATAGCAACTGCTTTGTTTCTGACAACAGTTCCATTACTGATGATGTTTGACCCTGTCTCTGCACTGGAGTACATCTTCAGATCATCTGTTGGTGTTATTTCCTTGTAGGGTGATCTTCTTCGTGTGAAGCAAATAAAGATCAGTACGACAATACCCTGATGAAAAAGTAAAGGTAAAGGTAAATCAGTGAACAAATGAAACACGTTCATACTAAACTTTTCTTTCACAATTTTCACACAATTCTTCAGAAAAAAGTAGATACATGAAACATTTAAAGTTAGTCGTAATACAGATTTATATAAATTTCATAAATAGTGTGGACAATATAGTTCATGCATCTTAAGATGGATTGCCTGTCCTAAATTGCGTGAAAAATTTTCCATGCCCGTTTTATTTTACCCCTGTAGATTTCAGCAGTAGCTTCATAGCAACAAAAGCAAAATACTTTGTCATGATGTTCAATAGAGAAATACTGCCAGCAAGTGACAAGCAGAATTTTATAATCTTAGAGCAGACAGTAAAAACTAATCAGAAAAGTTTTTCAGTGTCTTAGTGCTGAGTAATAAGTGGAATGCAGTACAGAAATTTTTAGCCATTAAAATAAAAAGCTTCACCATGAGGAATGACTGCATCAGTAATCTTAATTGATTAAGTGTTTTATGCATAAGTAGAAACTGAAGTACAAAATGGTAGTATTCACATTAAATTCAGCTCCAAGTTTTGTGAACACAAGCAATGTGAAGAGACTTTTCCATATTAATTAGCATACATGCCTTCAGCAGTGTCATGACCATATTGTCCATACATTGTAATTGTGTATGTGGTATTTGTATTACCATACAAAATATTCAGAAGTAATGATAATATTTCCCAACAAGGAATGCAAGATGTTTTATTACTTGGTGAGTAAGCTGTGACCCAGGAAACACTTTCTATAGTTTAGTTTTAAGAAGTATCCAAGTTTTGTTGCAGTAAGAAAGGTTCGAGAATGGGATTAAAATTCAAGGTGAAAGATTATGTTAAGATTCGGTTATGACATGGCTTTTCTCAGTTGAAGTGAAGAAGAATTACAGGATCTGTTGAATGGGATGAGTAGTTTAATCTGTACAGAACATGGGTTGTGAGTAAATCAAAACAAGACAAAAGTAATGAGATGTAGTGGAAATAAGGATAGCAAGAATCTTATCACAATTTGTGATCATGAAGCAGATGAAGGGGAAGGATGATCCAGGAGTGGAATTCATGATGGGCCACATTACACCAGTCAGAAGACTGATGGCAAAAAAACTTTGTTACCGACTTATTTTCTCTTGTTTCCATGAATAGAAAAGCTATAGAGCTATGATGACAAAGAAAGATTATGATGATGAAGCCTGATTGATAAATTTAAAAATGAAAGAATTGGTTTTCACTGGTTTCTTTGTTGTCCTGTTGACATCACTATCAAAGTGTTAATATTAGCTTAATTTTACACCAAAAGGGAATGACAAGACATTATAACCATCATACGTTTGAAATAAATTTGGCGATTTAAACTCCTGGTGAACATTACTTAAGGAATAAAGATAACCCACTGGAAAGTTGAGGTACTGAGGCATCAAAAGTAACAAACAAGATGGAGACCTTAGCTAGTTTTTGGATGAACTGTTTTCAGAGCTATATGGGCATGACCACCGAACCAGCTGTTCACAATGACACAAACTTCCTGGCAGATCAAAACTGTGTGCCCGACAGACTCAAACTCGGGACCTTTGCCTTTCGCGGGCAAGTACTCTACCATCTGAGCCACCAAAGCTTGACTCACGCCCGGTACTCACAGCTTTACTTCTGCCAGTACCTTGTCTCCCACCTCCCAAACTTTACAGGAGCTCTCCTGCGAACCTTGTAGAACTAGCACTCCTGAAAGAAAGGATATATTAATGACCATCAACAAACCATGGCCAAGAGCACTTTGTTATCCAGTGGCACAACACAGTGCTGAGCAGGTGTCTAATTTTGGTGGCTGCTTCACAACCCATGACCTCTATTACACAGATGGGACTCATCCTTATGATGCTGTCCTGGTCCTGTAATCCTCTTAGCATTAACCTCTGCAAGTCCATGACTCATATCCTCTATTACCTCTGCCGCAGAAACTTAAATTTCACTCATCCCAACCCTCATCTACATCTACCAGTCATGTCATCATATATTCATTATTATATCATCTAGTCATCTCCCATCTGCTGGTATAGGAAACTGTGCCTATACTGTTAGGTGAATAATTCTAATGCAATAATTTAGAAAATAAACAGTTTTATCAATACAGGGAGACTATTCCAAAAGTAAAGGCTTGGTGGTCATTGCTACCAGTCTCCAGGCAATCATCTGACACATGCTGATACCACCCTGCATGGTGTTTAGGAATTAATGTCGTGCAAAATCTCTGTCCATTTCCCTCCCGTGCCAGGTGTACTGCTTGGCCTGATATAGGGCAAAGAGCTCTGCTGTAAATACCGAGCCATGGTCCGGAAGCCAATACCGAAAAATGTCGGCACCAATGACAAAAGGCACACCCAACACCACGGTCAGTCCAAGAGCCATTAGTGTACACAAAGGTACTATCGCAAAGTTTTCTTCTTGTGGTTACAAAGTGAACATTATGCAGTCAGCATGTTCTACTGCCCACTCACTGTCTCTCTGATGAAAAATCTGTAACAGTATTACCACCCTAAGGATATCCACTGAATGAGAGGCATTCTGATGTCACTATGTGTAGACAGAGTAAATTTATAATGTGCATATGCCTATATTTTCCACCGTAATTATATCACTTATTTCATAGCATTTTTGCTTTGTATATTAGTACCAAGTGGAATATTTTGATTCTGTTCTCTTTTATATACAGAACTTCTGAAATATATGAAAATGAAATTAACTTACATTAGAATTAAAAAATATTTATATTATTTTTATACTTACTACAAGAAGATTAAGTCCAACAATGAACATTGTTGCATTTTTAAATCCTACTCTGTCATATAGAATACCGGCAGCAGATGGACCAATAAAAGCTCCCAGTGCAAATGTTGAAGTCCACAATCCAGATATCAAGCCATAAGTTTCCAGATTGTTAGGAAAGCCATATGCTCTGAAATAAATTTGTAAGTCAAATAAAAACAAGAAAAAATGTATTATGTATTATACATAACTTTTGATTGTGCTCTTACATTGCTGTTCTGAGAGCATCTGTGAATGATGCCACCAGTTGCGCAGCTATCCCAAGGCCATGACACACAAGCCCCAGAATTGATAACCATAGAATTCTGAAAGTATTAAAACAAGCTTAGAGTCTGTTACAGTGTCAGCCCAGCAATGAACAATTGGCAGTTATGTGCATCATGAATGAAATAATACATGTACACCATAAAAAGGTAACAGCTACACCATATTTGTACTAGTCTTGCTATCATCTAAGTATATAAAGGAAATGTCAGTATTGTGTCACAGCTCTAGTTAACAACAAATTTATTTCACAATCAGACCATGTTGCAAAAAATATGTATAACTGAACACTGATTTTTATAGTATAAGATTTGATATCATGTTCAGAGCTTTGTCACATTATCCATTTTTTTCGTTAATTCAGTGTGCATACAAAGACTGAGGCTTAACATGGAGTAAGTGATTTAAAGTACTTTCAGACTAATAAATTCTGCCAGTAGTTTCCATTAATACTTTTTGATGCAGTAAATCTCAAATGAGGCCACTACTAACATCTAGAAATATTTGATCAAGAGAAGTTGTTATTTTACATGTTTAAGAGTTACTGTTAATCTTTGTACACAGGAAACTAAAATGTAATAATCCCACTTAGAATGCTGGAACCTTGTTCTTATAACAAAAAACAAAGGCTCACATTAATAGATACCTTACATGGATCAAAATTAAAATGGGAGGACGAAGCCTTTCACATATTTCAACAATGAATGCTGATCATCTGCTTTTTGTAAACACAGATGCCTTAAAGATACCACCATATACTATTGCAGAAACTAATATTAATTGGTATTATAGTGATAGAAGTCAATCAAATTATGTGATAACAGTAGTAGTACAACTGACAGTTTGTGGGGATTTAAATTTCTTAATATTACAAAAATGCATATAATGCAGATATGCTTATGTGTAATGGTATATAGGGCCCAGGAAGTTCATGGGTCTGAAGACTTGTCATTCAAAAGGATGTAAATGGAAATGGAATGAACATGTTGGTGTTAATAAATGAATTAGAAAACTTAAATTGACCTGCTTTGCATTTTGGTATATAATAACTAGTTCATAACTGAACTTATGTCTTAGGAACTGTGACCCTTTTGTTTTAATAAACACTGTCTGGATCACAACTCTGTATACCAACAGCTGGTTTCTCTCTGCATTTTAGATCATCTTTATACCTGGAGCTGCAAAGTACAGTTTGTCCATGTTGTGTGAAACTAACCTGAGACATGAAGATGATCTGTAATGCAGATTGAAACTAGTTGTTGACAAAAAATTGTGAGCCCAACAGTAGCCAATTATTTACAGTAATTGTAGTGTTTCTGTGGACAAAAATATTGATAATGGCAGATAAAGTAAAGAAAACGGTAATGTAGTATTAGGTAACTGTAGTAGTGTCTATGGAAAGGCCACAGAACTAGTCTCACTTTTCAATGTTAACAATGCCCACTTAGTACTAGGGGAAGACACCACTGAAACCGAATGTTAATAGCAATGAAATTCTCCATTCCAACTGGAATGTTTATCTGAAGGACAGGATTAATGTTAGTGGTGAAGGTGTGTTTACAGCCATAGTGTTATAGTATCTGGTGATATTAGTACAGATTCTGGATGTGAAATAATACAAGTGAAGATTGACAAAGGTGGATAAAATATGTTCATCGCATACTTTTATCGACATCTGCTGCAGCAGTAGCAGCAGTGAAATGTTGAAGGGGAAACAGCATTTTACATAAAGTTCCTGATCATATTATAGTATCAGGTAGATATTTCAACTTGCCAATTCAAGACAGATTCAAGTGATTTAGGCAAATTGTATGGACTTGGAATCATAAAATTGTTCTGAACAATTTATCCATATGTTACCCTGAGCTTTTATCAAAGTACTGACTCATTAAGGCAACATATTGAGTGAACCTTCCTGGCAGATAGAAACTGTGTGCCAGACTGGGACTTTGGCCAAGAACCTTGCCTTTTGTGGGCAAGTACTTCACTGACTAAGCTACCGAAACATGACTTCCTGCCCATTCTCACAGTTTCCTACCTTCAAAGTTCCTGGGTTTGCATTCCAGTATGGTACACTGTTTTGATCTGCCATGAAGTTTTATATCTTCACACACACACACACACACACACACACACACACACACACACACACGAGAGTGATAAATTAATTCTGGGAACGTATTGGATCTTCTGACCAACAGCCCAAAACATTTTGGCTAAGCCAGTTTACAACTGGGCACCAGTGATCACAAGCATTACTGAATGACTGCAAATAGGAATATAAGAAAGGCAGAAAGGTATTTCTGCTTCGTAAGAACTACAAAAAGATTTCAGAATACCTAGGAACTCATCAGGAATGGGTGACTTGTAGGTAGCCATAAAAAGTTTCAGTTCTGACCCTCTTACAAACCTGGTCAATATCAACTTTTAAATCTTTTTCTTGAAAAAAACACACAGCTTGGTTGGTTGGTTGGCTGATTTGGGGAGGGGTAGAGAGTAGAGGGCAGAACCAAAGTTAGAAGAAACAAAAGTAGTACAGTCCAATCAAAGGGAAGAGAAAAATGGGTAAAGGATAAGAAACAGGAGGAGGGGAAGATGACGAGAACAGGGGTACCCCAGGTGCTCAAGCACAGTGATTTGCCAGCACTGCCACTGACCCATCCCAATCGCCACACCATACCATAAATGCGACAATGGGGAAAACACCAGAGGAAGAAGACAAGTAAAGGGGAAAAGGAAACAACAAAATGACCAGACAGAACATAGAAGAAAGGGGGAGGGGGAAATCTGGCTGGCATAGAGGAATGCTTGAAGGCTTCTTAAGCCAAAGCAGAGAAACTCCATTTTCAGAAGGAAAGTCAGGTACTTTAATCTGGGAGGACAAACCATTTTCACAAAGAAAAATCAAGGATAGATTTAACCATGTGAGGGATGTCTGCCAACCCCTGGGACAAGAATGGTGGGTGGCTTATTTTGTGTGAAGGGCTAAAAGGTGAGGGTAATAAATACACTCCTGGAAATGGAAAAAAGAACACATTGACACCAGTGTGTCAGACCCACCATACTTGCTCCGGACACTGCGAGAGGGCTGTACAAGCAATGATCACACGCACGGCACAGCGGACTCAGCAGGAACCTCAGTGTTGGCCGTCGAATGGCGCTAGTTGCGCAGCGTTTGTGCACCGCCGCCGTCAGTGTCAGCCAGTTTGCCGTGGCATACGGAGCTCCATCGCAGTCTTCAACACTGGTGGCATGCCGCGACAGCGTGGACGTGAACCGTATGTGCAGTTGACGGACTTTGAGCGAGGGCGTATAGTGGGCATGTGGGAGGCCGGGTGGACGTACCGCCGAATGGCTCAACACGTGGGGCGTGAGGTCTCCACAGTACATCGATGTTGTCGCCAGTGGTCGGCGGAAGGTGCACTTGCCCGTCGACCTGGGACCGGACCGCAGCGACGCACGGATGCACGCCAAGACCGTAGGATCCTATGCAGTGCCGTAGGGGACCGCACTGCCACTTCCCAGCAAATTAGGGACACTTGCTCCTGGGGTATCGGCGAGGACCATTCGCAACCATCTTCATGAAGCTGGGCTATGGTCCCGCACACCGTTAGGCCGTCTTCCGCTCACGCCCCAACATCGTGCAGCCCGCCTCCAGTGGTGTCGCGACAGGCGTGAATGGAGGGACGAATGGAGACGTGTCGTCTTCAGCAATGAGAGTCGCTTCTGCCTTGGTGCCAATGATGGTCGAATGCGTGTTTGGCGCCGTGCAGGTGAGTGCCACAATCAGGACTGCATACGACCGAGGCACACAGGGCCAACACCCGGCATCAAGGTGTGGGGAGCGATCTCCTACACTGGCCGTACACCTCTGGTGATCGTCGAGGGGACACTGAATAGTGCACGGTACATCCAAACCGTCATCGAACCCATCGTTCTACCATTCCTAGACCGGCAAGGAAACTTGCTGTTCCAACAGGACAATGCACGTCCGCATGTATCCCGTGCCACCCAACGTGCTCTAGAAGGTGTAAGTCAACTACCCTGGCCAGCAAGATCTTCGGATCTGTCCCCCATTGAGCATGTTTGGGACTGGATGAAGCATCGTCTCACGTGGTCTGCACGTCCAGCACGAACGCTGGTCCAACTGAGGCGCCAGGTGGAAATGGCATGGCAAGCCGTTCCACATGACTACATCCAGCATCTCTACAATCGTCTCCATGGGAGAATAGCAGCCTGCATTGCTGCGAAAGGTAGATATACACTGTACTAGTGCCGACATTGTGCATGCTCTGTTGCCTGTGTCTATGAGCCTGTGGTTCTGTTAGTGTGATCATGTGATGTATCTGACCCCAGAAATGTGTCAATAAAGTTTCCCCTTCCTGGGACAATGAATTCACGGTGTTCTTATTTCAATTTCCGGGAGTGTAATATGGATGAGTACTACAAAGTGGGGGCAGCTCATTACAGAGCAAAAAACCATGGGTCAACATAGTGTGGGCAGTACAAAGACAGACAGAGGATGATAGATTCCCATCAGGAGAGGTGGAGGGAAGAATGCCACATGTGAGTCCCTATGATTACACTAAGTTCATTGACCCACGTGGACAAATCATCCACTTCCAGGGAGGAGAAAAATTGTGCCACAAAATTTTAACCCTGGATAGGTGATACCAATAGGAACCAAAATTACTGATGTGTAGGTTGACAAAGCACCATTTTTAAACAACAGAAACTTGGCCCACACACTTCAATTGCCATTGCCCAGAGCATCTGGCAATGGGGCAATCCCAAGGCCAACCTGAGCATGTGTCACCAAGTTTCTGTAGTTTAAAAATGGTGCATTGTCGACCTACACAAAATTAGTAATTTTGGTTCCTACTGACATCAGCTATCCAAGGTTAGAATTTTGTGACAATTTTTCTCCCCCTGTATAGAGCAGGAGTAACCACCCATCTGACAGAAGCCGCAAGTCCATTAATAGTGATGAGAATATGGACATTTAATATGGAGCCCTGTGGAATGCCATTCTCTTGCGTCTGCAGAGAGCTGAGTATAGTGCCAACTCAAACTCAGGATGACAGGTGTTACAGGAACGGCTCAATAAAAATCAGTAGAGGCCCAATGAACCCACTTGAAAATGAGATGTGATGGCACCAAGTCCTATCATAGGCCCTATGAAAACCTAAGAAAACAGTAATAAGATGGCAGCACTGAGAAAAGGGACACTGGTCAGGCTGACTGGCCAGTAGCTATCAAGGAATGATAGATCATTGCCAGGCTAAAGGATGAATCACTATGTTGTCCCTCCATTGGGACAAATATGGTTAAATTTCTGGAGGTGATATTGTCATTGTGAAGGGTTAAGGTATTTAAGCAATTGGTTATGAATGGAATTGGGCCACAGTCCGAACCATGAGAAAAGGAGATGGCCAGAATATATCCCCATTCAGTGGAAGTTTCATTGTAGGATTTCACCTGACAAGGGGTAAAACCAACAAGTATGGGGCAACATCCATCAACGAAAGGTGTGTGTGTGTGTGTGTGTGTGTGTGTGTGTGTGTGTGTGTGTGTGTGTGTGTGTGTGTGTGTGTGTGTGTCAGACACTGGACGAAGACAATCATATTGACAATGAGCCTCAGTGCAGGATTAACAATGAAGAAACTTCTACTCCAGTACTTTTTTCCCCTTCTTATAAAACAGGCAATCCAGTGAGTGTGGAGGGATGGTCATGATAATTAACACATGTTGACAGTGGAACACAGGGGCTCCCCTCATGGAGTGGATGTCTACATTCATTGCATAGAGGGTCCACCATACAGTGGGAAGATCTGCACAAAAGGTAAACACTGAGAACACCTCATGGGTGCTGGGATGTAAGGCTTCAAATCACAACAATAAACCTTTCTGTCATAGGGTATCCCCCTCAAATGTCAGAAAAAGGTCATAAGTATTAATGTGATCATCCTTACAGCCTTTCTGAACAAGCCCAATGAAATGAATGCCGCGCCATTCCAAACTGACATGGAGTTCCTCAGCAGTTTGAAGGATGAGGTCCCTCTGAAAAATGATTCCTTGAACCATATTTAAAGACTGGTGAGGCATAATGGGCACAGATGTTGCCAAGATGGCCACAGGCATGAAGGGCCACAGATTGGGGAGGAGGGTACTTTTTGATTAACAGCAAACTTTACCATTCTTACTCAGACTCCACTTTGCCAAACATGTCATCAATAGTTTCGACGAAAAGTAATAGCTTGGTGGCAGTGAACAAGTCCATCAGTCCTGGTGCAGACCAGGTAGCAGGGAAAAGGTTTCACCCCAAGCCAGCTAGCCTGGCCCCCCTCCTAGGGTGCAGCCAGAGACGGGAAAGCTGCAGGGTTATAAACAGCAGCCATAGAAGAATGGTATTTCATATGCAAAGCATCCACCCTGTACTATCCTGTCCATTTCCCTGTGGGCACCATCCAGCCAGAGCAAGCGGTATGGCAACTGTTGCTGGGAGTTTTGATGCTCCAGAATGAAAAGCAACCACTCCTAAGTACACAAGGGAGGCACCAGCTAGGGTATTATCAGTATGATCCTTGTGTTGTCAGGAGGCTGAGCCAAATGGGTAAGCAAAAATGTCAACACATGGACTGGAAACAGTGCTGGCTATATAGTGTTAAAGAACAATGGCATTGAGGAAAAGATGGCAGAAGCAGTAAGGCCACACACAAGCTACTAAGTAAGGTGGTGTTCCCAGCTGGCTCACTAATGAGAGGAAATTTAGAAGGGGAGGTCAAACTCTCAAGGGGGACAAAAAATGCCAGAAAGGAAGATGAAAGAGAAATAGCAAGAGAAACAAAGCTATAGGGATACCAAAAACAGGGAGGATAGCTGGGCCCATGTAAGCGAGGACACCAAGATAAGTGAAGGTGGGGGAGAGGGAAAATAGTGGGTACAGGGAGGGAGGGGCATGGTGAAGGAAATGCAGTCCAGCAATGAAGAAAGGGTTGTTACAACTCAGGGTCCCATTTGTGCCAAACATAAGCTCACAGAAGAGCTCTGAGCTCCATCAAAGAGTTAACCAATATATTGCTTTCTCCTCTGTGTGCCACATGGAGGCTTACCAGAAATCTTTCTTCCTGTAAATAACGTGATGAACAGGAAAAGGGGAATGTAACAGTGGTACAGAAAGCACGCTCCACCACACACTATAATGTTGCTCACACACTTCTAATAATTGTTTTCTATGGTAAAGTTTCTTTGTCAATGCAGTTTCAAAGTAGGCCTATTTAATCTTGAAAAACAAATACTAAGAAAATTTTGCAGAGTCAACAGTTTAACAGTTTGTAGAAACCTGTTCAACTGCTTCAGACATCTTATTTTCACTAGCCAGTACAGTTGTTCTCTTAGGCAATTTATTGCATATTATATTCTTTGCTGGATAGCATGTGATATACACCAACGTAAAATGATATACAGAATGTGACATGGGTCCACTTATGCTGCTATGGATCTATAAACATTTTGATGCCAGTGATGTTCAGAAATGGTATTCAAACTGCTGTCTGATGACCATTGTTTTAGATATGTTGTCCATTACATCAATGCACAACTGACATCTGTATGCTAATGAGCACCTAACACGCTCAAAACAACCATGTTTCTCATGAATAATGGTTTCAGTTTTAACAAAGTCAGCAATCAACTCATCTGTCATATTTTGTGTGTCTTTTACACCAAATGTTTCATCTCCAACCATAAAAATTAATTCACAAGAGTACTGCCCCTACCAATCCAACAGTTGGGAAGAAATCTACAATGTTTTCCGATATCAACAGTTAATTTGTGGTGGGGCCACACAATGCTGTAACCATAGTCACTGACTTTTCATGGAGGTGGTACTATGATTTCCTGTATTTTCCTCGCAGTAAAATGAAATTGTGTTGATCATATTTCAGTGTCAAACAATGGGAAGTCAAAGTTGAAAATCAATTTCATAATATTTCAATGTCAGTGTATTTTGTGTGAAGGAGTAAAAACAACCTAACATCAGCCTGCAGGAAGTTCAGCATTAAACCTTTCAAGGACTCTTAGCAGAGAAATGGTGCACTAGTAATATTTTTGCCACATTTGAAGTGTTCCTCTAAATATTATAACTTTGTATACATGGTTTTTTACACTCTGTCAAAGTTATGCAATCATCTACAGTCTGTAACATGGCATTTCTGTTTAGTGGTAATAATTATTTGTTTAACAATAACTTCATTCGACGTTTAAGTGGAGAAAGTGAAGTATTGTAGGCTATGTACCATGTATTTCCCAAACTTATTTGTGAAATTTTTTTCTGAACTAAGAAAATAAATGAAGTTGAGCAAACAGTAACATATGTATCATTTAAGTGTTACTGTTTAAAATTCAGTGTATGACTACAGTGGTAATGTTACACTTTTTTTACTTACGTGTCACATGGAATGAAAGGAGCAGGGCCAATCATGCTGAAGCCAACCATTATCATAAGGCATCCAATGATGGTGGCAATCTTAGGCATCAGGAAACGATCACACATCCAACCCCAGCAAGGAGCAGTTAGTGCATAAGTACCACCATTGATGACAAACATGAGCCCCAGAATCACAGGGGAGAGGTTGAACTGCAAAAATGAAAAATGTTTTAACAAATTTTTGTTAGTACTATCAGATTTTAGAATGCACATTTAAAAGCTCAGTCCTTATCTAATTAAATGAGTAGTTGCATTAAAATCATACATTTCTGAGATGTGGTTCCAATGTAGCTTGTAAGAAGCCAATGCTCATTGATGTGACAACAATGCTTGAAGCTGCGAGCATAACTCCTGGTATCTTCAAGACTTGGAACAGGCCACCTGTAAGATACGGAAGTTTCAGTAGTCTTACAGGTAATACCAACAGGTGTGTGTGTGTGTGTGTGTGTGTGTGTGTGTGTGTGTGTGTGTGTGTGTGTGTGTGTCAAAACAATGTGTAATTTAAGAGTAGAATTCATTTTATTTTCAGTAATATTCAACAACTGTCACTGGAATCTACTTTTAGTGTATGTAGTTCCAATGGAGTACTAAAGTGCATCACTATTTCTAATCAACTGTCTTTCTTAAATAAATATGCTCCATAAAATATAAGGCTAAACTATCTTTTCTCGAGCAGGATTACAACTGACAACTTTTCTAATGACAATGTTTTTGCCTTTTACACACAGACAGTCAAACACAAAAAATTTATTAAATAAATAACTGGGAAGTAAATAAATTGATATTTTCCTGCCCATGGCTGTCAAATGTAGCAATAAAGTATAAACAATCATCAGAAACACAACTCTTTCTTCACGAAAGGTATCCTCTGACCTATCATTTCTGAATTGAAGCTGTACAGTGCTTGCCTAATTATTTTCACTGAACTCTTGCTCTCTAATTTCCATTAATCTTTGCACCCCTTTGTCCTCTCATAAGGTGGACTGTTTCAGTGATTTGTCTTTTATAACTTCCTCATTCTACCCTCCTTCCCTCCCAGAAGAAAGTAGTAACTATTCCAAAAGCTACCGTAGTTTTTTTCTGCTTCTGTTTATAGGCAGTTGTTTGCATTTCATCTCCTGAATTACATGTAATTTTAGAATTTTCTTTCATAAATTTTCTTTTTGCACAGGGTGTTTGTAACTGGTTTTACCTTCATGTTTGTCGTCAACAGGAGAATCTGAGTGTCCTGGTAGTACAAATGCTGTCATCACTGCTGACATGAATAGAGCAGATCCCAACACAGCAAATGGAGTTGTATAACCTCCAAGCTGAAATATATAAAATAATTTTAGTATCCACTATTTAGTGTTCATGAACTTTTGATATTTTCTGCTAGTACATTCATGGTCTATCATTTAACATGGCTTTAGTATACACTTACCAGCAGCTGCTTAGCCATTCAATAAATTCATTCACTTTGAAAATGAGAACTTATTCATAAACACCATTTCGAGGTAACCTGGATACAAACTGAATGTGTATAACAGCAATTTAGAAACTAAATTTGCTCTTGGTTGCCAGGGTGCCACACAAGAACACACCTGACACTGTATTTTGGGTACATTCTTTGATTGCACCCTGGTGATCAAGAAAGTATTTTATTCATGTAACTTATGTTTCATTGATCATTTCCTGATGCAGTATGAAGGTCAAATATGAACATAAGGAATGCGTTCTAGAAGGTAGGTAGGTAAGGAGAGGGCACAATACAGTGATGTCATTGGTCCCATGATCTAAGGTGACAAAAACAAAGGGAAGAACAACACAAACTGCACAGTCCAGTGCAATCCAGTCAAGGGGAAGAAAAACAGACAAAGAAAGAGGTAAAAGTAATGTTGTGGCAGCAGGAAGAGATGGGGTTGGGGGCACAGATGCTCCAGAAATGGTACGCACATTGGGGCACCACCACCACCACTCCTCACACCACACTATGATTACAACACAATGGTGACAACACTGGGGGAAGAAAATACAAAGAAAGGGGTGGAGGTGGGGGCTCTTTGTCGAGTAAGAAACCATGGGTCAGCTTATTAGGACCAATATGCAGACAGCAGAGGATGATAGATTCCCAGCCAGAGAGGCAGAGGGCAGAATGCCACATGGTGGGAGTCTCCTTCATAGTCTCTTAAGATTCTGTCAATGATTGTGGAAACGGGGGATCTACTGCCAGAGGGGTCACAGAGAATGGGGAGTAGTTCCTGAGATTTGAGAGCCCAACAGCCAACAAGCCATCATCCAGTCTACTGACTTGCAAGGGTGCAATAGTCAGACTGTCCAGCCAGTAGCTATCAATGTATGAGGGATACTCACCAGGCTTAAGCATGAACCACAATACTGTCTCTCTACTGAGAGAGGAAAACACCTTATAGGCAAATATGGTTGAACACCTGAAGGAGATGATAATGTGGAGGATTGAGTGTTGAAGCAGTTGGTTGTGGATGGTCTCAGGGTCAGGGCCTGAATCATGGCAAGATGAATAGGGCCAGAAGTAGTTCCCATTCAGTAAAAGGATCATGGTAGGAATCTGTATGACAAGGGGGTAAATCTTAAGTGGGAAGCTTCAGCATGATGCTTCCTGAGGAGAAAGGTTGCTGGATAGGGGGCTGATGACACTGCCATTGCAAAACAGGTCACAATGTGTTCTGCAAGAACTGGTGGATCTGTAAAAAGTCCACCTGGAAGGGCAAGGATCAGAATGGAAGCCTGCTGCTGATAACCTTAGATGGTGCAGAGTGTACCTCACACCCATGACAAAGGGACAGAAGACCCTAGAGAGGAGCAAAGCATCCCCAACACACCCACTTGCTCTGTTAGGTAAGGGAAGGTAAGGAAGTAAGTGGGGGAAGGAAGGAAGTGGGGGAAGGAAGGAAGGAAGGAAGTGGGGGAAGGAAGGAAGGAAGGAAGTGGGGGAAGGAAGGAAGGAAGGAAGGAAGTGGGGGAAGGAAGGAAGGAAGGAAGGAAGTGGGGGAAGGAAGGAAGGAAGGAAGGAAGTGGGGGAAGGAAGGAAGGAAGGAAGGAAGTGGGGGAAGGAAGGAAGGAAGGAAGGAAGTGGGGGAAGGAAGGAAGGAAGGAAGGAAGGAAGTGGGGGAAGGAAGGAAGGAAGGAAGGAAGTGGGGGAAGGAAGGAAGGAAGGAAGGAAGTGGGGGAAGGAAGGAAGGAAGGAAGGAAGTGGGGGAAGGAAGGAAGGAAGGAAGGAAGGAAGTGGGGGAAGGAAGGAAGGAAGGAAGGAAGTGGGGGAAGGAAGGAAGGAAGGAAGGAAGTGGGGGAAGGAAGGAAGGAAGGAAGGAAGGAAGGAAGGAAGGAAGGAAGTGGGGGAAGGAAGTGGGGGAAGGAAGGAAGGAAGGAAGGAAGTGGGGGAAGGAAGTGGGGGAAGGAAGGAAGGAAGGAAGTGGGGGAAGGAAGGAAGGAAGTGGGGGAAGGAAGGAAGGAAGGAAGGAAGGAAGTGGGGGAAGGAAGGAAGGAAGGAAGGAAGTGGGGGAAGGAAGGAAGTGGGGGAAGGAAGGAAGGAAGGAAGGAAGTGGGGGAAGGAAGGAAGGAAGGAAGGAAGTGGGGGAAGGAAGTGGGGGAAGGAAGGAAGGAAGTGGGGGAAGGAAGGAAGGAAGTGGGGGAAGGAAGGAAGGAAGGAAGTGGGGGAGTGGGCAGATCAGTGGCAGAGAAAGTGCTTTATGCAGTACTAAAATGAGTAGGAGTATCATCATCAAGAAGGCAAAGGTTGTGGTTCACAAGAAACTTTTCAGTGAGGAGTCCCCAACCAGACCTAAAAGCACTGCCCTGTAAAGGGTGAGGGGCATTAAAATCCCTGTGTAGGAGGAAGGAAAGTGAGAGTTGTTGAAGGAATGAAGGAAGGCAGAGCAACAGGTGTATGTGGCCTGTAAGGAGTGGGAGAGAGATTGCAAACCATGACTGCAGAGTTTAAGTGGACCAAAAGCAACTTCTCTCTGTGTGGCATGAAGGGGGATCCATGTACTAAAAATGTAGGTATGGATCAACATGCAACCACCACCTGAAGGCTTCAAAGGGTTGACCTTGTTCTGACAGGAATCATGGACCCCAGAAAGGGTCAGCAAGTGATCAGTGAAATGATATTCCTGGAAAATGTCAAGCTGCTGAGTAAAAGGAAATAAGATATTTAAACTCCAGGAGGTGGTGGTCATATCCATTTCAGGTCCATTGAATAAGCACAGAACAGGGATCCAAATGGGTGGTGAAGAGGCTGGACCCTATTACACTGCAGGTCACCACCCATCAACATGCCGGCCGGAGTGGCCGTGCGGTTCTACGCACTGCAGTCTGGAGCTGAGAGACTGCTACGGTCGCAGGTTCGAATCCTGCCTCAGGCATAGATGTGTGTGATGTCCTTAGGTTAGTTAGGTTTAATTAGTTCTAAGTTCTAGGTAACTGATGACCTCAGAAGTTAAGTCACATAGTGCTTGGAGCCATTTGAACCATTTTTGAACCCATCAACAATGATGGGGTGACATCCATAAATAACATGTCAGACTCAGATTGCAAGGGGGAGGAAGCATCTCTGGGGTTGTCCCAGTCCCTCCTCCTCCATAGTTAACAGAGGGCAGTGCTGGCTTCTGCAAGATCCAGAGTGGCTGGGAGTGGTGGCATACTGTTGGTAAGAGGGGGAGAGTACTGTTTCATACCATCCTGTGTTGATCTGGCATCTACACTGATGTCTCCACCAATGAGGTCATTTGAGAGGAATTTTTGGCAACCAGGTTAGCTAGGAGGAGCATACAGGGCCAGGGAGGAAAGAGTGGGTGAGCTGAAGGCACACTGGTGAAGTAGTGATAGCAGGTGTCCAGCTGGCTGATGCCATGGACAGGGGTTCCAGGAGGAAGCTCCATCATTAGGCATCACAGAAGGGTAGGACTTCTCTAACTGGGTAGGGGGAGCAGCACCCGGAGGGGAGAGCTTGGGAACTACAGGGGAAGGGGGAGTAGGCTGGAGGGGGAAGAACATGATAAAGGAAAATTAGAGGTCATCGACACCAGTTGAAGTTTATTTGAGATGATCCTCAGTGCAGTATGAACTATGAAGGGACTTCTACTCCTGCATCTTCCTTTTCTTATAAACTGGGCAGTCTAGTAAGCATGGAGAGTTAAAATTAACATACATGGGCAACAAAACACAGGGGCTCCCTCAAGGAGAGGGTGTGCAATTCACAGTATAGTTTGTCAGTCGTACAATGGGAAACATGCCTCAGTACTAGCACTGAAAATGGCCTCTCCCTCAAATGTCGGACTAAAGGCTTCAATATCAGTGCAATTTTTCTTACAACCTTTCTTAACATGCCAAACAAAATGAACAGCCTATCATTCCAGATTGGTCCAGAGTTCACCAGTTTGAAAGATGAAGTTCCTACAAAAAGTGTCTCCCTGAACCCTAATCCAAGACTGGTGAGGAATAATGGACACCAACACATCACAAAGAGGGTCACAAGCATGAAGAGCTGCAGACTGGGCAGCAGCAGCAGAAGTTTCTATGAACAGCAAACCTGACTGCATCTTATTGAGAGATTGCTTCATCAAATTTATCTTCACTAATTTCCACAAAAAATAATGGCTTGGTGGTGGTGAGCATGTCCCTGTCAGCCTTGTGCTGATCAGGTAGTAGGAAGCTGGGAAGCCTGGGCCTCCTGCTAGGGGGTAGCCAGGGAACAGAAGACAGGGGTCATAAGAAGCAGCATTAAATGAGCCATACTGCAGAGAAGAATGGCCAGACTTTTGAAGCTTGATATGTTTCATACACAAAGCAGATATCACCCACTCTGATCACAGGCTCTCCTCATGGCTACCACCCAGCCATAGCTGGGGCTGTGTGGCGTGGCATCTGTTGAGAGCTTCAGTGCTCCTGAATGGCAAGCATCCATACCTAGACATACATGGGAAGGCAGCAGATCAGGTATCAGTAGTGTGATCCCTGTGTTGTCAGGAACTCAGCCAGATGGGTACGTAACAGCCTCACCACATTGGCTGGCTACATGTGCTGGTGACCTAGCAGGTCAGAGGGGAGGCTCTGGTGGACAAAAAACAAGTGGTGGGAAAGGGGAAAGCATCCTTGATGAAGATGCTAGGGAGGGAGTTCTTCCCTAAATAGCTCACACTATGGAGATGGGGGTTTCATCTCCACTTCTAAATTCTAAGATGTACCAAAAATGTCCAAAAGGAAGTATGAGAAAAGGCAAGGGCAACAAAAACTGGAAGGAATACAAGCAGATGGATAGCCAGGCCTACAAGTAAGAACACAGGGAGGGGCATTGGGAAGGAAACACAGCTCAGGAGAGCTGGGAGGGGAGGTAAGCATTTTAGGAACACAAGCAGCCCTTTTAGCACTTTAATGAAGCAAAGGTAACTAATGAAGAGTAATAGGAAGCAGATTATCATCCTGCTAACCATCGAAACTGGGGAAGTTTAATTATTCTGCAACCCACAGAGAAAGAATACACAAAATGATTGAAGGGAGAATGACCTCAGAAACAAGGTAATGAGAGGGAAGAATTCTCCTATACAATTGCTCTGCTGGTGTAAAATATTGGGATGAAATTGTAAAAATAGTTGCTAATATTTATGTATCAAACAAAATCATACGTGAATCAAGTGCTGAGAGAGAAACTATTAAAGAAGAAACATTAAATGTTTGAAATGCAGTGCTATGAAGGAATGTTAAAAAGAAGTCAGTAGATGAAGGAAAGAGATTAAAATTCTAACATTTTACTGATTATTAGACAAACAATACTTCCTCAGTGTAAGGTTGGATGATGGAACTAGTGATGCTCTGTTAGGGAACCATCTCAACAGTCACCTAAAATTATTTAATATAAAGCCATGGAGAAATAAATCTGGTTGGCCAAGTGAGAATTTGAACCCTCATTCCTTTAAAATGTGTGTGTATTGTCTCAATGTTATAAATGACTTGGATTAACTACGAAATGTACTGGCACTGAAAATAATAGGTGAGGAAGACCTCAGTGTAAAAACCCTTGTTAGAAGAATGTGCAAATAACCCAGACCCAGTTTGCTGGAGGTATAACTTTGTTGGGCCAAGGAAGTTTGGTAAAGTGTTCCCTGAAGTCACTGGAAGAAATCCATGGTTTCATAGAATAAACTGGAAACCTGAAAGCCAAGGAGAATGTGAGCTAATTTGCACCACTATTTTTATACATTTTTAAACGCACAACATTGCAGAGAACTGAGAATAAAATGCAATGTTCATAACCATTATGAAAAAAATGCTCTCTATAACATCCCAGAAAGCCCCAGTATTTAGAAAGAGTAACATTTTACCTGGTAGAGAGCTCCTCCCACAGTTGGTCCAACAATGAGACCGAGACCAAAGAATGTTTCCAGTGAAGCCTATAAAAATTGAAACTTTATTTCCTGGAAGCTAGTATAATAAGATAAATTTATAGAACTTCACATCTTATGTAAAAATTTTGTACTCACAAATGTTGTGGCAACATTGTTTGGAAATTCTTTGGCAATTATAGCAAAACTTGCTGTCAAAAAAGCAGCATTTCCAAGTGCTTCAATTATTCTAATCAGAAACGACAGCACAATGAATGGATAGTGTCCGTTGACTTTGTCCAGCAGGCTGTGAAAACAGTCATTAAGAATTCAAGCAGATAAGTAATAGCAACATTAGTCAAACAATGGCAACATTGAAAACTTAAGTACTTTGGTGTCATACACAACTGTTTACACACTGTATGAAAATATTACCTCATTTCATTAGAGGATCTGAAAATATACGATTATGAATAATATAAGTAAACTATAAAGGGGGAGGCAGAATCTTAAGTTTTTCAGTGCTCTTCTTTGACAAACTGAGAAAAGGAAGATGATGAAACTATTCCATTCCTTATGTGCAACTGCACTTGGTAGTTTACCTAGCATTCAACGTCTTTTGTGCAAGAATACCCCCAAATCAGAGTTATGGGCTCTAGATAACATCTTTGTTTAGAATTATTTATAAAACAAGCCACTATTTTAATGTCTTTAGAGATCAGAAATATTTTTAGTTTTCCTTGAAGATGAACATATGTTAACAGTAGTCTTGAGTTTGCTTGTCATTTACTTTTGTTCAGAGAAGTTCAATATTTTGTGAATGTTTTTGCTTGAGCAGTGTATATATTTTCAGGACACAGACCTTAGCAAAACAATTTATTTTTTACCCTATTTGCCTATACATGTTTCAGTGATTTTACACTCATTAGTGGGGCTTTCATTATTCTACTTAACAGCACAGTTGTTGAAGCTATGTTACTTCAAAAGTTATGCAGCAGTGTGAACAGCCAAATATACTATTAACCAGAATAACAGAGGAAACTAATTATAGTGTAAACATGTACAGGTAAACAAATAAAACAAATTTTGTTGTTCTCAAGACATAATCCCCAAAATATAGCAGTCCTTTTGCACAGAGAATCTGTAATCTTACAAGGAACTTTATGAAATGTTGAATATGAAGGCGAACAATGCCTTCATTAGTTAAGTTCAATTCTGAATTGATGTTGCTGTTTCTTGAAAATATTGAAATTGCTTAGTGACAGGGTGCCAAAAAATGAAAGAAAGTTTCTGATTTGACATTGCTACTATACTTACCCAAATAATATAGCACATGTGCCTGTGGTAAAAATTCCACCATTGAACATATACTTTGGTCCTATCCTGTTGAGCTGCAAAGAAAGAAAAGGAGCCAAAATATAATGGATTAAATTGACAATCACAAAACTGTAAAATTCATTTGGGTGCCTCAGTGATAAGTATGTATAGTGTAAGTTTTTGGTTTGGCAAACATATAGGTACCTTAATTTGTGGCCAATAGAACGATATTTACATCAATTATGAAAGTGCGTAATACAACCCGAGTGAGGAAGAAATAGCATTCTCGTATTGAGAAATGAATTTAACTACTCTTAGGATACAAGTGATACAAATGTCATGAAGTTATAAAACCTGTGGACATTATTGCGTTTAAATAAACCCAAACAGGGCTACATCAGTGAAACTTCTTGGTTTTCATATTTACAAAAACTTACATGGGATGCTCTCAGAGAAACTGCGCAATAATCTCTCTGGCTGATCTGTGGAATGCTGTTATAGGCATACTTTGCTCTACTCACACCTGCCCTTGGAATTATAGTATGGGGAAATTAAATTTGTGTGAAAACTAGATTTAATTGGTACAATAAGGCAGTTATGGATATTGTAGGATTTACACTGTAAGAATTTTGTACAAATTACTTTAAGGATCTTAATATTAAATGAATGTCAAATTTTTCCACTAAGACTTACTTAAACTTTTCCTTTATTTCATAACCAGTTCCAGCTTTTTAAACCATCATCCAGCTATTAGCTGTAAAGAAAAGCACACTATATTTCCAGTATGAAATGGGATCACAATGGTGTGGAATAAGTGAATTAATGGAAGGTTAGTTACCTATAATCCACTCACCATAAGAATAAACCTGATGTAAACATTGCACTATGGTATGTATTCTTCCACTTTGCTGGAACCTAATTGGGTTTCCATTTCATGTGGGAGTGCAGACAAGCTGTCTCAAGTACTGTCAAGTATGATAAGGGTACGTTTTGTGCTGTGCATTATGCATACATCACTCAGCGATAATATAGTACAACATGTTTACCGGTGCATTTAACTTTGACAGTGCTGGCCTGTCACCTGGTACAGCTAGCCTGCAGTGACGTGGCCAGAGGCACAGCATTTTCTCTTCTTATATGACGAGCCTTTCTATATCCCACCAGCGTCTGGCAGTGATGTGTGAAAAAGCTGTGCATGTTAGTTCTAGTATGTATGGCAGCTTAACAGTCTTGTTATTTCTCAGGCCAAATCCTGCAGCTTGGCTCCAGGTAAGTTCTGTGGGTTCATATTGTAATGGTACAGTAGGAAATTTAAAAGTGCAACATTTGTATGACGTGCTCGATGCTGTGAAAATGATTGTTATCCATGTTTCTACGATACTTATCTATCTCTGTGGTATAAGACGATGGACATAGTCCAAATAAAGAGGATTTGGTTTTTCAGTTTTGCTTTGAAAATTAAATTATGTTTTCTTCATTCAAACGACTTTTGATAACAGCCTTTTATAAAACATCGATAAGTAAGAATTTGTATTTGAAATGGAAACAGGAATTTCTCGTCCAAATGTAATTAGAAACACGAAGACCTGCATTATTCATAAAAATGACGAGTTTAATAATTATGAGTTGGCACTATTTCAAATTGAACGAGGAAAAAAATACGACTTACCAGAGTTGCTTCACATTTCATAAAGCTACCTATTGCACTATACCTTCAATCTCAGTTTCTTCGTATACTACAGTATATACAACACTGCGAAAACTTCAGTGTCGATAATCTCCCTAAATTCATGAAAAACATTAAGAACGGCCTACTTCCCGGCACTTTTTAACCGTGTTCCATGTGCTTGTTTCACTACAGAACTGAAAGCAGCCTCAGCCATTTTCGTGCTGTGCATTGACAGCGCGACAATCTGAACAATGCTGCAGGGGCTGTGTCTGTACATGATTTTTGCAATAAAAGCTATGTAGTTAAATCTTGATTAAGAAAAACTTTGATGGCTGTTAATACACTAATATCTCAAAGTTTCATTTAACTTAGCTTAGTAATAAGATATCTAATACATAAGTAGGACCTACTTCCAACAGCATAACACCAGCAGTGTTCATGTGTAATGGCTTCAGACCAGTCATCGCATTTGTGTTTGTTTACATCAGGTTTATTCTTATGATGAATGGGTTATAGTGAAAGTGCCATACATATGAAAATGGCAGTGTATTCAATGCCTACCAATTCTACATAATACCCTTGTTAATTGTTATGGTGTATCCACTCTCAGACTCTTGCCACAGGGTCATATACCTGTTTAAGACCCAGGTGGAAGACCCAGTTACAAGATTTGTCCAAATACTCTTCCAGCACACCCTACCACATGCCTATCCTATCACATCAGAGGCAGGGCCACCTGTGAATGCGACCATATAATACATTAGTTCTGCTGGAATTTACACACAGCATTTTATGTGGGCATGCCAGCAAACAGCTGTCCACCACTGCCAAACTGTGGTCAAGAGTAGAACTGATCACAGTGGCAGAACCCTATGATCTATTTCATCACCTGCTTTGCAACCTGTGTCATCTGGATTCTTCCCTTCAAACACCAACTTTTCTGAAAGGTATATAAGGGAGTTGGTTGTCTTTACAAAATACCCTTTGTTCCCATAATCCTTCTGACATTTTTGGTAGTTTTCTGCCCTACTCCCACTTCCAGCCGGCCCAGGACCCAAGTTTTCTTTGTTCCATCACCCCCTCCTACACTGGGACAATGTAGCTCTACAGGAGGTGTGTGTGTGTGTGTGTGTGTGTGTGTGTGTGTGTGTGTGTGTGTGTGTGTGTGTGTGGAGACCATTGCCTTTATTGTTACACACACACACACACACACACACACACACACACACACACACACACACACACACACACACACGGCATAACAGTACTTCAATATAATGAAATTGTCTGACAGCATCAATAGAAGCCAATGGCTTATCACCCTGGAGCAATGAAATGGAAATTACCATGCAAGCTTATGGATAAAGGGAAACATATCTACTATTATGCATTATCAACAATGATGCTTTTGTCAAGCCTTAGGGATCAGAGTTAATTTACTTACATGTTTTCCATACAGTGGACTGACAATGAAAACCACCAACTCGAAGACACCAAAGACCAGTCCATACTCCGTAGCAGTTGCTCCTTTCTTTTCTGCCTGTGGAAAATACCCAACATGAATTTAGAACTTAACGTGGCATTGATTATATTATGTTATGGGTTAAAGTCATCTGAACCTTAATTTTTTGAAGACTGAAGGTTCCTTGAAAATGAATATTTTGGGATGAAAGGAATGGAAAGGAAATAGGATGGGAAAGAGAGAGCAAGGAAATAACTTCCAGCTCCACAGGACATTGTGGCAGTGCAACAGAAAGAGCTGAAAACTTATGCTGGACTGGGAATCAAACCTAGATGTTCAGGGACTAAATAGTGAGGTCATCCCACCTTTGGTCAAGGGTTTGTTCACCAAGAGGTAATGTGCTCAGACAAGGAGAGGAAAATGTGTAGTAATTATAAAAGTGTGGCACTGAAGGCAGTTTACTGATGCCAGAGCTGAGTAGGTTGGGGAGTGTGGGCAGGGACAGTAAGAGTAAGAAAAAGAGTCATCATAGACAAGTAAAAGTATACAGGTTTGATTCATATGAAGGTTAAAGCAGATAGAAAGGTCTCAGCCACATGAGAGAAACTCTGCCCATACCCAACCTCTGCCTGACTAAGGGCAAAGACAACTACAGAATAAAGAATACCTTCTAGTCAAGAGATCCAGAGAACTAAATGGAAAAAGCTTAACATGTAACAGATATTGGTTGGATCATCAATAGTAAAACAAGATGAGAGAAATAGTTAAGTCTGCATATGGATGTACCCTGGGGCTCAGCATGTGAAGGGGACAGGTTCACCCTACAGCTGTCCCACTCACCAACCATCATGGGTAAAGTGTTAAAGAGGACAGCACCCATTAGTTAACAGTGTGCTACTCTTAAAACAAAATGAGTGCAGCACAAAGAGAGACAAGCTGCCTAAAAGCAAATGAAACAGAGGAGAGGAGGGATGATAGAGGCAGCAAGTGAAGGAGGCAAAGTTGAGGACCCCTTGACCCAGAATATAGCAGGAGACACCCCAGCCAACCTACCCATTCTGTTAACATCGTTAAGAACATTGTATATGAGAATAAAAACAGAATGGAGAAAACAGAACTATTTGAATTGTCCACAAAGCTCTCTGCCAACATGAGACACAAAGAATTTGGAAGACAGTGTTTAGCATTGAGAGCTGGGAGCTTGTGACATTCCACCAGATAGGCTTCACAACCACAAAGAGGGTGGCTCATTACATAAAATAAAACTATGACACACTAAATAAGAACAATGTGGAGACAAAATACAATGGTGGGTTCCTTTCAGAAGGAATAGAAGAAAAGGATGTGACAATAGTAGTCTCCTTGATAGTGATGAGTTTCCTCGAGGGGCAGTAGCTCACCAGATTTTCCATCTGCAAATGGGTAGAGGCCTTAGTAGCACCAACAAATTCACATCTGGGATTGTCTAAGTGCTTGGGGGTGAGAGTGATCTTGTCACTAGACAAATTGTTGGCTTGGGATACACACTATTTGCGACTCTCAGAATGGTGACAGACCAGGCATATGATTAAGTTCAGAAAAATTCGTGAATAGCAGAGACCAAAGCATGATAAGAGTAACGTCTCTCAATGGGTCACGGGCTGCTCATTGAGTTGTTACAGATTAAAACATCATTGAGGCAGGCCTAATTAATAAAATATAGCACTCAATGATCATCAGCTCCACCATAAAAACACTATATGTTCCCTGCAGTGAACAGTGTTCCTCCCCGGCAGGAGATGTAAAAACAGCCCATCCTATCTATGGTTTTAAAACCCTCAGTGTGAAAGTTGCATCAAATACTCATGAAGAACAAATGAATAGGTGCTGGAAGACTGTGGGGTAACTAAAACTTTAGGGTCAGATTCCGGAAAGAGAGAGGTCCTAATGATTATGACTGATTAACAATTTAAAGGGTGAAGGTGCTGCTGAGCCATAAACCTGGCAACTGTAGTCCAAGTGGGATTGGACCAGAGTTTGGTAGATACAAAGGAGAGTAGTTTGATCCTCACCCCAAGTGGTGTGGGCAAGGAAACAGAGCATTATGCTTTTCATGCAGTTGGTCTTTAGTTGATGGTGATGGGACAGCCAAGCCAGCTTCTTTTCAGAGACGTGTCTGAAAAATCCACACTGCAACAATGTCCAAGCACTGTGTATGCAAGTGAGTTCTGGGTCAGGATGGGCCATAATACAACAAAAATGTTTTATCTGCATTTTTGCAGGAGATAATTGGAAACCATGGGACAGAGTCCAAATGCAGGCACATCAGATGGTCCCCTGAAGCTGGCATTAAGCCAAGGCTTGATAATGGGAGGTGTGCCAAATACAAAAGTCATTCACCTGTAGCTCAGAGGTGACCAGTGCACCGAGAGAGTTCACTAGCACATTGGTAGTGATGGGTGTGACGCTTGTTGTTGTTGTTGTTGTTGTTGTTTATGCTGAGGGGGCGCTCAACATCATGATCAGTACCCTGACGTTAACATGCAAATCTCATGGGTAGGGATGAAGGCTGTCCCCACATGCAGATCAATTTATAATGTATTTAAGTTGGCAGCCCTTCCCCACCAATTTAGGGATGAGGCCTGACAGTTAACAAAATTTAACCACTCTTGCAACATTGGTATCAATATTATGATGATGGGCAGACCTTCAGAGAGACCAAGGAAGCCCTAATTTCAGTATACAGGACAAGTAGCCACAAAATGTGGAACTGAAAGCGGCATGCGACAAACTTCACAGAATGGTGGATCCTCCTGCCGGAGGAGGAAGCCATGTGTGAAAGGGCTATGCCCAATGCACAGTCTGATAAGCAAAACCTCTTTCCAGCAGTGAGGCTGACATGAAAACCGCCAAGTCTTTGTGGTCGATTTGAGTGACAGCAGTTTGTTGTCTGTCACCTGCAACCATTCTGTCTCCCACTGATATGATACATCTGTCAGAAAATGAGATACTGGCGTGCAACGGGACACTGATGGACAGCACTATCCCAACATGCTTCCTTGTCATCCGTGTCGTTACCCTGTATCCCAAAGTGACCAGGTACCCAGCAAAAGATCACCACCTTGCCACAGCGTTGGAGCCTCTGTAAGGAGTCATGGATGAGCTGAATCAGCGTGTCTACCAGATACATTTGGTGAAGTGCATGCAGTGCACTAAGAGTCTGAATAGACAAGAAAAATCGTACGGTGATGTCTGAGTTCTCTCCAGTGCCCTCAGAATGCCATTTAACTGTGCATCATAATTAGTAAATTGTTCTGGAAGATGCACATTAAAAACCCTACGAGGGAAAACAGTAACACAACCGAGAGCATTCTCCTGCTGGGGTCCATCTGTATAAATAACGATAAAACTATCGTACATACTTGAAATAGACGGAAACAAAGTTGTCTTGCACTGTGTCATGCTTAATATCGCTTTGGGCCTCTGAAGACACTAAGGTGGCAGTGCTTTCTATCCCTGAGAGAGTATTTTCATGCCTGAGAGATGCAGATCCTTTCAGACAGTCTGTAGCACGTATACCAAATGTCTAGGTCGCTTGGGGCCGATTTCTGAACAGTCGCTCGAAGGTCGTTTGGATCACGGAACTAAATGCCAATGACAGGTGACGCCGAGATTTTCATCGCCTGTCGAGCCGAAAGGATACGCTGCCAAATCCAGAGTGGTGGTTCACCACCAGCCTCTGCACACAGGCTCGGAACTGGTCTAGTCCGAAAGGCTCCAGTTGATATCTTAATGCCCTCATGGTGAACAGCAGCTAACATCCGGAGGTATGAAGGACAGGCCGAGCCATAGATGGTTGGGTGTGGGATTGAAGGGACCAGACTGCTAAGGTCATCGGTCCCTTGTTCCACGATAAAATCACACGAAATAAAAACTGTCAGTCGTTAAAAACGGAGAACTGAGAGAAGGGACGACACAATACAAGAAAGGCAGACAAAGACCAGACAAACGGAACTAAAATCGCACCGAGTGTGAAGGTGGTTGGCCGACCATGAAAATAAGGAAAAGCCAACCACCAAATGACATTAAAACCCACAGTTTAAAACCACAGGCCAAAGGCCCAAGTCAATACAGGAAATAAAAGGACAAACACTCAAATCATACGATAAAAACTCCCTGCCCGAATAAAACTCAACACGAGGTCCGCCATAGCATCGTCATCACATAAAAGGGCAGGGAGGGTATCAGGCAGCGCAAACGTCTGCCTGAGTCCTGTTAAAAGCGGGCAGTCCACCAAAATGTGGACCACCGTCAGAGCTGCCCCGCAGCGACATAGCGGTGGGTCCTCCCGGCGCAACAAATGGCCGTGCGTCAGCCACGTGTGGCCAACGCACAGCCGGCAGAGGACGACAGAGTCCTTCCGAGAGGCCCGCATGGAGGAGCGCCACACACGGGTCGTCTCCTTCACCGCCCGAAGTTTGTTGGGCGTGGGCAGGGTGCGCCACTCATCACCCCAGGCACCAAGCACTTTCTGGCGCAAAAGCGACAGGAGATCACACTCCATAAGGCCGAGTTCCAGAGCCGGTGAACTCACTGCCTGTTTAGCCAGCGTGTCAACCCGCTCATTGCCCGGGATGCCGACATGACCTGGGGTCCAAACAAAGACCACGGAGTGGCCGCAACGGGCAAGAGCATGGAGCGACTCGTGGATGGCCATCACCAGACGGGAACGAGGAAAGCACTGGTCAAGAGCTCGTAAACCACTCAGGGAGTCACTACAGATGACAAAGGACTCACCTGAGTGGGAGCGGATATACTCTAGGGCGCGATAGATGGCAACCAACTGGGCAGTGTATACACTGTTCCCGGGTGCCAGCTCACAATGATCCTCTAGAGTAAGAGCGTAACCAGTGCGACCAGAGACCATCGAACCGTCGGTATAGGTCACGGCAGATCCGGGAAACTCAGCAAGGAGAGCAACAAAGCGGCGGCGGAGGGCCGGAGGAGGGACCGAGTCTTTCGGACCCTGTGCCAAATCCAGCCGAATGCATGGTCGGCGCACACACCGAGGGGGCAGACGGAGATTGGCCCGGAAAACAGGCGGGAGAGGAAAAAACTCAATCCCACTCAGTAGAGCCCGGATGCGAACCGCGATCGTACACCCTGACTGGGGCCGCCTGTCTGGAAGATGGACGATCGAGTGCGGGAACAGGAGACGGTAGTTGGGATGCCCTGGCAAGCTACAAACGTGGGCAGCATAAGCGGCCAGAAGTCGGTCGCGCCGGATCCGCAATGGAGGAACACCAGCCTCCACAAGTAAGCTGTCAACAGGGCTTGTCCAAAATGCTCCTGTGGCGAGTCGGATCCCGCAGTGATGGATGGGATCCAGCAATTGCAACGCTGATGGCGACGCCGAACCATAAGCCACACACCCATAATCAAGGCGGGACTGGATCAGCGCTTGATACAGCCGGAGAAGGGTGGACCGATCGGCACCCCATCCGGTGTGGCTAAGGCAACGGAGCGTTTAAATGCCGCCAGCATGTTTGTTTAAGCTGCCTAATATGAGGCAGCCAAGTCAGCCGGGCATCAAATACCAGTCCCAAGAACCGATGCGTCTCTACCACAGCAAGAGGTTCACCGTCAAGGTAAAGGCGTGGCTCAGGGTGAACCGTGCGACGCCGGCAGAAATGCACAACGCAGGTCTTAGCGGCCGAAAACTGGAAGCCGTGCGCTACAGCCCACGACTGCGCCTTGCGGATAGCGCCCTGCAGCTGGCGCTCAGCAACTGCAATGCCAGCGGAGCTGTAGTAGAGGCAGAAATCGTCTGCATACAACGAAGCTGCGACGGACGATCCCACCGCCTCAACGAGCCCATTGATCGCAATTAAAAACAGGGAGACACTGAGGACAGACCCCTGTGGGACCCCGTTCTCCTGGACCTGGGAGGAACTATGGGACGCAGCAACTTGCACGCGGAAGGAACGAGACGACAGAAAATTCTGAATAAAAATCGGGAGCGGGCCCCTAAGACCCCACCCATGAAGTGTGGCCAGGATGTGATATCGCCAAGTCGTATCGTACGCCTTCCGCATGTCGAAGAAGACGGCAACCAGATGTTGGCGGCGTGCAAAGGCTGTACGGACGGCAGACTCTAGGGAGACCAGATTATCGACGGCAGAGCGGCCTTTGCGGAACCCACCCTGAGACGGAGCCAGAAGGCCTCGAGACTCGAGGAGCCAACTCAACCTCCGGCTCACCATACGTTCTAGCAACTTGCAAAGAACGTTGGTGAGGCTTATGGGGCGGTAGCTGTCTACCTCCAGCGGGTTCTTGCCAGGTTTCAACACGGGGAGGACGATGCTTTCTCGCCATTGAGACGGGAACACACCCTCAACCCAGATGCGGTTGAAAACATCTAGGAGGCGTCGCTTGCAATTCACAGAGGTGTTTCAGCATCTGGCTGTGGATGCGGTCTGGCCCAGGAGCCGTATCAGGGCAAGCAGATAGGGCACTCTGGAATTCCCAGTCGCTGAAAGGAGCATTGTACGACTCCGCGTGGCGCGTGTGAAAGGAAAGCCTCCAACTTTCCAACCGCTCTTTCCGGGAGCGGAAGGCCAGTGGGTAATTCGTAGATGCGGAACACTGAGCAAAATGCGCTGCTAACCGGTCCGCAATCGTGTCGGAGTCAGTACACACCACTCCATTCAGCGAAAGCCCAGGGACAGAGACAGGCGGCCGATAGCCATGGAGTCGCCTAATCTTAGCCCAAACCTGCGATGCAGAGGTACGGACGCCAATGGTGGAAACATACCGTTCCCAGCACTCCTGCTTCCGTTGGCGAATAAGGCGTCGGGCACGGGCACGGAGCTGTTTAAAAACGATGAGGTTCTCCAAGGACGGGTGCCGCTTATGGCGTTGAAGAGCCCGCCGGCGATCTCTAATCGCCTCTGCGATCTCGGGCGCCCACCAAGGCACAGTCCTCCTCCGAGGGGACCCGGATGAACAGGGAATCGCAGATGCCGCCGCAGAAACGATGCCGGTGGTGACCGACTGAACCACCGCATCAATGGTGTCAGGGGAAGGAGGTGCGATAGTGGCGAGAGAGGAGAACAAGCCCCAATCAGCCTTATTCAGAGCCCATCTGGAGGGGCGTTCAGAAGAGTGACGCTGTGGTAGTGACAAAGATGGGGAAATGGTCACTACCACATAAGTCGTCATGGACACTCCAGTGGATGGATGGTGAAAGTCCGGGGCTGCAGATAGAAAGGTCGATGGCCGAAAATGTGCCATGGACGACGCTGAAATGTGTCGGCTCTCCCGTGTTTAAGAGGCAGAGGTCAAGCTGCGAGAGAAGAGTCTCGACATCTCTACCCCGGCCAGTAATCGCGGCGCTACCCCACAGGGGGTTATGGGCGTTAAAGTCGCCCAGTAACACAAAAGGAGGAGGCAGTTGTGCTATCAATGCAGCCAACACATGACGCGAGACATCACCATCTGGCGGAAGATACAAACTGCAGACAGTAATAGGCTGAGGCGTCCACATCCTTACAGCGACAGCCTCTAAAGGTGTGTGAAGAGGTACACATTCGCTGTAGACAGAGTTAAGGATGTAGACGCAGACTCCACCAGATACCCTCTCATAAGCTGCCCGGTTCTTGTAATAACCCCGATACCCACGTAGGGCAGGGGTCCGCATTGCCGGAAACCAAGTTTCCTGTAGGGCAATGCAGAGGAAAGGGTGACTGCTGATGAGTTGGCGAAGCTCAGCAAGGTGGTGGAAAAAAGCGCTGCAGTTCCACTGGAGTATCGCTTTGTCCATGTCCGAAAAAGGCGTGAAGGGGCCGAGGAGGCAGATCACGCCACTGGGTCACCTGCTGCCACCGATGGAGGACCAGTACAATCTGCTTCCATGGCGTCTGAGGGTCCGGCGAGATCCAGGTCCTCAGCGGACGCCCGGATCTCCACCTTATCCCCGGACGCAGAGCCTGTAGGGAGCAGTGGGGTGGATGCCACCGCGTGGTCCTTGGCCTTAGAGGTCTTCTTCTTCGTCTTGTCTCTTTGGTCCTTGGGTTTCATTGGCTGGGAGGGCTCCAGCGAGTCAGTCTCCGGGACGGAGGAGGAGCGGGAAGCCCTGCGATCAGCCGCTGGTCTGCTTTTCTTCCATTGGCTGACGTCACCCTTCCCAGAGGCGGAAACCTGGGAAGGAAGGGACCCAAGGGACCCTTTCCGTGCTATTCGAGCAGGGGAAGTTTGAGGCTTCCCCAGCTTAGAAGTGGGGACTGATGTCCCCGATGGTTGGGGGGTTGCTGCTCCTGAGGCAGGTAGTGCAGGAGCAGCAGGGAGTGAAGTGCCCCCCACCATCAAGGGGGCAGGTGTAGCATTCCGGCTCTGAGAGGTGGCAGTCTGAGGGAGAGCTAATGGGGCCATAACAGTAGTAGCCGCGGCGTAAGAGGCAGGCATTCGAACAGGATGGAGGCGTTCGAACTTCTGCCTGGCCTCAGTGTATGTCAGGCGGTCCAGGGTCTTATACTCCATGATTTTGCGCTCTTTCTGGTAGATCCTGCAGTCCGGCGAGCAAGGTGAGTGGTGCTCTCCGCAGTTTACACAGATGGGGGGCGGAGCACATGGAGTATCGGGATGTAATGGGCGTCCACAATCTCGACATGTGAGGCCGGAAGTACAGCGGGAAGACATATGCCCGAACTTCCAGCACTTAAAGCACCGCATCGGGGGAGGGATATATGGCTTGACGTCACAACTATAGACCATCACCTTGACCTTCTCAGGTAAAGTATCACCCTCGAAGGCCAAGATGAAGGCACCGGTGGCAACCTGCTTATCCCTTGGACCACGATGTACGCGCCGGACGAAGTGAACACCTCGCCGCTCTAAATTGGCGCGAAGCTCGTCATCGGACTGCAATAGAAGGTCCCGATGGAATATTATGCCCTGGACCATATTAAGACTCTTATGGGGCGTGATTGTAACCGGAACATCCCCCAGCTTGTTACAATCGAGTAACCGGCGGGACTGGGCGGAGGACGCCGATTTGATCAAAACCGAGCCCGAGCGCATTTTGGACAAGCCCTCCACCTCCCCGAACTTGTCCTCTAAGTGCTCGACGAAGAACTGAGGCTTCATGGATGTAAAGGATTCACCATCAGGTCTCTTACACACCAGGTAGCGGGGCGAGTATGGTTCGCTGGCATCCTTAGTCTTTCGTTCCTCCCATGGTGTAGCCAGGGAGGGGAACGATTTGGGGTCATATGTAGTTGCGTTGTATTGAGCCCTGGAACGCTTAGAGACTGCTGGCGGCTGGCCACCAGCAAGAGATGATGTACCACGCTTCATTGCGGGTCATCCGCTCTGATGCCACCTACTCCGACCAAGGGCCCTCCCCACGGGCGCCACCCAGCCTCAGCAACGACCACCTGGCAGGATGGCCATTGCCGGGAGTCCCAATGCCCCAAGAAGATAGGCATCTACTCCTTGGCATACGTGGGGAGTTAACGGCGCTGGCATCAGCAGAGCGATCCCTGTGTAGTCAGGGGGCTACAACCAACAGGGTACATGGCGGCCCCACCACAACGGACTGGCTACCATGCTGGATTTCAGGTGATGTAGTCCAATATCGTCATTGGCGCATAAAGCGGCACAGCATAGCAGACTGCAAGAAACCGCACCCAAGAACAAATCCACGCCCAAGAGATGGTAGGTGAGCGGGACTGCTAAGCGATGACGACAAACCTGGCTAGAGATGGTAATGCTTGATGGACACATCTCTCCTTGTAAGGCGCCCTTCCCCAATCGGCTCGCTCTTCGGAAAATTTAGAAGGATGGAGGTCAAACCCGTTAGGGGACCATCTCACAAGGCCAAAACGTTTGAGACTCCTTTTAGTCGCCTCTTACGACAGGCAGGAATACCGTGGGCCTATTCTTACCCCCGAACCCACAGGGGGGGCGAGCCATAGAGCACACTGCCATAATCTAAGTGTGATTGACGAATGCCCTTTGAAACTGCTGGAGACAGGACCTGTCAGCTCCCCATGTTTTTCCGCCAAGGCATTTCGAACGTTCAACGAGCAGAAGCCTTCTGTTCGTAGGTCTGTCAAGTGTGGGAGCCATGTTAATTTCGAGTCAAATAATAAACCCAAAAAGTGCACAGTGTCTTGAAGACGTAAAATACAGTTCCCCATATAAGCACTGGTTGGTTAAAACTCCAATGAGCTTGGTTAAAATTGACACACACAGCCTTGTCAGGTGAGAACTGAAAACTAGTTGTCTGGGCCCAGGTTTCCAGCCTCTTAATGGCCACCTGTAGCTGCCTCGTCGTCTTAAGATCAGAGGAAGAGTAGAAGATTGCAAAGTCATCTACAAACAAAGAGCATTTGAGAGGGCTCCTGACTGGAGGAAATGCCATTGATAGCAATGGCAAACAATGTGACATCGAGGACACTGCCCTGGGGCACACCATTCTCCTGAACATAGCAATGAGACCTGGCATCGCCAATGCAACAACGAAAATGCCGCTCCTCGAGAAAATTGTATCAAAAGCGGCAGGCGTCCACGTAGTTCCCAGTCATGAAGTTGGTGAAGGATGTTTAACCTCCAAGTAATGTCATATGCTTTTTTGAGGTAAAAAACACAAACCAAATGGTTTCGGAGTGAGGACTCTTGCATAGCCGTCTCCAGTAGAATTAAGTTGTCAATAACAGAATGGTAGCGCCTGAAACCGCACTGGAAGAGGATCAGGACTCGAGCAGCCAGGCGAAGCGGCAGTTGACCATGTGTTCAAGAGTCTTGCCCATACAACTGGTAAGGGCGCTATGGTCCTTGCCTGGCTTCCAGAATGGAATTGATATTGCCTCCAAGTTGTGGAGTACTGTTCATCAAACCAGAGCTCATTGAAACAAGAGATGAGCTGACCTTTGTTCACAGTACAGATGAAGCATGGCATAATGAATCTCATCAGGTCCTGTAGCAGTGTCTGGTTGCGGACAAAGGTGATTCCAGTTCCCACATGGAGAATGGAGAGTTGTAGACTTCCTCACCGTGCGAGAAGAAATTGAGCTTCCTCATCTCTGCCATCTGGTGGAATACCTAAACATCATGAGCTTGTCTGGATGACTTAACAGTAAAAAAGTGAGCAACTAAAACGTGAGCCATATCTTCTGGCAGGTCCATTAAGACCCCATTATTTGACAAGGCCATAAGGGAACGTGTACTACCCTTGATTCCCAAACTTGTGCAGTAGAAGTGAACCGTTTAATGGGGGTCATGAATTCCCTCCAGGAAGCCCTCTTCCATTCGTTGATCACTTGCCTTGCATGTGCTCTCACAGACCTGAAGTCATGAAGATTTTGTATTTGGACAGTGAAATTCCGCAGAGCTGTCCGTGTGGCCCTGATTGCCAGTCGACAGTCGTCATTCCACCAAGGTACAGGCTGTCGTCTGAGGTGGTTACTAGACCTCGGGAATGGACTTGGGGCAGTTCTTGAGTGATATGGGCCACCGTCTCCTGTGCACAATCCTGTTTGTTCAAAAATAGCCTGTCGACTGTACAGTAGCCAATTTGCCCTGTATATCATCCACCTGTGTGGTCCCCTATTGGCCACCGCCCTAGTCAGAAGATGGATCCACACTGAGAAGTGCTCTCTAGCATGTAAATCTGGACCCAGTTACCACTGAACTGAGTCTGCAATATCTGGGAACAAAAAGACCAGTAGCTGAAAAAGACCCTGTAGTTGTGGGAAAATGAGTCATTCAGATGGCACATATTCTCAGAATGGACGAGTTTCTCGATCATCCGACCCCAGGAGCAAGTAATAGCAGAGCCCCACAGCACATTGTGGGCATTGAAGCCCCCTACAAGGAGTAATGGGCATGGGAATGCCTGGAAAATGTCTGCCAGTGCGTCTGCATCCAAAGCGTCATTGGGGGCAGGTACAAAGAACACACTGTGATAGTGAAGCGTGCGGAAACTTTCACAGGAATTACTTGTATGTTCGTGATAAGAGGGACAGGGGAGGAGTGGCATCTATCATCAAGGAAAATAGCCACTCCACCTTAGCTGTGTCTCTGGTAGTATCGACCTTCCTGTACATGTGGTAGCCACGTAATGCAGGTGTGCCTGTGACTAAGATGCGTTTCTTGTAAGCGGATGCAGAAAGGTTTATCCTAGACCAGCAGCTGTAATTCTTCCAAATGTGAGCGATATCCAGTCAAATACCACTGCAACACAGAAGTCCCTGTGGAAGCCATTGTTTAGCGATGGTTGTTCTTTTCAGTCTCCCTCAGAAGCAGTGATTTGCCAGGGAGGTAAGGGGAAACGTTCGCCAGTTCCGTGCTCTCTGGCTCCTCTGATTGGAAGTCCATATTCTCAAGAGCATAGTTTCCATTAGAAAGTGAGAGCGCTCGTCGATGCTAAGGTTTAACTACCGCTTTCTTGGCCTTTGAACTACATTTCGAAGGACGTTTTTCTTTACTGACAGGAGGAGACAGTTGCCTGGTTTGCAGGGATGGCTTGGTTGGCTTCTGATGTTGGGGAGCGGTATTTGGCTTATGCTGACGGCTTCCGAACGAGTCGAGAGTTTCCCCCACAGGTACATCGCAAGTGCATGTACTTGTACTTTAATCTGTGGTCCGAGTTTGTGTGGAGGCATTACACTTAGTGATTGGTGTCTTAAGGGCTGATGCAAAAGATGTAGCAAAAACCGGTGATTGCATGGCTTTGTAAGCCTCTTTAGCTTCACCATAGGGTATGCGTCTCTACTTTCAACTGTTGAATTTGCCTTTCCTCGTAAACCTCACACTTTCTGCTCCACACTGGGTGATGCCCAGAGCAGTTTACACATTTCGGAGGAAGTGTACAAGAAGTCCCTGACTCGTGAGCTTGAGCCTCCACAATTGTCACATGTAACCTTCCCGTTACATCCCATAGTGGTATGGCCAGATCTTTGACATTTATAGCATCACATAGAGGGAGGAACAAAGGGGTAAACCTTAAGGCGGATATAGCCTGCAAGGATATGTTCCGGTAATTATTGAGCACTAAACGTTAGAATAAATGTTGTCGATTTTTCCAAATTGCCATTGACACTCCTCACATAATTTCGCACCTCTGTGACGCCCACATTCTTTCATTCGTCACTTAACGCTGCCCAGTCCATCTCCTTTATATTGGAGCTTACCAAGTTAAGGGTGTTATTCAAATCAACCTCGACTGGGTAGTCACCTAAGGCCTTACATCCCAGAAGCTTAGATATTTGGTTGGAATTAGCAGTTTCAATTAAAAGCTCTGAGGAGTGGGTGTAGGTGCTGCCTGATGGTACATCTTTCCTGTGAATAGTAGTAGTTTCATGACAGTTCCATAGGGATTCAACGAGACGCTAGGGAAACAACCGTCGACACAGGCAGATCTCTGAATGCCTGAGCAAGCCTTATAAAAGTGGGGGAGGGCAGGTGCTCCAGAGGTTACTCGCTAAAGACTTTCCTCAACAGCCATTCACCACCTGAGCTCGTAGCACACCTTGTTGAGGTTTTTTTTTATATAGGTGAGTACCTTCCTCGCGGTCCAGGCAGTGAAGCCACAGTGGTCACTCAAGTATGACCAGAACTTGCATTGACAGGAATGGTGGCGCTTACCAGTCCCCAACTAAGGAATCTTGGGGTCACCAAGTCTGTAATCAGCAAACTAATGCTGAGCCCCTTATGGGGTGACACTTAGAACATAGCCCTGTGGGACACTGTTCTGTAGAACCCATGAAGAGCTGAGAAGTACTAATTGAAACCCAGAACAACTTCTGGGCTAAAAGCTGACTAATAAAAATTAGTAGGGAGCATCAGAAATCCCAGACAAAGAAAGCAAGTAGAATGTGAAGGTGTGAGGCGTAATTTCCAGAGGGTGTGCTTTATTGTAAACGGTATCATGACCCAAGGCCGTATCATGAGTCGAGGCAAGGTGAATCGCAAGGTATTCGGCAAGAGATAATTTATCAGAACAGAGACCATTCTGAAAGAAGATAACTGGCACAGTTGTGGCTCTTTGATGGCCCAGAAGACTATGGAGCTTGGCCCACATCTAGGCTGAAGAGACATATCCAGAGAGTAGATGTAGTGCTCCCACGTTCCTTCTTAGTGCATTTATACAGAGAGCGAGCCTTAGCAGAAAGTCTCCAAAAGGTTGTTCTGCAAAGGATGTTGCAGGAAACACTGCAGAGGTCTTTGGCGATAAACATCGTATCATAATAAACTACACTCAGAACTATGCTTTTTGGAAAGACCCTTCATGTAGTCCATCATTAAAACTACATATTTTCGTAATTATCAGTATAAATAAGAAAACCATCAAATACGCCACGTTAGCTCCCAGATGGTGGCTGCTTCTGACGCTGTGATGGGAGATGAGAAGTAGCGTCACAAAAAGTGTGGCTAAAAGTTAAGTCACTCTAATGGCATGACACGAATATTAATGTTTCTACACGCAACTTTGGTGACATTAGAGTGACGTCATTTTTGTTGCATGTGGAAGTTTGGTTTTATGCTACAGATGCAGACTTTTGATACTGCTTACCGCTTGGATCTACATCACGAAATGAAGTAGCGTCACTAAGGTCTGCAATATTATTAAAGACATCGTATGTTCTTGCGTGTTTTTTAACAGGTGGGTCGTCATGCTGTCAAAAATATGTAAGTCCTGATACACTAAAAGCTACGAGTGTTTTTTTACTTTTATAAGCAGACCTGTACACCCAGTGTCTGACTGGCTCATGCGCAACATCATGGGCAATTCAAACTTCAGCAACGGGCATTTTAGATTAGATTTACTTTCATTCCAGTTGATCCGTAGTGAGAAGGTCCTCTAGGATGTAGAACGTGTCACTTATGTACTGTCTGGAGCACAACAGACTGGCTAACCCAGAGCATGCCTGGGTAATGCAGTTGGTAAAAGCACTGGCTCTGACAGGGCAAAGTCCAGACTGAAGTCAATGTGGTGCATAATTTTAACCTACCAGAAAACTTCACAAGAGTGAGCATAATGCTGCAGCAAATATGGAGAGTTGCTTGCATTTAGTGTCTGGATGGACCTTTGCAGTGATAACTGTGTTACAATTTTCTGTCTTAAGTAATATAGTATCCGTAACTGTTTCGACAGTTTACAGAATAAAAAGTTGTGTGTACATGGATTGTTTCGTAATTGCAACTTACAGAACTTACCAAGAAATCTTTTCAGTTTTATATTTTCTCCCCCTTTTTGTACGTACGTATTTCTTGGCTTTCCGTCAGTAACTCTAGGAATGTAAAATTAGGGCGTTCTTCCTTGATTCGGCATTACCATGGGTAAATATACTGGCATGCATGTACCCCAGCACACTACTTTGTTTGACCCTGAAAAATTTTGAGACCTGGCTCGCGTTCTTGGATGAATAAGCAGGGCACTGACCGCGATCTTATCTCGCGGTTGTCCACGCATGACGCATGCGACTAAGGCATGTGGCTTAGCAAAATTTCCAGGCCTTGTCCTAACTCGACTGAGAATGTGTTCCAGAGAGCCCACATTCCTTTCAAACAGCAATAGGAGCATTCGTTACGGAAGTACGGTTTCAGAACTGCTGCGGGAGCAGCAGAGTTTTTTACGATTACTCTGCACTTGAAAATGTAAACGTTGTCGTATGGAGGCCACGCCAATTTTAGAAAGTCCGCAGCTCGCGGTCGTGCGGTAGCGTTCTCGCTTCTCACGCCCGGGTTCCCGGGTTCGATTCCCAGCGGGGTCAGGGATTTTCTCTGCCTCGTGATGACTGGGTGTTGTGTGCTGTCCTTAGGTTAGTTAGGACTAAGTAGTTCTGAGTTCTAGGGGACTGATGACCATAGATGTTAAGTCCCATAGTGCTCAGAGCCATTTGAACCAATTTCAGAAAAGTGGGCAGAAGCGTCCTGAACATATTTATTATAAAGTGGACTATCTGGATGATTTGATAACGATCCAGGAAACTAGTTAGGTTTTGTCTGTTGAAGTTTAGAAGCAAATTTATTTAGAGCGTATTCTGATTACCGAAACACTATGTATACGACTACGACGTAAGGCGCAAATCCTTTCAAAAGTAAAATGTCTGCATATTTCAACACAATTCCGAAGCGAAAAAGCTGTTTGCAAACTGGTCAGGATTTCCTTTCTTCTTCTTCGAGAAGTCACACGTCCCTAGAACGATAATCGTAATGACTGCCCGATAAAAGCACTTTAAGAAATCTCCTGTTTAGGGTACTCCTAGTTTGAATATTTAATTTGCTGTTTGAGACTTAAGCCTCAACACCACAGTCAATTTTAACCTTGTAAGCAGTGTTTTAGCACATCGCTTTGTGTTAAGCTCTTAAGCTAAGTAGTGTTTCTACTGTATTCACAAATAACAGAAATTCGTTGAAACTCAGAGCATTATAACTTTCCAGAGGAGCCTCGCAAAGAAGTGTGGCTTCATACATAAGCTACCGCTCCTTAACAGATTAACAAAATAGTTACTTATTCTTCACTACAAAAATTCACTCATGACATTTCCAAATTGGAAATAAGGTATCCAAATCTTCATATGTACGAACCAAATCACAAAAATCAACAGCTGGACTACTAGTGTGTTAGTTTCGTGAGAAGAGAAACAGCACATGCCCGGGGAGTGAGAAAAGGGGGGGGGGTGTGGCTACGGTATACGTAGTTTCTGCTTATTTTTCTTTGAATATTTTATTTTTCTTATCAAGGGGATCGACAGATTTATTCATAATAGCGCGGCGAACCCACTATGTAGAGAACAGTTGACGCACGAGCATCATTGTCGGAAAATGCCACTTGCGTCAGCTGCTTGCTCGACCTCGTCAAAAATACGTATAGTATTTTTTTCTAATATTGAATTTTTGCACTGATGGATTATTAATGCAATTTAAATGTAAAACGAGCATGAAATATAGAGATTTAAAACTCTAGAAACGAAATCTACGAATGACAATTACGATATTACTTTGAACACCACATGACGTTCTCACTGTTCCCTCTTGTGATGTATGACCTGTCGTGGCAGGCAAGGAGTCACTCCAAAACAATACGCTGTAAGCAGGGCCATGTTTAGCATCTAGAGAACCCTGTGCTGAACTCGTGGTGCCTGCGCTGCCACAGGGAATTGTGGTAAACTACAAAAGTTACAGTTATGGCTGTAATTTGCTGTTATGTTATTCTCCCGTAACGGCGAGTACAGCCGTCATAGTTATGCAGTGCAGAGTTAGATGGTGGTGGTGGTGCGATTAAAAATATTGTTTAATACAAATAGCGGCTGGGCGGGTTGTTCTCTCACTGTTCTTTAAACATTCAGTCCACCTACCTAGGTAGGTTTTCAGGTTGTCAGCCCCTTCACAGTGCGATGGTAGATACTGATTTAGCCGACAAAAGCAGCTTTAACAAAAATCTAATACCTACCACGCAATTCAAATCCATGGGCAGTAGCCGGAAGTTAAACTATCGAGCGAGAACTCGTTTGAAAAAATATCCTTAAGCTTAAGTTGTTTTATTTTCTCTAAAACACAGAAAATAGCTATCAAATCCATGTTTAATATCCCGGCGTCGATTATGCAATATTACTGACTGTCTGCGACAAGTTCACATCTGAAAGCATGTAGAAGGTATTTAGTCCGACCTGGTATTTTGAACGTCCTAAACAGCCACTGACCCACGACCACTCACGAGTTAACACATTCAGTCGTTCAGTAGACTTCTTGTAAAGAAGTGGTGGCCATAAGGTCTCGTAATCTGCACGAAACACGCAACGCGGAGTTATGGAAGACATGAAATGTCCACACGTGAATATCTCCTAAAATAAAACATTCACAATAAAGTCAATACTGTAGTCGCTTTTCTTCAACGACACGAGAACCAATCAAACGCGGGAATCTACTCATTTTGATACAAATTTGATCAGCGTAGTTTACCAGACGACTGCGCCCGAGCGGCTATCCCGTCTCAGAGCTGAGGCACAAAGCCCTATTCAAACCCACTAGAAATGCTAAATTCCTATTTGATTGTATGTAAAGCAGCCAATCAGATAATTTCGACCACTTCTATATTCGTGGTATTTGTGATGTCTACAAGTTTACCGCTAATAATTTAGACTAGAAATCTCAATTCCGAAACTGTAAAATTTAATGAAAAATTTATTTCTCAGAAAATTAATTACTAATAAATTTGACACTCAACTTGGTTGTAGTGTTTCAGTTGATACTGTAGATGAATACATTACAGTCCCTAATTCAATGTGATGCCAATGCCAGCACCGTTATGTGTTTTAGGTAAAAAATTGTATCTACGAAAGTACTGGAGTTATTGGTTTGATATTTTAACTGTATGTTTTTGTTATGGTTTTAGGGGGGAAAACTGCTATGGTCATTAGCGCCCGGTCTGTGACTTAGGAAAAGGTAAAAAACGAAACTGAAAACCAGCAGCAATGGGAACGAAACTCAAAAATCTGAGAAACTAAAAACAGAAAGAAAGCTTAAAAAACCACTGTAGAGGGGGGGGGGGGGGGGGGTTGGTTGTCCCCAAAAAGAGCTTCAAATGACTGACGTCAACTCACTGGCACCAATAAACTCGAGAACGCGATCGGCTGAGCGCGTGTCATCTGCTAAAATGGAAGATATATCAGGCGACAGCTGTAGACGGGCGCGTAACGGAGTAAAATAGGGGCACTCAAAAGGTGTCTACCGTCCACAGCTGAGAGCAATGGGGACAGAGTGGGGGAGGATCGCCAGTAAAATTTGCGTGCCATAAAAGAACGACATAAAACACTCTGCAGATCGGCGAAGGGAATCATGCGAATAGCTGGCTGAAGAAAGACTGCAGCCTTGGCCACTATATCGGCCGCCTCATTTCCACAGATACCAACGTGTCCTGGGATCCAGAGGAACGCCACAGAGACGCCCCCCAAGTGGAGCAAGCATAGGCAGTCCTGAATCCAGTGGACCAGAGGGTGGACAGGGTAGAGAGCTTGTAGACTGAGGAGAGAGCTGAGAGAATCTTAACAGATAACATACTGTATCCGCTGATGGCGACGGATGTATTGGACAGCCTGGAGAACAGCGTGAAGCTCCGCAGTATAAACACTGGTCGGGAAGCCGAAATCGATTTGGGATATCGCCAACAATATAGGCACTCCCTACACCAAACGATGTTTTTGAGCCATCAGTGTAAATAAATGTGGCTTCCTTCATTTATGCACATAGAGCAGAAAATGTGCGACGATAAACAAGTGAAGGAGTACCATCCTTGGGAAACTGACAAAGGTCACGGAGCAGGCAGGTCCAGGGACAGAGCCAAGGAGGTGCTGTACCCCAAGTTATTAAGAAAGTTTTAGGGAAACGGAAGGAAAGAGAATGGAGCAGTTGACGGAAGCTGACTCCCGGTGGTAGTAGGGAGGAAGAGCGGCCTGCATACCCTAAATCCAAGGAGGTGTCGAAAAACATGTCATGGGCCGGATTAGTAGGCATGGAAGACAGATGGCTAGCATAACGACTCAGGACAGCTCGCCAATTGGACAGCGGAGGTTCAATAGTCTCAGCATAAATGCTTTCCACAGGGCTGGTGTAAAAAGCGCCAGACACTAAACGTAATCCACGGTTGATAGAGTCGAGACGCCGAAGAATAGACGGCCGAGCGGAGGAGTAAGCTATGCTTCCATAGTCCAATTTTGAGCGCACTAAGGCGCGATAGAGGCGGAGAAGGACCACTCGGTATGCACACCAGGAGGTACCATTCAGGACACGGAAGGTGTCGAGGGATCGCAGACAGCGAGCCGAAAGATAGGAAACGTGGGAGGACCAACACAATTTTCTGTCAAACATAAGACCCAAGAATCCAGCGACGTCCGAAAACGGGAGGTCCTAGATGTAAGGAAGGTGGAAGAAACTCCGTACGGCGCCAAAAATTAAACGGTCTTACTGGGAGAAAAACGGAAGCCGGTTTCGATGCTCCAAGAGCGGAGGCGACCGAGACATCCTTGAAGACGTCGTTCAAGGAGGCTGGTCCGTTGAGAGCTGTAGTAGATCGCAAAATCGTCCACAAAGAGGGAGCCCGAGACATCAAGGAGACAATCCATAATGGGATTTATGGCAATGGCAAACAGTACAACACTTAGCACATAGCCCTGGGGTAGCCCATTTTCTTGGGAGAAAGTAAGGGAGAGAGTAGTGTTCACCCGCACTCTAAATGTGCGCTCTGCCATAAATTCGTGAAGAAAAAGGAGCAGCCGTCCTCGAAAGCCCCAAGAGAACAGTGTGCGGAGGATGCCTGGCCTCCAACAGGTATCGTATGCATTCTCCAGATCAAAAAATATTGCTACCTTTTGGCGTATCCGGAGAAAATTGTTCATGATGTAAGTGGAGAGGGCAACAAGATGGTCAACTGTAGAACGATACTTTCGGAAACCCCATTGGGCAGGTGTTAAAAGACTGCGGGACTCCAGCCACCAAGTTAAAAGGCAATTCACCATACGCTCCAAAACCTTATATACACTACTCGTGACAAATGGGGCGATAGCTAGAGGGGAGATGTTTGTCCTTTCCAGGTTTCGAAACATGAACTGCAATAGCTTCCCGCCATCGTCTGGCGAAAGTACCATCAGTCCAAATTCGATTATAAAGGCGAAGGAGGTAACGAAGACTACGGTATGATAAATGCAGCAACATTTGGATGTGGATACCATCCGGTCCTGGGGCGGAGGAGCGAGAAGAGAGTGCATGTTGGAGTTCCCGCATGGAGAAAACAGTGTTGTAGATTTCGCGATTTTGAGAAGAGAAGGCAAAAGGGTACATTTCCGCAGCGCGTTTTTTCGGGAGAAACGCTGACAGGTAATTTGAAGAGCTCGAAATCTCAGCAAAGTGTTGACGACGGGGTCCACTAAAGGATCATGCGCGACAGTGAGCCCAGAGACCGGGGAGAAACTAGGCGCGCCACATAACTGTCGAATCCGACTCCAAACTTCCGAGGAGGGAGTGAAGGTGTTAAATGAGCTAGTAAAGAAGTCCCAGCTTGCCTTCTTGCTATCGCGGATGACGCGACGGCATCGCGAACGGAACTGCTTATGGCGGATACAGTTGGCCAATGTAGGATGGTGTCTGAAAACGCGAAGAGCACGCCGCCGCTTACGTATTGCGTCGCGGCATGCCTCGTTACACCAAGGAACTGGCGGGCGCCGGGGCAATTCGGAGGTGCGAGGTATTTAACATTTCGCAGCTGACAGAATAACGTCTGTAAAATGAATGACCTCATCGTCGACGCTAGGAAAGTGACTGTCATCGAATGTCGCTAGAGACGAAAAAGTGTCCAATCGGCTTGGGCAAACTTCCAGTGTCGCGGGCGCACATATGGCAGGTGTGGCTGCAATCGAAGGACACATGGAAAGTGGTCACTCTAGTGTGTATCAGCAAGGACGAACCATTCGAAGCGCCGAGCTAGCGGAACAGTACCGATCGAAAGGTCCAAATGAGAGAAAGTTGTTGTGGAGGCAGACAAAAATTTAGGGTCCCCAGTGTTGAGGCAAACAAGATCCGCTTGGTGGAAAACGTCTATCAATAGTGAGCCACACAGACAAGGATGTGGAGATCCCCAAAGCGGCTTGTGGGCATTGAAGTCCTCAACCAGCAAATAGGGGTGTGGAAGCTGACCAAGAAGATGGAGATCAGCTCGTGCCATTGGTGTGGACGATGGAATGTATACCGTACAAAGAGAGAAGGTGTATCCAGAAAGGGGAACACGCATAGCGACTGCTTGGAAGGAAGTGTGTAAGGGGATTGGGTGATAATGGAGAGTATCATGAAGAAGAATCATGAGTCCATGTGCTGGAGTGCCTTCAACAGAGGGGAGATCAAATCGGACTGACTGAAAATGGGGGAAAACAAAGCGGTCATGGGGACAGCTTTGTTTCCTGAAGACGAAAGATGACCGGCGAGTAGGATCGTAAGAGGATCGACAATCCTGACTGGCTCGAATGCCGCGGATATCCCAATGGATAATGGACATAGGGTGGACAGAAAATGGAAGAATGCGACCAAGGTTGCCCTCAACTCAACGACAGATCAGAGCTGGAGACTGACAGCGTGGAATGGCAGTCAGCCGAAGGCAGAAGATCCTGATCCATATGTTGTTCAGGAGCAGCTCCTGCCACCAGCGATCGGCCGGTTCATCGGCCTCCAGCAGTGCGCCTCGGCGACACACAAGACGGCTGAGGGCGGCTACAACATTTGGTGCTGTAGATGAGACACGCCATGGTGGAGAAGGAGATGAACTGGGTTTCTTATTAGCCTTCTTGGAAACAGGATGTGTATATGAAGGAGGAACTGATGGTTGTGAATTTGGGGTATGTAAAAAATCTGCATGTGTAGGCTATATTTTGGAAGTCCGGGTGTCTGACTTTTTGGCTCGAGATTTAACAGAACCCGATGAAGGGTGAGCCTTAGAGTGAGCAAGCAAAAGTGGGGAGGTTGAACGTACGATCTTTGTACTGGCCGATCTGACAACTGTGGCACTAAAGGTGAGATCACAAGTCTGCGTGGCCGCCTCCTTTGTTGGCCGAGGAGAGGTAAGGACAGTGCTGTATTTACCTGTCTGAGGCACAGTGGGCTTTCGACTGGAGAATAATTTTCGAGCAGCAAAGGTAGACACCTTTTCCTTCACTTTGATTTCCTGAATGAGCTTTCCGTCTTTAAAATGGGGCAATCGCGAGAGGAAGCAGCGCGGTCACCCATACAGTTGATGCAACGAGGGGATGGAGGTGGACAAGCACCCTCTTGGGCATCCTTGCCACTCGCAACACATTTGGTCAGATTGGAACAGGACTGGCTGGTATGATTGAACCGCTGACACCGATAGCAATGCGAAGGGTTTTGGATGTAAGGGCAAACAGAAATTATCTCCTAGCCCGCTTTGATGTTCGATGGGAGTTGAACTCTGTCAAATGTCAAGAAGACAGTACAGGTTGGAACGATGTTCGTGTCAATCCTTTTCATGACTATGAACAGCCGTTATGCCCTGGTCAGATAGGTCATGTTGAATTTCCTCGTCAGACAATCCATCGAGGGAGCGTGTGTAAACAACCCCACGTGAGGAATTTAAAGTGTGGTGCACTTTCACCCGGACAGGGAAGGTGTGTAGCAGTGAAATACGCAGCAATTTCTGGGCTTGGAGGGCACTGTTTCCGACAACAAGGTGCCATTTCGTAATCTGGAACAAGACTTTACAGGACCTTCAATTGCGTCGACACCTTTCTGAATAATGAAAGGGTTGACCGTGGAGAAGTCGTGACCTTCGCCAGACCGAGAAACAACAAGGAACTGTGGCAACGATGGAAGAACTGTCTGTGGATGAGACTCATTGAACTTACGCTTGTGAGTAGACATGGTAGAAGCTGAGGAAACCATTGCGGAAGTATCCCCCATGATTACCAGCGTCTCCGATGGCGCGCTCCTCCCTTGTGGGGGCCCTCTTTGAGGGCACTCCCGCCTTAGGTGATTGTTCACACCTCAGGTCACACCTCCCGAGAAACGGACGGAGCGACCAATCGGCACTTTCGGAAGGTATCAGCTCGGGTAATCACCCCTCCCTGGGCCTGGCCGTTACCAGGGGGTACATAAGCGTCCTACCTGTATCTGCGGCGGGGAATTACGCGTTACCCCGTCACCGGCTATGCATGGAAATGCATGGGTTGGCGTTCAGACACACACAGGGAGGAAAAAAAGAGAAAGGGAAAAACAAAGAAGGAGAAAGGAAAGAAGAGGTCTCAAACGCTGCAGTGGAGAAGGGTAAAGAGAAGAGGTAAGGAAAAGAATGACAAAGGAAGGACGAAGACTTGCAAGCATAAAAAGCAAAGAATGTGTTACATTTTGGAGCGTCCATCTCCGGACGTAGGCACAAAACATACTCCCAGAGGGGGAGAAAGGAAAGAAAAGAGGCGGAGGTGAGGGGAGGGGGGGGAGGGAAGATGGGGGATGGGGAAGGATGCGGAAATGGAAGGTATGGAGCCCAGAAAGGAAGGAGGGCCACATTAGCTCCGGGTCCCGTGCTCGCTACGCACATATCCACAAAAGATGTTGTGGACCCCCTGGGGGGAAGTATGCTGTCTTGCTAGAGTCCTCTAGAAACCGGAAGTCACGAACCCGCTAAAAACTGATGGAGTATACATAAAGGCCGCGTAACGCACGAAACTTTTTTGTTTACTTGGTTATCCTCTTATCACTTAAGAATGAACAGTATCTATAGCAAAATTGGAATTGCCAATGTATGGTTCAGCTTTTTTCGAAAACTTTTGATCTGTACCTTTAAACAGAGGGATGTTCTACACAAACAATTACTGATTATCATGTAGCGATAGAAAAAACAATTCACTCAAAAAAGATAAAATTAAAAAAACACATTGCTACGGTATTCGTCGAGATTATGTGAAACATGTTGTTCATAAACAACTTTCGCACCTATTGATAATAGGAAACTTAACTTTGATGAAGAGGAATGTTCTATGGAGTACAATATAAGTTACATACATTGAAGTGCCAAAGAAACTAATATAGGCATGCTTATTCCAATGCAGAGAGACGTAAACAGGCAGAATACGGCCCTGCGGTCGGCAACGCCTACACAAGACAAGTGTCTGGCGCAATTGTTAGATCGGTTACTGGTACTGCAACGGCAGGTTATTAAGATTTAAGTGAGTTCGATCGTGGTGTTATTGTCGTCGCCCGAACAATGGGACACAGCACCTCCGAGGTACCGATGAAGTGTGGATTTTCTCGTACGACCATTTCACAATTGCACTTTAATATCAGAAATCTGGTATAACATCAAATCAGCGACACTTGTGGCCGGAAAAACGGAAAAAGATTCTGCAAGAATGGGACCAACGATGACCGAAGAGAATCGTTCACCATAACGGAAGTACTACCGCTCCGCTAATTGCTGCATATATCTATGCTAGGCCATCAACAAGGGTCAGCATGTGAACCATTCAAGGAAACATCTTCGATATGGACTTTCGGAACAGAAGACCTACTTGTGTACTTTGCCTGCAGTACAGAAGCTTTACACCTCGCCTGGTATCGTCAACACCGACGTTGGGCTGTTGACGACTAGAAACATGTTGCCTGGTCAGACGAGTCTCTTTTCAAATTGTATCGAGCGGATGGACGTGTACGGGTATGGAGATAACCTCTTGAGTCTATGGACCCATCTTGTGAGCAAGGGACTGTTCAAGCTGGTGGAGGCTCTAATGGCGTGGGCCGTGTGCAGTTGGAGTGATTGGGACCCCTGAAACGCCTAGACACGGCTGACAGGTAGACGTACTTAAGCATTCTGTCTGATCACCTGCATACATTCATGTCCATTGTGCATTCTGAATGACTCGGGCAATACCAGCAGGACAATGCAATACCCCACACGTCCAGAATTGATACAGAGTGGCTCCAGGAACACTTTTCTGAGTGTAAACACTTCCGCTGGCCACGAATCTCCCCAGACATGAACGTTACTAAGCATATCTGGGATACCATGCAACACGCTGTTCAGAATTGTCTCTACCACCTTCGTACTCTTACGGATTTATGGACAGCCCTGCAGGATTCATGGTGTCAGTCTCCTCCAGCACTACTTCAGACATTAGTCTGAGTCGATGCCGCGTCGTGTCGCGGCAGTTCTGTGCGCTCGCTGGAGCCAACCACGATATTAGGCGTGTGTACCAGTTTCTTTGGCTCTTCAGTGTAGATTTTAATGTTTGTGGGTGTAAACTGTACTTCCATGAAAATAACTGCTTTCTCTCCATAAATGGGTAAAAGTTACGCGATCGATGAATTTTATTGCTTACAAACTACAATTTATATTTTTGAAGGATATTATATACACAATGGTCGTCGGTTCCTAGCTTCTCTTTCACACATTCATTTGTGTTTCCCTCTCAATGGTACCAATACTGCCGGTTATGCTGTCATTTACGTGCTGTACCAGAAATACTAAACCGTAGTTTTGATAGAGCGGAACTGTAAGTGTAGGTCAAGCGGCACGCATCAGCCTTACCGAAGTTTTACTTAACTGTGTATCATCACTATTAATAAATACTGTTTCTTATTGTCTTGCCAGATATGTTCTAGAGCCTCCCTGTCAAACCAGCAAGACTACTTTCAACAGGATGGGGAATCACCTCATCGGTTCCTACATGTCATTTTTTGTGTGGAAAGTTTTCAGACAAACTGACTGGACGATGTGGTCCTCACCCCAGTAGGTTCCTTCCTATGGAGCACTATAAAATTAAAGTGTACCGAATCAAAGCTACATACCTACAGGGTCTTAAACATACGCAAAGCGTTTGAACCTGTCACAGTGTTCTTGGAGCGTCCTTTGAGAGAAATTCCATACCGCCTGGACATTGTCCTTGCCACTGTGGTTGCACTCATTGACCTGTATGAGTGAGGAACCCAAACCTTGACTACTTAGATTGGAAACAAGTTATAACCTAGTATAGTTTTAAAATAATTAAATCTGAAGTTACGAACAATTTATGGAGATCCTGTAGTCCTCGAGAAGTCGCAGACACCTGCGAATTGTCGCGATTGGTGATCTGAAAATTTCATTACAGCAACGCCATTTGAAACCTTTCTCGTGCAGTAAAGGAATGCTTTCCACATACAATTTCCCTACCATTAGAGATATTAATGATATTTATATTTCTGAAATCAACGTGTTGAAGCAAGGCTTCTAAACCCGACAGTTTTTGTCTGAAACTTTGCGGAAAATAACTGAATTAGTTCGGTTACTAGCCACAATTTAACATTGATTCTCCGAGCAGAGAAATATTGCCACCAGCATAGCTTACGATATTTGATAAACAGGTAAAAATGGCCTATAGACTTGTCCTACTGTACAGCACACGCAACCTCTAATATTAGTTTGATTCTAGAATATATTCCGATTTAAAATTATGGCCTACAGTTAACAGTTAAACTTCCTCCACGGATATCAGAAAGGAATAAGATCATATGAAACATAATTCACACTTGTTACACGTGATAGCCTGTGAATGAACAATGGCGAAGTGGATTTGATGGTTTTCGGCCTCGAAAAACCTTTTGGCTCACTGTCAATACATGCGCCTACTGACGAAAATACAATTGTGTTAGGTATATAGACTGATCTGTGACTAGAATGGAGATCTCATTTGATAAATGACTTCTGATGTACGTCTGGGAAGTCTGATAGAGCCATATCTGTTCATATTTGTATGAGTTAGTAACGTCAGTTGCAATATTAAACTTCTCACGATTAAGAACTGTTACTTGTTAAAAACGTCGTACACATTGTCTTTTAATGGGTCATCAATATGATGCGAAGGTTAGTACCTACCTTAAAACGTGATGGCATGTAAAGTTGCCCTCACAAACCGTAAAAATGTATCAACTTCGAGTCTACAGTTCATGAGGAGAGAAAGGAATGAGGCATTACCACATTGCTTCAGTCGTGGATAAAACGACTGGCCTATGTTGATTGGTGGAAAAGTTGAGATAATGGTTTTCAAGGGGAGGAATCTAGTCAGATCGAAACCAAAGAATGAGAAAATTTTAGATCAAGTATTCCACTTCAATTATCTAGGTTGTGATACTGGTTTTAACTATGACAAAGACATTGAGAAGAAGGTTAATAAATATAAAGCTATCTGCGGAACAACTGGAAGATCTATGAAAAGAAAAATAAGGAAAGGAAAATCTTATAAAGTTGTTGTTGGAGCTACTCTTATGTGGTTCCGAATCATGGACAGTAACAAAAAGAAAAAATCACATATACAGGCAGCATATGTGAACATGAGCTGTAAAGGGCTGTAGTAAAATGGATAAAATAAGAAATGAAAAAATCAGGTTTAAAAATCTCTTCGGTTAATAAGATTGAAGACACTAAGATGAAGTGGATCATGTTGACAGAAGATTGATTACCAGAAAAGGTAATTAAGTATCGGCCGACTGGAAAGAGGGAACTAGGTACGCCTCTTATGATATGGATGGATCAGAGACCATGCAGGTGAAAACAACATCTAACCGTGCGGGGACGGTGATCACTCGAGAAACTGCAGTCCTCGTACCGAAGATACTGCCTGTGCAACTATTATTTGCCGGGACACTAAACCTTTAGAACGCATGTCAGGCTGGAGTATCGGCGCATAAAGTTTGTACAATGGTGACAATCTTATTTGGCCCTTAGGACAGAGGCATAGAAGTACTCAGAGCGAACATAAAACATAGTGTGCTGCAAATTTTGGTGCTAAGCCCAGTCCTGCTCTTGAAAATTGGAAGACTTAAAAACTATCATCCTAAGCAATAAGCCTTTTTCCTCTGGAAATAAAAACTGCTTTCAAAATTCAAAGAACGTCCCTTCATGTTGGAATTTATGAATATTATGTAGATTCCTATGTACGACTTTCAAAGGGATTGAGGATAAAATTAGAGTTGCACAAAGCTTAAGAAGTATCAGCAATTTTTCCGTGAACCAGAACAACTACATTGACCAGTTTCACTATTGCGCCTTCTAGCAGTTTGACGCTGATCATCTAGCAGTTTGACGCTGATCACACCAACAGCTCCTCAGTTTTGACTTTATAATATGTGTAAGCCCATTGTTCAAGTTTTCACCAAACTCCCAGGTCCATGGTCGCTGATCATTTTCCTATGAGTCGTCCTTTCAAACTGAACCGCTGCTACACTAGGTGTCTCAGCTGCGCGGAACTTCATAGCCGCAAGAAAGTTTTAATAGCTTGGATAAAAAGTGACGTTAACAACAATTGCGGCAAATTTAAAGAAACTTAGCGAAAATGGAGAAAAGTAACACTGTAGTATGATGAAACAACTAGGTACCACAGGTTTCTGCTGTCTGCTGAGATCATAGAATTTTCCCTTAGAAATGTGCAGCAGCGAGGGACTAAATCACTTCCATCTGATGCATGAGTGCGAAAGAACATCCCAGTGTGAAGCTGGGAGGAGGAGGAGGAGGAGGAGGAGGAGGAGGAGGAGGAGGAGGAGGAGGGGGGGAGAAAAATTCGGAAGGATATCTGAAGAACTGACAACTAATAGGAAGAAAGATTATGTTCTGAAGCCTTTAAGTCGAGATCGTTAGAGACGATATAACTACGTTCGTCTTGTATTAACTAGGGACTCAAAGTGATTGAACGTACTTCTGTTTAAGAGCTGCAGACATCTGTTTAAAGGAGTCTTCTTAGTCGTTACGTCAGTCTTCGGTACAAATACGTATTATAAAGATGTATGTGTGTATGTATGTTCCCCATCTTCTCCTAAGTCACTGGACTGATTTCAGCCTAACTTGGCACACATATCAGTACCTGGAAATCATCGCTGTGAGAGGGGTGGGGGTGGAGGAGGTGGTGTGAACCACCTATCAAATGGATGAGTGAGAAAGTTTAACCAACGATGCGCGAATACCCATACTTTATTCATTTAGTATTTGAGGAAGAGTACTTAGTGTAATGTTTGTTCCAACCCAATTTCAGATTTTTACGGAACTTTCTCGCTGACAACCCCAAAAATGAAGAAAAGTTTATTGCTTACTACATTTTCGCTGCTCTTACAATAACACTGACTTGAAGCCTCGCGCTTTAATGTACTACTGCTTTACTACTGACTTAACCGCGAAAACACTTCTCAGGCAATATTCACATACGCCGCTGAATGCACCTTCACAATTATATCATTACACGGCACATATTTCAGGGGATTCGTCCCTTTAAACACTGAGCTGCGTGAGAAAAATTGCTGGGCGAAATATGTACAATTACATGTGAAATATGCTGAGTATAAGCGAAATACATTTGACAAATGTGTACGAAGGCTCATGCTAAACCCCTGGAAAGATTTCAACCCAATTTGGTACACACGATTACGATCTAGAAGGAAATACTGTGGGAGTAAGAACCACCAGCGTCGTATTGGGTGAACATGATGACGTGGAGACAGAGAGGGGGGGGGGGGGGGGAGAGGAGGATATGGACAGAGGGAATGGGAGGGGGGATGGACGGAGAGAGGATGAAATGACCGGAACATATGCATTCACCTGAGTAAACATACTGGGGCTCATGCAAGCCCCATCTAATTTTTGTACTATGGCTTCCAGAACGCTCATTCATATACTCTTATTAAGATCAGATGGCGGAATTTAGTACATATTCCGCTCTTCCTTCATCTTGTCCATCACAGTCAATAAGAGAACACAGAAGTCGTTTGCTACAGACTGATTCAAGATTTGTTATCACTTAGTGACGGTAGATTATAGAATCGTCGAGAAAACAACACAGTTAAGCATGCTTTGTTTTTCTGGATTTATGCTTGGCTGCATAAAAATAAGGTCGAGTTTTGGCACGCTCCGTAGCTGTAGATACTACGACGCCAAAACCAGGCGGCGCGTGCGTCCTCTGCGACGTATGCTGGATGCTGGACTGGCGACACGCTTGAAGTGAGCGGAGTGGCGGCCGGGCAGATAACCCTGCAGCCATCAGCGCAGCCGCTGATCCGTGCGGCCGGCGCCGGCGCCAGTCTGCTTCCCTTTAAACGTGCCTCGTCTGCCCAATTCTGCAAACTCCGGCCCGTTATCCCAACCGACTACGCCATCTTTAGGATTCCTGCTTCACTCGGAGCGATACACTTTAAATTAATCCGCCCCTCTAGACCCCAATTAACGACTAATCGCTACTTGGAGGCCACTTATGAAGCGACACGGAGTAATGATTTCTTTTTGTATGACTAAACGTCCATCAGACGTGTCCTCAGACATGGGTTAACAGCTACTTTAAAGAGAACAATCCTACAATTATACTGTGGTGGTCTACTTTATACTCTGCGCCAGATTTATTATCTCTGATTACCTACTACCCCATCCTCCTTATCAATTAGTAACGTATAAACGTTTGCCTGATATTACAGCTTTACCGCTCGTTGCTTTGTGTCATTGCCAAACTGTATTAGGTGCCTAAGCACGTTTCCCTCCAATTTTCAGCCTTTTGCCAAATTTTCTACATTATTCGCCAGCCTTTGTTCGAATACCTCTTGCTCTCGATCCATCCACTATTTTAGAAACAATTGTAGGTCCACATTTTATGTTACCAGTTTTTTCTTCAATTTCCGCATGTACAAGTCCTTTCTGTGTAGTGTTGTGCTCCGAGCATACAATTTCAGCAAGTTCTTCCTCAAGCTTATGTCAATGTTATCCACACATCCATGCCCGAGGCAGGATTCGAACCTGCGACCGTAGCAGTCACGCGGTTCCGGACTGAGCGCCTAGAACCGCTAGGCCACCGCGGCCGGCGCACCACCAGAGCAACCAGCATCAAGTTTCGTGGTCAGACATACTGATCACCACTTCCCAGGCACCCTTAACGGTGTGTTTCGTGTACGCTTTGGATATGTATGCTTACTCGCTTGCTCCATAACGAGTTCAGCCATGGTTTTTGGCAAGCTTTTGAAACAGCCTGGCAACTATCTTCGGTTGCGGAAATGGAACTTATTCTCCTTAGGACATGAATGTGCATTAGTATACGACGTTCTAACAATTGGTGTCACTCATTGTGTTATCACCAAATGCCTGAACTTTTATTAATTATGGAATCAGCTTTCAACGTCGATGCGAAGGTGCCAACTTTTATTCCTGCTTATTTATTGTAGGGAGAACAATTGTTGCTGCTGTGAACGAGACGATATGGAGCAAGTATTACTACGCGACCAACCAGGCGCAAACAGCTAAGCTACGGCAGCAATATCAAGAACAAATGTGATGAGTTCCAGAATTTGGCACCGTCCAATTACAACTGGAAAATTAATGTGATAGTACGTGAAAGCTTGATACTTTATTACGTAACTGCCCAAATATCACATGTTATGAATCAAATCATTTGTTATGAATTTGCCCTCCGCCAGTTATAAGACTATTGCACGTTTGCTATTCTCATACCTCTAATTTCAGGTAGCGTCTGAGATAGACACAAGCAAGTTTAATTCACGTGGAGCTATAAGCAGTGATGACTTTTCTCCAGACAAAGTCTGCAAACGACATTCAATACAGATGTCACAAACACTATGTAGTATAAGTGTCGTTCCTCCAACACGGTCAAAACCTGGGTGCCTAGATTTGAGACTGTAGATTTCACTGTTTAGCCTCTCAACGGGAGGCCCACTACACATCCATCAACAAAATATGTCTACAAGCTGATTCTTGAGAATCACCTAGTATTTTCCAAAAACATGGCTGAGATACTAGACATCACCCAGAAGCGTATTTCTATCCTTATTAAAAATGTCAGACGTGAAGCCCTCAGTGAACTAGCTGCCAAAAAGTTTCAGTAGTTAATAAACAAGGCCGAGTTGAGCCATCCACAGTTTTGTCCCATTTTGCCACTGCAGAGGAATTTCTCGCTACGTTAGCAGAAAATAGTTTCATAGTTGTGATACAGGAACCAAGAGTAAGAAAATAATCAGGGTGAGTACGTGCACTCGGATAAGCTTCGCATCCAAATATGTCAGAAAATCGTGGCATCCGTTTTATGGGGGTAAATATTGTAGTCTGTTCTAGGCCTGCGTAGTTCAGTCTGCAGTTTTACCTTAGAGTATTGCACCAATCTTTGTCCAGCTAAAAGACGACGAAATGACCTAGAAAGTCGACCAAATCGAACCTTTTGTTGCAGGACAACACGCACCTTCGCATTCATTGGAAGATGAGACTGAAATGGATGCACAGCGTTCCCAGTTAGTCGACCATTTCATCCCCTAATTCGTCTGATCCGGCCTCTTCCGACACGCCTATTTCTAAGCCAGAAAAAACACCAGAGGATAGTCATTTGGTGACTTTGCCGACATCAAACAGGCTACTGATGAGCTGGAATTACCATCACACGATGTTATTTGAATGAATTCGGAGAACTAACAATATAAAAGCTCATTTGCCGTGATATGGGGTGGGTATAGGGCACAATATGTTTAATAAATACAGGGTGTTTGAAAAATGACCGGTATATTTGAAACGGCAATAGAAACTAAACGGGCAGCGATAGAAATACACCGTTTGTTGCAATATGCTTGGGACAACAGTACATTTTCAGGCAGACGAACTTTCGAAATTACAGTAGTTACAATTAACAACAGATGGCGCTGCGGTCTGGGAAACTCTATAGTACGATATTTTCCACATATCCACGATGCGTAGCAATAATATGGCGTAGTCTCTGAATGAAATTACCCGAAACCTTTGACAACGTGTCTGGCGGAATGGCTTCACATGTAGATGAGATGTACTGCTTCAGCTGTTCAATTGTTTCTGGATTCTGGCGGTACACCTGGTCTTTCAAGTGTCCCCACAGAAAAAAGTCACAGGGGTTCATGTGTGGCGAATAGGGAGGCCAATCCACGCCGCCTCCTGTATGTTTCGGATAGCCCAAAGCAATCACACGATCATCGAAATATTCATTCAGGAAATTAAAGACGTCGGCCGTGCGATGTGGCTGGGCACCATCTTGCATAAACCACGAGGTGTTCGCAGTGTCGTCTAAGGCAGTTTGTACCGCCACAAATTCACTAAGAATGTCCAGATAGCGTGATGCAGTAATCGTTTCAGATCTGAAAAATGGGCCAATGATTCCTTTGGAAGAAATGGCGGCCCAGACCAGTACTTTTTGAGGATGCAGGGACGATGGGACTGCAACATGGGGCTTTTCGGTTCCCCATATGCGCCAGTTCTGTTTATTCACGAAGCCGACCAGGTAAAAATAAGCTTCGTCAGTAAACCAACTGCTGCCCACATGCATATCGCCGTCATCAATCCTGTGCACTATATTGTTAACTAATGTCTCTCGTGCAGCAATGGTAGCGGCGCTGAGGGGTTGCCACGTTTGAATTTTGTATGGATAGAGGTGTAAACTCTGGCGCATGAGACGATACGTGGACGTTGGCGTCATTTGGACCGCAGCTGCAACACGGCGAACGGAAACCCGGGGCCGCTGTTGGATCATCTGCTGCACTAGCTGCGCGTTGCCCTCTGTGGTTGCCGTACGCGGTCGCCCTACCTTTCCAGCACGTTCATCCGTCACGTTCCCAGTCCGTTGAAATTTTTCAAACAGATCCTTTATTGTATCGCTTTTCGGTCCTTTGGTTACATTAAACCTCCGTTGAAAACTTCGTCTTGTTGCAACAACACTGTTCTAGGCGGTGGAATTCCAACACCATAAAAATCCTCTGTTCTAAGGAATAAACCATGTTGTCCACAGCACACGTTGTGAACAGCACACGCTTACAGCAGAAAGACGACGTACAGAATGGCGCACCCACAGACTGCGTTGTCTTCTATATCTTTCAGATCACTTGCAACGCCATCTGTTGTTGAAAATTGTAACTACTGTAATTTCGAAAGTTTGTCCGCCTGAAAATTTACTGTTGTCCCAAGCATATTGCAACAAACGGTGTATTTCTATCGCTGCTCGTTTAGTTTTTATTGCCGTTTCAAATATACCGGTCATTTTTAAACACCCTGTATGTCTGAACTACTGTGTGGGAATGGAGAAAGTTTTCTATCCTCCATCCCTTTTAAAGGTTTACAGTAGCAGCATAATCAACGACAGCAGAAGTATTGTGGTTTGCAGCAGGACACTACACAATTACTGCGGCAGTAATGGCAATCACAGCCAGGTAACGACACCCTAGCGTTGCTATTACATGTATTTCTGCGTCGCTCTTGCACTTCCTCAGCTTATATAGAAAGACCGCGGCACGTACGGTACACATCGTAAACATTAGCCACATACTTTCAATGTTAGTGCAATGGTGTCAATTACGTCAAAAATTACAGCTGAAGGAAACCAGGCGACACGGCCGCAGTTAAAGGTTCCCTTGAACGTGAGACCAGCTCCATTGAGCCATAAACATATTGGCCACATACCACCGCGCCCAATAAGCTGATAATGCAAACAATGACATAATAGTAACGTTTCATTTACATACAGGGCATCAATAATTAACGACGTCACTTGGTAAGTGGTTCAACTGCTTTGCAACCAAAACATTTACTGTAATCAATGGATTCCGCTAAAGAATCAAGTCAGTTTATCTCCACATGAGAAACTTATCCTGAATATAACTACCTCCTCCTGTCGCCGCTAACATTTTCCACTTGGGTGCCCTTATTTTTTATTTATGGTAAATAAAAGTCAAAAGGGAGGACTTTCCTGACGTTCTGCGAAATGCCGTTTATTGGATCACGAACAGGCTTTCCTCTTCTCAGGCCACTGCCAGGTGACAAATGTCGCAACCACAGGTGAAAACCGATCGAGGTGGCTCAGTGGCTATACTACACTCACATTCGGGAGGACAACGCTTCAAACACGCGTCCAGCCATACTGATTTAGGTTTTCCGTGATGTCCCTAAATCGCTTCAGGCAAATGCCGGGACGATTCCTTTTGAAAGTGCACGGCCGACTTCCACCCAATCCTCCTCTAATCCGATGGAACCGCTGACCTCGCTGTTTGGTCCCTTCCCCCGAAACAACCAAACACAGATAAAATGACGTACGATTTACATATATTACTGAAGCAGGTACCTGAAAAAACTACAGAATAAAACGGAAAATATTTTTTACGTTATGTTTATGTCATTTAACAAGTATATTGTAATTCAGTAATGAAGAAAATAAAATATCAGTTTTTCGATTTACTGCAGTCAACCAGAAAGAGAAAGTCTTGCTCCACAAGTGAGACCAGAAAGTAAGTATTGCGTGACAGCAATGTTCATGTGTGGACAAGGAGGTGGTTAATATCTCAGATGTGTTACGTAGTCGTGATTATGCTACATTAGGAATGGCCCTACGGTTGACAAGGTAAATTCTTGACCTACTGTTTTATTTATCATTTTCTCTCTACGCGCACAACTATAACTTTGAAGTTAAACTTTTGCAGCATCGATGTGTAAAATGCAAGTCTGAAGAATTTTAAGGAATTAGAGTCACATCAGGTGACGCGTACCTAGTAATACAATATCTGCTCAAGGTATAGTGGTTGCATTTATGAGAAATAAACTAGACATATTTGCACAAATTGGAGTATAAGAAGTACTTTGCGAAAAGGCAGACTGTCAGTTGTCATCCAGACGTACAGAGTGGCAGTCTCTAGAGCAGAGGGCAGTCGCCATCCACCTGCTCCCTGGAGCATTGAGCGGACGCAGCGGCTATTATCTCAGGCGTCGTCAGCGATCTCAAGACGGCGCTACACACTCACGCAACCCTCGGCGCAGCACAACTTCTCGAATGGCTTCGCTATCCGTTTGTGGTAGTTATTCGGAGTCCAAAACATTTTTTTGATGCTACAGTTCACATTTGTGAATATGTAAGGGACAACTACAGCTTCAAGCGCTGCAGCAGACAAAGCTACAGTATAATTGAGCAGCCAGCAATCTGAAAGACTGCTACGATAATTGGTACATTTTTGTTTGTACATTCACGTACAGTACTAGCATACCAAATAAAAGTGCAACACTGTCATCACGATTTTCTTACACGTTGCTTTATTTTGGTATGTCATACCGCGACTAATTTTAAATACCGAGCATCCCGACACGGATAAACAGATGTGTCATTTGCACATGGGTTAGTCAGTTTAAAATTACATGGATATATTGTGTCCTCTTCACAGATAAATATCCAGCAGTACTGGGTGCAAATGAAGTGAACATATTGTCAAAGACGCCGAAAAGTATTTCAGCACTTTTTTAGCACGATACATTCCTATATGACTGCAGGAATGCCACCAAATATTACAGACACATCCAACACGATGGAGAAATGCCATCTTTGGCCTCATATCTACAGGGAAATCATGCATATAAAACCTAAATTGTGAGCAGTAAAATTTATCATATTTGCGAAGATATTCCAGTTGCCTCAGAGCAGTAAGTATAAGAACCATTTGTTATAGGGCACACTGCTTCGACAGTACACAAATCTGAAGGTAGAGACAATCCATCTTCATGGTGAAAAATTCAATATTGGACATTTTTAGTACTAATTCATAACCATCTTCAGCTTGGAGGACGTCTGCTGCCAAAAATGCCCGCTCCATTTAACTTCGTCATTTAAAATGTTTTGCTTCAGTGTGTAAGAAACATGAACAATGTAACCCTTCAGACATTAGATACACGAAAGGGATATGATACTTCAATAGGGTGGAACATCTGAAAGTGCCGGCAATCTGCTCATCCGAGAAGCTTGTAAGGCACCGAACATGCGGTACAGACACTAAACTGTCCCATAATATTTCGACAGATTACAGATAAACAAAAGACAACGCCAGTACAGTGATTAAATGACAAAACAGGTTCCAAAAATGTCGCATTTTTCATCATTTTTCCAACCACATTTCCATGCTACACATGGCGCTCATAATAGACAAAACTTTTCACCAGCTTGATAAGTATTCGTTAAATGACGTTCTTTTACATATACTCAGGTTTTTGTATTTACACCTACAAATTTCTAAAGGTACTTTATCTTGTATACAATTACAACTCGAGTAGTGTGGGTCAAATACTACTAAGTGCATTACAGGCGGATTAGTGACGCTGGGAATGAAAAAGTAATTTACATATCCTCAAAAGTTACTGAAAACTTTATTCGCTGCCATTTCAGTCTAAATGATCAAACAAAATTACAGCAGTATACAGTGGCGACGAAAATGAGATGAAAAATGACCATGTGTCGCTGTCATCGATGGAAAAATGAGTTTAAGAGTATACAAAATGAATTTATACAACTAAATCCTATTACACATTTTCATGTTTCTTGATGCTATGAATTCTTTTAACTGAAGCCCCAGCGTGATCACAAATCATGTTGCCCAATGATCGAAACTGAAAAATATAGTTTGATTTTATCAGCAACCCTGTGGTATATGAGAACGTTAAGTATTTACGAGTTATTGGTAACCATATGAACAAAATATATTTCAATAATTGTTTTCTGCATTGTCAATAACCTCTTGACTCTAAAGTAATGACTTTTCAGCAGCAGTAACTTCGGTCCTAAATGCAGCGATTAAATCTAGAAGGATATCTTGTGCCTGAAACGGACGACAAAGGTAACTGAATATTAGCCGCTTACAGCAGCAGTTCAATTTTGTGACGGCGCGTTCTTTCTGAGTGACTTAAATACGCTGCGCTAAAGAGCAATATTTAATACAGCGTGCTCACAACGATTACAAATACTGAATTTGGGTCTCAGAGATAAAATAAATTCGAGGGTCTTAGAATCAATGATATTACAATTTGTGTTTGCCTTTGTTTACGACTGTGAGTCTTGACTGTCTAGCTCGTTCGCTAAGAGCAGTACCCGATGAAGGGAAGCGTCCTGTTTGGGTTGGAATGGGCGTGTACTACACAGTTCGTCGAGAAACGGAACACTGTCTTCTAAACGTGAAGAATTTGTCTAGTGGCAACTGCGACCTGCTAGTGTAATTGACGCGCTGTGTGCTGGTCTGGGTAACCGAGGTGAGTCAATGAGCATCGACTCACCATTTCAAACCAACTATCTCTTGTCTGGTACATTGGCCAACATGGAGGTGGATGCTTGGTGGTTTTACTCTCTTGTTTAGGAATATTCCGAACTTTTACGAGTCTCGAAATGAACGCAAGCAATTTAAATACTATTTACGCAAGGCAAAACTTATATGATTCATAAACAAGCGGCACACTATCACTTCCTAAGGGAAACTGACGCATTTGGTGACAGGAAAAGCATTCTTTTACATCTTCAAAACAATGTGTAAAACCTTGTTACATTTATCTTCAGAGAATTCAACAGTATGCGGGACAGACGAAGAAGGAAACAAAAGACTTTAGTAGGCCAGACACTAAATTACAGGTTGTCTGTCTCCAATCCAAAAAATTTCTATCGTAATATTTTTTCCATTGTATATGGCTCGGAAATTAAACGACTTCCTGTTAGAACCTGATTAAAGTTACGTTCTATGACCCGAAATGCTGCCGTTTTTGTAATGAAACTTTGTCCATTTCAGGAGCTGTGGTTAGTACAGGTGTTCTATCGCTCAGCAACGCAACTTAATTTAGGTCGACTAAAATTTCGATGAGCAATGCGTCCGTTTCCCAACAGTTAACACTTTAAGCAACAACTGCTTGTGTGCTAACGATCACCAGACTTAACACTGTATTGAAGAATGTCCTACACATGTATTTGTGTACATGCTTCCTGAAGCCAGTTAGTTCGAACTAGAACGGATATGTGGTCGGGAAATACCATTATTTGAGCAGTAGGGCACTCACCTCGTGCGGGTAGAAGGGGGCTTGGAGCGAGACGCAAATGGCGTTGCAGAAGTCTGCGATGCCGATGACGATGAGCGTGAGCCACTGCCGCCTGGAGAAGTTGGAGGGTAGCGGGAAGAGCCCGCTGTCCAGGAGGTCTGGCATGCTGGAGGAGAGGACTGCGCGGTGTCTTCTGCGACCAGCGCCCGCTGCTAGCTGCCCGCAGCCACCACTGCGGACTTTGCGCGGTCCGCGCTGAGCATGCTGGGACGGCCACGCCTCCCCTGCGCCCGGCAGGCCTCGTCACGTTTACATAGGCGCTTATCAACAGTAGGCCCACAGATCATCTGGCTGCCCGCACTGCTTCCAACACAGACGGCTTTTTTTCCGGCCGCGGAGGCTACCTTATAAACACAGCCCTATTTTGGGATAATCCAATGTCAGGAAGATACCGTCAAGCTGTTTCCTGTAGTTACTTATTTTCTGTGTAAACGGTGGCTCGGTTAACCACTTAAATAGTTCCTTTAAATGAAGAAACGTAGGACATAAAACATTTGGCACAAGCTTAGTTGGATAAGGGTGGTGTTTAACGTAGACGATTACCAAATGCTTTTGTATGTTTATTGTGCCCTATCTTCTATACGTTTTGACGACCACAGCTTATGGACTATTACATACGCAGTAATGCAAATGTCCGCTATGTGGCGGATAGGTATACAATAGTTATTTGGTGTTTATAGCAGTCCTTTTGTTCTGCTTTCCTTTTAGATTTTTACATATTTCTTTGCCGTAAAGCTGGATATGACGTTATATGGTTCAAATGGCTCTGAGCACTATGGGACTTAACATCTATCGTCATCAGTCCCCTAGAACTTATAACTACTTAAACCTAACTAACATAAGGACAACACACAACACCCAGTCATCACGAGGCACAGAAAATCCCTGACCCCGCCAGGAATCGAACCCTGGCGTGGGAAGCGAGAATGCTACCGCACGACCACGAGCTGCGGACCAATGGCTAACACTTTGACTGCCGCACGCATATAGTGATGGATGTTACATCGCTGGACCAGGTCAGGCACACACCGTTAGCCTCAACATCAAGCACGTACAATTATATAACAATGCTAATTGGCCTTTTGCGAATCTATCGCCCTCTGCTAGTCACAGGGGGGGAGCATATGTAATGCACATTGGATTGTGGTGAAGGTGATAATCGTTCTTTTCAAGAATAAGATCGTATGTTTTCATTTGCATGAAGCTGGAATCCGTTACTTCTTCATGAAACATCTGGGCATAGCATCCTTCAGTCATGGCAATGTTTCTGTGTAGGATGATACTGTATGTCTTGGATGGACTCATGGGACTTTTGCGCTACCACGCAGAATTATTTGATCATCAGAAATTGAGTAAATAAGTTGAGAATTATTAATTACAGGAACTTGCAAAGGTGGAGTTTTGTTCCCGGAAAGCCAAACAAATGTACAGTGAAAAGATTCACAATGTCTCATTCTCATTGGAAGATACGAGCTGTTGATCACCATGGATAGAAACTCGAGTGAAACAAGCAGTTGGCGAGTCTAAGTTTTCGACAAAGAATTATTCTCACTTCTCGCGTGGATTTGAGATGATGGTGTTGCATCATGTGAGAACCGATTCATCAAGTAGCACCCACAAACTGTCCTTAAAATGCATAATGTGAAGAATGCTGGTGTATCAGCTGTCACACCCAACATATGCGAACAATGGGGCCAATAGATTCTGAGCGCGGAGCTTAGTTCTCTTCAATGGATTATACAGCTCAGTACAACAGTGCCAAATATCTTACAGTTTGCGTTGTTCACGAATGAGGCATCTTTCGCTCGTGACGTTGTTTGAAACTGCCACATAGTCTTGCACCAGGTGATGAGGATCTAAAAGCCTAGCTCGTCTGATCACCAGAAACGATTCTCTGTCAATTTGTGGGCAGGAGTTCAAAATGATTTCTTTCGTTTTTTTTCCTCTCCTGTTTCAATCTCCTCATTCCAGAGTAGCACTTGCGACCTACGTCCTCAATTATTTGCTGGATGTATTCGTATCTCTGTCTTCCTCTACTATTTTTGCCCTCTACAGCTTTCTCTAGCACCAGGGAAGTCATCTCCTAACAGACGCCCTCTCATTCTGTCCTTTATCCTTGTCAATGTTTTCTACATATTCCTTACCTCTCCGATTCTGCACAGAACCTCCTCATGCCGTACCTCATTAGTCCACCCAATTTTCAACATTCGTCTGTTGCACCACACCTCAAATGTTTCGATTCTCTTCTGTTCCGGTTCTCCCACAATCCATGTTTCACTACCAAATAATTCAGTGCTCCAAACGTACATACTCAGGATTTTTTTCCGTCAATTAAGGCCAACGTTTGACACTAGAAAGTTTCTCTCGTCCAGGAATGCTGTCTTTGCCGATGCTAGTCGTTTTATGCCCTCCTTGCTCCGTCAGTTGCTTATTTTGCTGCCTAGGTAGTAGAATTCCTTAACTTAATCTACTTCGTGATAACAATTCTGTCGTTAAGTGCCTCGCTGTTCCCGTTTCTGCTACTTCTCATTAATTTCGTCTTTTTCCGATTTACTCTCAGTACTAATTACACTGTTCATTCCATTCAGCAGATCATGCAATTCTCCTTCACTTACACTCAGGTTAGCAATGTCATGAGCGAATCGTGTCATTGATAGACTTCCAACTTCAATTTTAATTCCACTTCTAAAACTTTCTTTTATTACCATAATTGCTTCTTCGAATAGATTGAACAGTAGATTTTTAATTCGATGATGATGATGATGATGATGATGTTTGGTTTGTGGGGCGCTCAACTGCGCACCCATCAGCGCCAGTACAAATTCTCAACTGCTCAGTCCAATCTCGCCACTTACATGAATGACGATGAATTGATGAGGATAACACAAACACCCAGTCATCTCGAGGCAGGTGAAAATTCCTGACCCCGTCGATAATCGAACCCGGGATCCCGTGCACGGGTAGGGAGAACGTGACCGCGAGATCACGAGCTGCGGACTTTTCGTTCTTGGTCGTCCAGTCTTATTATTCCCTCTTGGCTCTTTTACATATTGTATATTACCCGACTCTCCCTACAGCTTACCCCTATTTTTCTCAGTTTCGAACGTCTTGTACCGTCTTGCATTGTCAAACACTTTTTGCAGGTCGACAAATCCTATAAACGTGTCTTGATTTTTCTTTAATCTTGCTTCCATTATCAACCGCAACGTCAGAATTGCCTCTCTGGTGCCTGTATTTTCCCTAAAGCCAAACTGATCGTCATCTAGCGCATCATCAATTTTCTTTTCCATTCTTCTGTATATTATTCTTGTCAGAAACTTGGATGCAAGAGCTGTTAAACTGATTGTGCAATAATTCTCGCACTTGTCAGTTCTTGCAGTGTTCGGAATGGTGTGGATGATCTTTTTCCGAAAGTCAGATGGTATGTCGTCAGACTCATACTTTCTACACACCACCGTGAATAATCGTTTTGTTGCCCCTCATGGTTTTACAAACTCTGCTGGGATGTTATATATCCCTTCTGCCTTATTTGATCCTAAGTCCTCCAAAGCTCTCTTAAATTCTGATTCTAATTCTGGATCCTCTGCCGGCCGGGTTGGCAGAGCGGTTCTAGGCGCTACAGTCTGGAATCGCGATACCACTAAGGTCGCAGGCTCGAATCCTGCCTCGGCTATGGATGTGTGTGTTGTCCTTAGGTTAGTTAGGTTTAGGTAGTTCTAAGAGACTGATGACCTCAGAAGTTAAGTCCCATAGTACTCAGAGCCATTTGAACCATTTTTGACATCTGCCTTTATGTACTGTATTACCCTTTCAGTATTCTCATATGCTTTCTCTATCTCTTCATCTTCAGCTTGCGACTTCGGCATGTATATCTGGACTATCGTTGTCGGTGTAGGTCTGCTGTCGATTCTGATACGAACAACCCTACCACTAAACTGTTCACAGTAACACACTCTCTGTCTTACCTTTCTATTCATAAAGAATCACGCTCGCATGATACCATTTTCTGCTGCTGTTGATATCACCTTATATTCATCTGACCAGAAATCCTTGTGTTCCTTCCATTTCAATTGACTGACCTCTACTATATCTAGATTGAGCCTTTGTATTTCCCTTTTCAAATTTTCTAGCTTCACTGCCACGTACAAGCTTTTGGCATTCCATGCCCTGCCTGGTAGAATGATGTCTTTTCGTTGGTTATCCAATCTTTTTCTCATAGTCACCTCCCCCTTGGCAGTCCCATCCCAGTTATCCAAATTGGTGACTATTCCGTAATCTTTTGAAATGGAGAGATCACCGTGACACGTTTCAATTACACGCCACATGTCCTGTAGATACACGTTATGTGTCTTTAATGTAGTGGGTTCCAAAACCTTCTGCATCTCTGTGCCATTGACCATTCCTGGTTCTTCTGCCTTTAGGGGCAGTTTTCCACCGCAAGGACAAGAGACTGCCCTGAACCTCGGTCCGCTCCTCTTTGACTAGGCCGTTGGTAGAAAGAGGTTGACTTCTTATACCGGAAGTCTCCGGCGGCCAACGCTGATTATTAATCAAAATTTAAGCGGTGGTGGGTTTCGAGACCAGGACTGAGGACGTTTTGATCACTAATCAAAGACGGTAACCACCCTCCCCTTCCCCCATTTTTTTTTTGGGAAATCTCACTTTGTTCATTATTGTTCATTGCATTTGTTCTGACAGACGTATCATATCACCCGTTCAAGTTCATCGTTAATCCATTCTCTCTGCTTTTTTATTACAGAGACCATCTTACCCTCTGCTCTGACCGGACACACTGAGCTACCGTGCCGGCTATCCCTGGACCACGAGGTGCCGAGATCCTGTGTCTAAGGTTGTTACTTTTCTCGGTGCTCTTTCTATTACGATTAAATTGAAGGGGGGAGAGGGGGAGAGCAATCCACCTTCCGCACTCCAGTCCTTAACTCTCTTTTCCCTTTCTTGAAATGTTTTTTATCTAATTTTACACGTCCTGTTCCGTAGGATTAACTTTAGGAGCAATTCTCCGTGATCATGGAATGCATCATTGCACGAAATTAACATCTGGAAAGTTAACATTAAATTAAATAAAATTTAAGCATGTACTATGCAAACGACAGTCTTCTGAGAATGTATTTACATAATCAAAAATGTAATAAAGGAATCTGTTTAAATTATTCAAGTAACTAACCGACAGATTGAGAGGAGTGGGCCACAAGCAAATTATTCAGTTTTAACTTGAAAGTGCGAGGGTAACTGCTACGATTTTTTAATTTCTGTGGTAGTTTATTGAAAATGGGTACAGCAGAATACTGCACGACTTTGTTCACAAGATTCGAGGAGTTGTGATAGAAATGCAGATTGAATTATATCTGGTGTTAAATGAGCGAAATCTGCTAATTCTTGAAAATAATCTCACTCTGTTAACAACAAACGACATTAAAGATAAATATATATTGAGCGTTCGGTATCAGGTTTCCCAGAGTCCTGATTGGTGTTTGCAAGTGTTCCTCGAACGTACATCACATATAGCTCGAACTGCCCATTTCGGAGCCAAAAGTACCCTTTGTGAATAGGAAGAGTTATCCCAGAAAACAATGCCGTGTGTCATATGCGAATAACAATAAGCAAAGTAGGCTAATTTTCATATTGGACTATAATTATTGCAGATTCTGCTCTAATGGTGAATATGACAGTTTTTGAACAAGATCCTGAACATGGGCTTTCAATGAACTCTTATTCTCTATCTGAACTCCTTCGAATCTGGGTTATTCGGATTCACTAATCATATGCCCATTCTATGTGATCATGATGTAAATTTTAGTTGAACTGTGCGTTATAAACAGTAAAATCTGAGTCTTACTGTGATTTAGTATCCATTTATTTTCTACAACTCATGCATTTATGTCTTGAACTGCACTATTTGATACATTGCCTTTATTACATTCAGCGTCATTCATTACCAGACTAGTGTCGCCAGCGAACGGAAATATTTTAGGATCACCTGCCACAATGGAAGGCATATCATTTATGTACATACGAGCCCCGCCCCCTTCCCCACTCCCTCCTCACTGAACCGTGTCCCGACCAGACGCCACCTCTTAACCGTTCTCATTACTGTGGAGACTGGTCTTCTGCTGCCTGTTTCTAATCTATGAGAAGAACCAGTTTTGAGATACTCCTGTTATTTCAACTTCTACTGTAATATTTTGTGATCAACACAATCAACGCCTTAGGTAAATCAAAGACGACGAATAATGTTTGCAACTTTTCCTTTAATCCGTCCAGTGCCTCACAGAGAAAAGAGAATATAGCATTTTCATTCGTTAAAGCACTTATAAAACAAAACTAGATGTTTGACAGAAAATTATTTGTACGCAAATGATCTGTTAGACTTATATGTACAGCCTTTTCAATAACTTTTGCAAACACCGAAGGCATATAAGTAGATCTAAAATCGTCTACATTATCTCTTTCTCGTTTTTTATAGGATATGTTTCACTGCTGATGACTTTAATTGATCACAGCTAAGTGCAGGGCTAACATATGCAGCACAGTGATTTATTGTTCTGCCTGATAACCCATGATATCCATGAGAGACGTTGGCTATCAGTGATTTATTTACTGACTCAATTTCCTCCTTGTCATTATCACGGAGATGTATTTCAGATAGCAGCCTTGGAAAGCAATTTTGTAAGGGATTATATAAGTCCCTGTAGAACTGTTATTTAATCCACCTGCTGTATTCAGAACATGAATAGACCAACAGTTACTTGTCTTTTCACACTGTTAACTTTCCGTTAGTTCATTTATTTTCGATACATAGCATCGTGTGGTTATAATGATAGTTTCGCTACTTGAGAGGATCCCCATGAAAAACGAATGATCATAGGACGATGAAGCTTTGTGAAAACATTTGTAGGACATGTGGAAGAGAAACAATGAATAAACCATTGAAAGAAACCATTGATTGAGAGGGCCACACTTGTCAATTGCGTACCATGTTTACGTTCCAGCGTTGCTCAATGTGACGACCACCTGCAATCACATCCTGGAACAGCACTAGAGATCGCTCTTATGCTGCCAGAAACATCTCGGGTGGATGTTGGGTGCCTTCCTCGCTATGCTCATTTTCAACATCCAACGTGTGTTAGTGTTCCTTTGATAAAACCTGTCTTTCAGGTAACTCCACAGCCAGAAATAACAAGGGTGCAAATCTGGTGATCTTGGTGGCGACAGTTTGGAACGATAGGCCAATAGTTCGGTTTTCTCCAAATGTGTTACGGAGTAACCGAGAGACCTCACGAGGAATATGAGGTGGAGCTCTGTCCTGCATCAAAATACACTACTGGTCATTAAAACTGCTACACCACGAAGATGACGAGCTACAGACGTGAAATTTAACCGACAGGAAGAAGATGCTGTGATATGCAAATGATTAGCTTTTCAGAGCATTCACGCAAGGTTGGCGCCGGTGGCGACACCTACAACGTGCTGACATGAAAAAAGTTTCCAACCCATTTCTCATACACAAACAGCGTTGCCTGGTGAAACGTTGTTGTGATGCCTCGTGTAAGGAGGAGAAATGCGTACCATCACGTTTCCGACTGTGATAAAGGTCGGATTGTAGCCTATCACGATTGCGGTTTATCGTATAGCGACATTGCTGCTCGCGTTGGTGGAGATCCAAGGACTGTTAGCAGAATATGGAATCGGTGGGTTCAGGAGGGTAATACGGAACGCCGTGCTGGACCCCAACGGCCTCGTATCACTAGCAGTCGAGATGACAGGCATCTTATTCGCATGGCTGTAACGGATCGTGCACCCACGTCTCGATCCCCGAGTCAACAGATGGGGACATTTGCAAGACAACAACCATCTGCACGAACAGTTCGACGACGTTTGCAGCAGCATGGACTATCAGCTCGGAGACCATGGCTGCGGTTACTCTTGACGCTGCATCACAGACAGTACCGCCTGCGATGGTGTACTAAACGACGAACCTGGATGCAAAAAGTCACATTTTCGGATGTATCCAGGTTCTGTTTACAGCATCATGATGGTCGCATCCGTGTTTGGCGACATCGCGGTGAACGCACATTGGAAGCATGTATTCGGCATTGCCATACTGGCATATCACCCGGCGTGATGGTATGGGATGCCATTGGTTACACGTCGCGGTCACCTCTTGTTCGCATTGACGGCACTTTGAACGGTGGACGCTACATTTCGGATGTGTTACGACCCATGGTTCTACCCTTCATTGGATCCCTGCGAAACCCTACATTTCAGCAGGATAATGCACGACCGCACGTTGCAGGTCCTGTACGGGCCTTTCTGGATACAGAAAATGTTCGACTGCTGACCTGGCCAGCACATTGTTCAAATCTCTCACCAACTGAAAAAGTCTGGTCAATGGTGGCCGAGCAACTGGCTCGTCACAATACGCCAGTCACTACGCTTGATGAACTGTAGTATCGTATTGAAGCTACATGGGCAGCTGTACCTGTACACGCCATTCAAGCTCTGTTTGACTCAATGTCCAGACGTATCAAGGCCGTTATTACGGCCAGATGTGGTTGTTCTGGGTACTGATTTCTCAGGATCTATGCACCCAAATTACGTGAAAATGTAATCACATGTCAGTTCTAGTATAATATATTTGTCCACAGAATACCTGTTTATCATCTGAATTTCTTCTTGGCGTAGCAGTTTTAATGGCCAGAGTGTAGTTGAGTGTAAAGCACCTCTGTCCCCTACATTAGGAATCACATGTTGGTGAAGCAGATCATAGCAACGTCTGTCGTTCACGCTCCATGTCCTTGGTTGCTGGGGTCCGAGTTCCGGTACCAGCATTGCCGCCTAACTGCAGGTCGTAGCAATAAAAGTGCTAACAACGCAGAAATGGACATTATTCCTGTAAAGTTTGGTAAATAGTATTCCGTCTACACTGTCTCAAGTGCCTGTGCAGTTATATTGGTAATTACGGTTGTGATTGGTAATTTGCGAGTGCCGTCTGACTGCGGACGGTGGCCGGTGACCCGGAGGCGGCTGCGACGTCTGGGAGGAGGGCCGTGGGCTGTCCCCAGAGGCGACAGACGCCAGCAGCGGGCTTATCAGCCAGCACACTGACTCCACTCTGATCCTGAACAGTCGCCTCGACGTAAACACTGTCACTGTCCGAGCACGTCGCCACCACGCACGCGCGTTACGTTAACACCAGAAGTGAAGCGAAACCTCCCCCACCCCACCCAAAAGAGTCCAGGCTCTCTCTCTTCTGCTTTTCTACTTGGATTATACCCACAACTGGCTTTTCAGTAGCAGGATATTAATGCAATAGTTTTCATACGTCAATGAAACATTGCAAAAATGTATATGTTTGCCATTTGTCTGAAGTGTATAAAAAAGGGAAGGCATGCTCTAAATCTGATCCAGACCATGAAATAGATTTTAAAGTAGAAAACTTATTTCCAGGTGAGAATCTGCTTGGAATATAAAAAATAAGTAGCGGCTGTCACGAAGATAAGCAGATCAAGGTCATCTGACCGTCTTACAGCATTGTCATTTAGTGACCATTTAAAATGCTACTAACCATTCTGAAAAAAAACAGAAATCTATGTTTTTAGTGTAGAATATGATAGTGTGTTACTGAAAAAAGGTAAATTGAAACAACTGACAAACTCCAGCCGGCCGGAGTGGCCGATCGGATCTAGGCGCTTCAGTCTGGAACGCGCAACAGCTACGGTCGCAGGTTCGAATCCTGCCTCGGGCATGGATGTGTGTGATGTCCTTTGGTTAGTTGGGTTTAAGTAGTTCTAAGTTCTAGGGGACTGATGACCTCAGATGTTAGTCCCATAGTGCTCAGAGCCATTTGATCAAACACCACGAATAAATTCTATTTCACAAATCTCTCAATACAGCTAACGTGGTTCTCTGTAGTAGATTTCGCTTCAGAATCAGAAAAAGATATCAGGACTCACGATATGATCCAGAAAGAACCTACGCAGTAATCAGTGCACATAACCCCACAATCAACTACGAAAAGAAACACGGAAACATATGATAGAAGATTTCTGGGAAGATCTGAAAGAAACTACCAACAAAGTTCCCACGAAGCACTTGAAAGTGTTACTAGAAGATTTTAACATACAGTTAAGCAGGGAAAGAAAATTCAAAGACGCAACAGGAACACATGCGGCCCACAAGAATTTTTGGAACTGAAAATCTGTGATAATGTCTTATGGGACCAAACTACTGAGGTCATTTGTCCCTAGGCTTACACACTACTTAATCTATCTTAAACTAGCTTACGCTAAGGACGACACACAACCATGCCCTAGGAAGGACTCGAACCTCCGACAGGGGGAGCCACGCGGACCGTGACAAGACGCGGCGGCACAAAAAGTGGCTCTGAGCACTGTGGGACTCAACTGCTGTGGTCATCAGTCCCCTAGAACTTACAACTACTTAAACCTAACTAACCTAAGGACATCACACACATCCATGCCCGAGGAAGGATTCGAACCTGCGACCGTAGCGGTCACACGGTTCCGGACTGAGCGCCTGATCCGCTAGACCACCGCGGCCGGCGCGGCGGCACGCAAGAGGACAAACACCAATGGAGAGAATATGGTATACTTCTGCAGGAAATTTGACTCAAAATCATGTCGAAGCAATTACAATAAACTAGGAACTTGGAAATGCCCCAACAACGCCCTAGCAGAATTTCAAATCGATCACAAAGCGACATCCAAAAAACAAATTAATACCAAATAGAAAAATCACGAGCACCAACAGAAGTTTCAGAAGAGACTCATAGTTCCTAAAATTTAACAACAAAATATGACAAAATAATTAAGAAATTTGACAATAACGAACGGACATAACTGTCAGCAAAAATGAAGGAACTTATAAAATTGGGGCAACCACCGAGAAAAACGAAAATCAGATGGTGGAATTTAACATATGACAGAGCCACAGAAGACGGAATACAGGCCTGGATGAAATTAGCAGTCGTAGAACATCCGAATGTGTCACATCACTATTTCCAAGGTTGCTAAAAATATGTATGTTGAAATTCCATATGATAACTCTCTAAAACTACAATATTCTCATTTTATGATGATTTGTAAGTGCAAATGGTTGAAAAGGTAAGAAGATATATGACAAGACCAGTAAGAGAAGCACATCTCCTAATGAAAAAGGATGTACCGAATTCTACCCCTTACAACCAAAATGGGTAAAATGCCAGCCAGTGAAGGAAAAATACACATGTATTTACTGCAATAATTTGAAACTTATTTGTGTCGCCATAAGCAGTGTCACAGGAAAGAAGTACACAGAAATGGACCTGATGGTTGTGTGTATACGTCAAGAGCTGCAACATGAATGTTGCTTTCAGGAGTGTGCAATGTGCCCTAGTGCTGAAGTGATGACTGTTGAAACATTACACCTCCAGGATACTGACAGTGACGTAACCTATGCATTGTGGGAGGCAGGAGTGTTGATGAAGAAGACAGTAGAGGCAGAGAAGTTTGTTACAGAGGTTAGGCGTTGGCTCGTGAAAAGAATAGCTTACAATCATACCCAGAGGATTCAGAGACATAGCTGAAGTAAAATCAGCCACATTCCGGAAAAGTGACACATCAGTTCTTCATATCGACTTTGTTGAGAACTGGTCTGTTGCTTTGCAGAACGAAATTCGAAGTTGCCGCTGGCACACATCACAGGTATCAATATTCACATGTGTTGCTCACTTCTTTGGGACATCACACTGTTTTAATATTGTCAGTGATGATCTCATTCATGACAGTGCACATGCATGCTACGCTGTCAGCATGATAATTGATGACGTAGCATCTAGATTACATGCATTTACTAAACTTGTGTGTGTGACTGATGGTGCAGCATCTCATTTTAAAAGCCGCTTTCAACTTTATTAGCTTGGTCAACACTGTTGTATAGGAATTCAGACGAAAAAATGGACATTTTCGTTAACATGTCATGGAAAAACTGTATGTGATGGGGTAGAGTGTCTCTGTAAACATCTTGCAACAAGATTTAATTTCAGGCATGAAGCTGTTGATGCTATAAGAGATGCTATTGGATTTGTACACACCATATCAACATTAGGAACAAATGTGAAAGTCTAAATTGTTAATGAAAGTATATGAAGGGAATTCCGTTTAAAAAAAGAGAGTAGTGTGTTCGGCTATGAAGCGTGTGGTAGGAACTTAATCAAGTCACTACTGGATTGCATCCCGGAGCGGCAAATACATTGCTGAAATCTTTGTCATCACTTAGGTAATATTCCACAGCAACAGTAAGTGTATCATCTTGCAACGGATGTCCACAATAAGAATCTGGGCATGCCCAAATACCTTTCTCATGTTTTAATTTACGAGCTTTTGAAATCAAATAATATGGGAAATGGATGTGTACTCGTATTTCAGTATCTGCTGCTGCTTAGAGTAGCTACCTGATATCGGTATCAGTAATTGTGCCTTCTCAGTACAGGTGACTGCTGACGCAGCAGTATTTAGGTTTTCAAACTACACATCATATTTCATACACATATCACTATCTTCAGGTTCTGCAGCAAGTGCATCTACATTATATACTTCACAAATTTTTGAATATGTTGCTTGTGTAAAACGTTTTTCAATTTCCTCCGCTTTTCTGTTTATGTACTGTTTTCTTCTTGTGCTTCTTACCTTTCCCGGACATTTAAGGGTAGGTATAATAGCGGCTACAGCAGAAATGCTATTATTTTTATGTACTGTTTTCTTCTTGTGATTCTTACTTCTCCTGGGCATTTGACAGGAGATGTACTAGGGGCTACAGCAGAAATTCTAGCACTCAACGCACCATCAAGTTCATACTCAGGAATTCTTCGTCAGTTTCACATTCGGCTGATGGTGATCGTTCAGGTGGGTTGTCACTAAATTTCTTCTTGTACTGAGTGTAGCAATTCTTGCACAATTATCAAAAGTTTTCGGATGCGGATTTTCGAGTAAATAATTCGTAAAAACGCGCAAAAATTATTATTATTTTTTACTTTTTAGTGATAAATATTTACGTAATACAGATAGCTGAGCGAAAAAATACTGTTTATGATTACATCACTAATATCTGGTAATATGACAGAAAACATAGCATTGTGTGACTTTCCGAATCAGAAAAAAAATTTTAAGTGGAAAAATTAACCGAAATTTGGTGTTTTTGTTATAAGTTTGTAAGTTAAAAGAAGCCCATTAGTGTGCGGGATCAGCTAAATTTCAACACACTAACCGCAAAACATCTGCCAGAGCTCCGGTACTTTTGCTTTTATTAGTTATATATTTTTTGTTCTCTACTGTTTTAAGAGTTATTTACAAAATATATATTTTCCAAGGGGCCTTACCATTTACAAAAATTAAGATAAAATGAAAATACTTTACTTCTTAACGCTTATGATATAGAGGTCTAATATGTATTTTTTTAGAGAAATTCATGACCTCGAGTTGACATGACCTGTATGTTTTGAGATGAAATCACCCGACAAAACAAATGTATGAACAAACAGAGATGGTTACAAACAACATCAGGAAGAGAAGGGTGAAGTTCTACAGACACATACAAAGGATGAGAGAAAATATACAGACCAAAAAGATTTTTAACATAGTGACAACGAATATGGTAAAAACCAACTGGGTGAAGGAAGCCACAAAAGACCTCACGAAACTGAACATCGGCACAGAAGACGTGACAGACAGAGAAAAGTAGCTTCAGCGAAAAAAAAAAAAAAAAAAAAAAAACAGGAAGCAGAAATTTAAGCAAATGCCCAAAGAGAAGAAAAAAGAAAGAAGTGGACAGTAGAGAGGAAGGAGCAGCACAGTGAATATGTGAGAGATATTTGGGGAGAAAAAAGAGAGGCAGAAAAAATACTATGAAAATTAGTTGTGTTTTAGCACTCTCCTTAAGGGGAAATTACTATAGTAATTATGTGTGCTGAAAAAAGCAATTGAACATTATCAGAGTTTACAGATGCATGTTAGACAAATTTTATCGTGAATAAATAGAAGTACTGCGAGAGAAAAATAATATAGTACCGAAAGAGGTGTGCAACTATTTCTTCTGTGTAACGAAAAATGTCGCTAATGAATTTGCGTTCTATTGGACCTCGTAGGAACTTCAAGCAAGATATTCTTAAGGAAATTATGAACTTAATTATGGTAACGTGTAAGACACCATTACCGTATCGTGTCGTGTATGAACGCAGAGTCATTTACGAGAGACTCCGTGCGCGGCAGATCGCAAGTAATTGTATACCACTGCCACGATTTTTGTTCCGATGTCTCGTCTTAAAAGGACCGAGAACAATCCATAATTTATGAAATTTTTTTATTTGCAGCTGTTGTAGACGCTTGAAAGGCGCACTAATCACCTAAAATACCGATATAGGCTGTACCAAAATAACTAAAGGTATGGTACTAGAAGAAAGTCCCTGAAGTAGAGCGTAATATGTTCTTACGATTTTTTTGGAACTCAATTTTTATCTAAGAATACTAATTGCCTATTCTCCTCAACACGCAGTAACTGCACTTGCGCAAATCCTGCTGCAAAGTATCTAAATAGCCGGCCGCTGCAACCGAACGGTTCTAGGTGCTTCAGTCCAGGACCGCGCGACTGTTACGGTCGCAGGGGCAAATCGGGGTGTCTGACCTGGGCGACAATTTCAGGGAGCGCCAAATTTTTTGTATTCCTTTTTGCCTGCTTCATTTACTGCATTTTTATATTTTCTCCTTTCATCAATTAAATTCAATATTTCATCTGTTACCCAAGGATTTCTACTAGCCCTCGTTTTTTTACCTACTTGATCCTCTGCTGCCCTTACTACTTCGTCCCTCAGAGCTACCCATTCTTCTTCTACTGTATTTCTTTGCCCTATTTCTGTCAATTGTTCCATTATGCTCTTTCTGAAACTTTGTACAACCTCTGATTTAGTCAGTTTATTCAGGTCCCATCTCCTTAAATTCCCACCTTTTTGCAGTTTCTTCAGTTTTAATCTACAGTTCATAACCAATAGATTGTGGTCAGAGTCCACATCTGTTCCTGGAAATGACATACAATTTAAAACCTGGTTCCTAAATCTCTGTCTTACCATTATATAATCTACCTGATTATCTTCTAGTATACTACTAGATACTAGAAGTACTAGATACTAAATACTAGGAGGTTACCAATACTACTGTGAAGTGGAAATGTTGGCACGGGACGGGAATTCATGGGGCCCCCCATTAAAGCAGTCAGAAGACTGATGAAAAAAAAAAAGAAAACTTTCCGTTTGCTGGGATCCGCGACCGCTCACATCCAATCAAAGAGCCCACCGAACCATGGCAGCAGAGTAGATGTTGCTGCTGTTTCAAGCCAATCCAGATTTCTTTAGACGTCTAATCACCATGAACGAATACTGGAAGTATCACTATGACACGGTGAAAGGGGAACAGTAAGCAATGTGGATTCACCAGCACCAAAAAGACGAAGACCTGGTCACCATTGGGCAAGCTCATGCCACAAGTTTTTGCGACTGCCATGATAGTATTACATGCTGCCAAGATCTGGGGTTGTAATATGTCGGAACGGCAGATAAGTATGGTTTGGGAGAGAGGGCTGACTCAAACAGAAGCGTGCAGAGAAACACCGGCAAGAGTGTCATTAACTTTATTGCATCGAAGGCACACAGCAGGCCGTTCCCTAATCCCAGTCAAGGCGCCGCTCGCGTGCGTGCGCAGGTCACCGCCAATGCCAGCGCAGGAATCTGCTGCGTCGCGTCCGGTCGCCCAGCCTTGCCAAATGGCTCTGAGCACTATGGGACTTAACATCTATAGTCATCAGTCCCCTAGAACTTACAACTACTTAAACCTAACTAACCCAAGGACATCACACACATCCATGTCCGAGGCAGGATTCGAAGCTGCGACAGTAGCGGTCACGCGGTTCCAGACTGAAGCGCCTAGAACCGCACGGCCACACCGGCTGGACCAGCCTTGCCACGGCTACGTGGCCACCGCACTTGTTGGGTGCTTAGGTATCCCGGAACACAGCTGACTGCTGCTTCACGTGCAACTTGCGTACCCCACCGAGCGAGGTGGCGCAGTGGTTAGCACACTGGACTCGCATTCGGGAGGACGACGTTTCAACCCCGTCTCCAGCCATCCTGATTTAGGTTTTCCGTGATTTCCTTAAATTGTTTCAGGCAAATGCCGGGATGGTTCTTTTGAAAGGGCACGGCCTATTTCCTTCCCAATCCTTCCCTAACCCGAGCTTGCGCTCCGTCTCTAATGACCTCGTTGTCGACGGGTGATGTTAAACACTAACCACCACCACCGTCACCACCACCACCACCACGCGGACCCCATGTAGAGCTCCGAAACAGCCGTCTGCCGTCGTTGTAATGAGCCTTAGCAGCTCCGTCCGTCTGTCCACGGCAGGTCGTTTAGTAACCGCAGACAGCTCTGCACCCAGGAAGCCGCGATCTCTCGCTCTGTCCCCACCCCTGCGGACGGAGCTTGCAGTCCGCCGGACGGTGTTAGCCAGAGAGCGGAGGCCAATAGCCCTCTCGCCCTCGCGCCGGTGCAGCCCACCCCGCCACATGTAAGGCGCGTCTGTGCAGCCGGCCGATCCGCCGCTGATATCCACCACCAGAGCCGGCTGGAGTGGCCGAGAGGTTCTAGGTGCTTCAGTCTGGAACCGCGCGACCGCTACGGTCGCAGGTTCGAATCCTGCCTCGGGCATGTATGTGTGTGGTGTCCTTAGTAAGGTTTAAGTAGTTCTAAGTTCTAGGGGACTGATGACCTCAGATGTTAAGTCCCATAGTGCTCAGAGCCATTTAACGGCAGACATTAACATCCCCCCATCAACAGAGATCGTCATTGTTTGCCTGGAACTTAAACTGCCGTCATTCTCTATGGTTCTAGAGATGGACATAAGTGCCCGATTTGAGCTTCTTGGCTCCTTTTTCCCAACGCCTCTGATATACACTATGTGATCAAAAGTATCCGGACACCCCAAAAAACATAAGTTTTTTTATATTAGGTGCATTGTGCTGCCACCTAATGGCAGGTACTCCATATCAGCGATCTCAGTAGTCATTAGACATTGTGAGAGTGCAGGACTGGGCACTCCGTGGACCTCACGGACTTGGAACGTGGTCAGGTGACTGGGTATCAGTTGTGTCATACGTCTGTACGCGAGAATTTCCACACTCTTAAACATCCCTAGGCCCATTGTTTCCGATGTGATAGTGAAGTGGAAACGTGAAGGAACACGTACAGCACAAAAGCATACAGACCGACCTCGTCTGTTGCCTGACAGAGACCGCCGACAGTTGAAGAGGGTCGTACTGTGTTATCTTCACAGAGGATTTCCAAACTGCAAGTACTATGACCGTTAAGCGGGAGGTGAGAACACTTGGATTTCATGGTCGAGAGGTTTCTCATAATCCAAACGACGCCTCGCTTGGCGTAAGGAGCGAAAACATTGGACGATTGAACGATGGAAAAACGATGTGTGGCGTGACGAATCACGGTACACAATGTGGCGACTGGGGGTGTGGGTATGGCGACTGCCCGGTGAACGTCATCTGCCAGCGTGTGTAGTGCCAACTGTAAAATCCAGAGGTGGTGGAGTTATGGTGCGGTCGTGTTTTTCATGGAGGGGGCTTGCACCCCTTGTAGTTTTGCATGGCACTATCACAGCACAAGCCTACATTAATGTTTTAAGCACCTTCTTGTTCCCACTGTTGAAGAGCAATTGGGGAATGGCGACTGCATCTTTCAACACGATCGGGCACCTGTTCATAATGCACGGCCTGTGGCGGAGTGGTTACACGACAATAACATCAATTAATGCACTGGACTGCACAGAGTCCCGACCTGAGTCCCATAGAACACCTTTGGGATGTTTTGGAACGCCGACTTCATGCCAGGCCTCACCGACCCACATCGATACCTCTCCTCAGTACAGCACTCCCTGAAGAATGGGCTGCCATTCCCCAAGAAACCTTGCAACAGCTGATTGAACGTATGGCAACGAGAGTGGAAGCTGTCATCAAGGCTAAGGGTGGGCCAACACCATATTGAATTCCATCATTACCGATGGAGGGCGCTACGAACTTGTAAGTCACTTTCAGCTGGGTGTCTGGATACTTTTGAACACACAGTATAGGTCCTCTGGAGGGAGAAAATGGAATGCTCTTTAATAACTACAACGTCAGCTTTCCTCAGCTCACATCTGCCCCTATACTCAGGTCAATAGCCACTGTTGTAACTGGAACGTATGGGTTCTTCACAGCACGTTAGTCTTCTGTGCTTCCCTGATTACTTCACACTTATATACAGTGCCCTCAGGGCCATGCCTTCACTCCTGCGGGTGGTGTCGTAAACCTGCCTCGCAGAACCGTTTGCTAAATAACAACATCGCCCACGCCTGCCATCCGATGTGATAATCGGTCCCTTATGTACAGGCTTCCAGCCATAGCTGCGCGAAATTTACAAGAATTTCCCAAATCCACACCTGTACTTATCCGTGGCACAGCTACATAAAGCTAATGGAATGTGGTCGCCAAGGTGTGAAGCGTCACAGGAGCACACTACCAAAATCTCGTGATGAGATTACGGGAGGCAGTGGGATGTTTCACCTTCGCGACAAGCTCCAGGTTTTTCTGCTCATGTTGCTTGTGTGGCTTATGAAATGTTGCCTCAGTCCCGAATTTTCTGACACGGCACTCACTGATTTCTTTCTTTTCTATCATATGCGTGGAAGGCATTTCCAGAATGAAGACAAGGTGATTTTTGACTGGAACGGTCCCTGAACAGTCAAAATGCAGACTTCTGCACACGAGGTCTTCACCAAGTCACGAGAGAATGGAAAAAGTATGTCACACTGTAGGGTGAATATATAGTAAAGAACTGAACGCCATCAACATGTTTAAGAGAAGTGGCTTGGTTTTTTCGAGGCGGTAATTGAAACTCTATGACTATCCTTTTTACGAAATATATATAGCTTAGTTGTACTGTAAGTAATGCTACTAGTAATACCGACAGTGGTAAACTTAGAAAAATAAACACAGCAACAGCTGGTGCAGGAATTGGAAGTTTGCTCTGAACACAAACAAATGTTACGTACAGATCATATGTAGGTGGGAAGACCCTTAATTATATAACTGTAGGATTGCTGAACTACGTCTAGAAGCAGTCACATCCATTAATTATCTCGGAGAATGCGTACGAATTTAAAGTCGGACGATCACATACAACTAATCTCAGGAAAAGCACATCCCTGACAGATTCATTTGAACAATCCTCGGGAAGTGTTGCCCACTCAACGAAGGAGGTGCGTTACAAAACCCTCGTTCAATCTTTAACTGAATATCGTCTGTCAGTCTGAAACCTTTATCTGATCGGAGTGATCGATGAAATAGAGATAATCCAAAGAAGAGCAACTCGTTTTGTCACAGGCCAACCAATATGGGGTTTCCTTCTACACGTATCTCAAGAAAAGACCGTGAATGTCAAATTAAGAAAATTTAAGCTCATATGCAGGAGCAGAGGAAGTACATAAACTGGGATCCCCTCCCTATCCCACATACGAACCACCACACAGCCCCAATTTTAACGCAACAAAGCATCGCTCACACATCATCTTTCAAAGCCAACGTTTCCCTCCACCCTTTTCCCCTCGCACACACACACACGCACACACACACACACACACACACACACACTACATTTCACCATTATCCTGACAGCTCTTCTCCCACTTGAGTCAAAAATCAAATAAGTAAAAAAAAAAACTTAAAAATAACCTGTCATCTTAAATACTTTCTTTAAATATTTACTATTCTTCTCGATCTATCCATGCTTGAAACAGTCATTTTTCTTTACATCGTTGCACGTCGTTGTTTTGACTAGAACTGTAAGGTACCAGAACTAACCTGCAAGACGAGACTAAGATGGATAACTCCCAACATAGATTACTTAGATGTATATTTTACCAATGATTCCTCAGATTTGCATAATTTATATATTAATCGTCATTAGAAATTTCAGTGATAGTTATCACAATTAACCATGACGAATTACAAATACAAAATCTTTACATCAGTAGGACCAAATCTGAATGTAAAATTTTAGCGGCAAAATCCAATGCTGTAGCATTAGAAAAAAAGCGATGAATAATAAGTTTCGTGAAACATTATTGCGGAATTAGATATGGTGAGAGGGGACATTTCATTATAATTTAATAAAACAGTTAAAACACGTTCGCTAACAAGAGCTTCTGGTTCAAATGGCTCTGAGCACTATGGGACTTAACATCTGAGGTCATCAGTCCCCTAGAACTTAAAACTACTTAAACCTAACTAACCTAAGGACATCACATACATCTATATCCGAGGCAGGATTCGAACTTGTGACCGTAGCGCCTAGAACAGCTCGGCCACCGCGGCCGGTGAGCTTCTAGTCAACCATAAACTAAAAACTTTAAAGCTACAGTTTTCACCGCGAACGTATATGAATATTACCCCAGTAATCTAAAAGTTTACACAAAAAATAAAAGGGCAATTAACAACACAAGTATCATCATAATCAAAATGTATAAAGTAAAGCAAGCACTCACGAAACTATAATAAGAGATATCATTTTATTCAGCTGACCAGCTACAGAAATCAATGAACAATTAATGTACTAACTGCCTTCAGGCATATAGAAATGACACGTGAACATGAATAAGTCTAATTGGGAACAGACAGGATACGATAAGTTACATGTAGAATTCACTCATGATACTGATTATGAGTACCGACTGCAACATGATAAACTTCGTTAGTACTCATTCAATTCGCACAACCTGGCGCATCACATTACTTAAAGAGGTATAAGAAAAGATGAGAAGTGAATTAAGCAGATTTTGCTAATGAATGTTTGATAAGTAAGCACCAGCGATCGACATACCCGACACACAATAACTACACTTCAGAAGCATTAAACGGAATAGGAGAAAATGAATACAACAGGAATTCGACTTACTCGCAAATAGCGCAAATATCAGCTTGGCGGCTAATCTGAAATAGGAAATGGCAGCCGCCCACTTAGGGGGCTAGTGACGGATATTAACCAACAGAACAACACACTAAGAGAAAGCAGGACAGCTACACATCAAACCACAGACCTACCATAGGGTTTAACGATCATGGACATGGTGCACTTAACAAGAGATTTATAATACAGAAATAAATACAAGGTTCTACTGGTAAACACATCACACAAACGAGCGTCAAAAAACATGGACGTTACATCTTTCATAATAGCTGATGACTTGGTTAGCTTAACCGACGTTTAAATTTTTTGAACAGCTACGCGATTACTCAGAATGCGTGGTTTCAACAAGTACAGCAGGAAAACATTTCACAAAAAAAAAAGTTCAAATGGCTCTGAGCACTATGCGACTTAACTTCTGAGGTCATCAATCGCCTAGAACTTAGGACTAATTAAACCTAACTAACCTAAGGGCATCACACACATCCATGCCCGAGGCAGGATTCGAAACTGCGACCATAGCGGTCGCTCGCCTCCAGACTGCAGCGCCTAGATCCGCACGGCCACTCCTGCCGGCCAAAACATTTCACAGTTTATGCGGCAACACACTACGGCCAGAGACAAGATGCACACAACAAGACAGAAAGCAAGAAACTCTGAGGAAGAGGAAGGAACCTTCACATAATGCGAAAGCCAACGGAATGGAGAATGATGATCAGTGGAGAGAGACAATCAGTGGTCAGTGGAAAGTGATGGTCAGCGGAGAACGATGGTAAATTGAGAATGATGGTCATGGTCAGTTTACTGCAAGACCTTGAGAAATTACTTCAACTTATATGTGAAAACAACGTCTTGCTTTAGGTTGATGCATCTGATAACTTTCAAACGTATGAACCACAGTGAAGCGTCAAAGAAACTGGTACAGGCATGCGTATACAAATACAGATATGTAAACAACAGGGAGAATACGCCGCTGCGGTCGGCAACGCCTATATAAGACAACAAGTGTCTCGAACAATTGTTAGATCGGTTATTGCTGCTACAACGGCAGGTTATCGAGATTTAAATTAGTTTGAACGTGGTGTTATAGTCGACGCACGAACGATGGAACACAGCATTTCCAAGGTAGCGAGGAAATGGGGATTTTCCCGTACAACCATTTCACGAGTGTACCGTGAATGTCAGGAATCCGGTAAAACATCAAATCTTTGACACTGCTGCGGCAGGATAAAGATCCTGCAATTACGGGACCAACGTTGACTGAAGAGAATCGTTCAACGTCACAGAAGTGCAACCATTCCGAAAATTGCTGCGGATTTCAATGCTGGGCCACGAACAAGTGTCAGTGTGCGAACCATTTAACGAAACATCGTCGATATGGGCTTTCGGACCCGAGGTCCCACTTGTGTACCATTGATGACTTCACTACACAAAGCTTTACGCCTTATCTTGCACCCGTCAACACCGACATTGGACTGTTGATGACTGTAGACATGTTGCTTGGTCGGACGAGTCTCGTTTCAAATTGTATCCAGAGCATGAACGTGTACGAGTATGGAGACAACTTTGTGAATCCATGGATCCTGAATGTCAACAGGGGACTGTTCAAGCTGGTGGAGGCTCTGAAATGGTGTGTGGCGTGTGCAGTTGGAGTGATATGGGATTCCTGATACGTCTAGATACGTCTCTAACAGATGACACATACATAAGCATCCTGTTTGATCACCTGCAGCCATTCACGTCCATTGTGCACCCGACGGGCTTTGGCAATTCCAGCAGGACAATGTGACACCCCACATGTCCAGAACTGCTACAGAGTGGCTCCAGGAACACTCTTCTGAGTTAAGACACTTCCGATGGCACCAGACTCCCCAGACAAGAACATTATTGAGCATATCTTGGATGCCTTGCAACTTGCTGTTCAGAAGAGATCTCCACCCCTCGTACACTATGGATTTATGGACAGCCCTGTAGGATTCATGGTGTCAGCTCCCTCCACCACTACTTCAGAAATTAGTAGAGTCCATGCCACGTCTTGTTGCGGCACTTCTGCTGACTCGCGGGGGCCCTGCGTGAAATTAGGCAGGTGTTCAGTATATTTACACAAAAAAGAAAGAAATAAGTAAGTAAAATTAGTATGAGCAGTGTGATGAGCATCACGGCAGCGGGAAGGGATAGGCATCGTGGCCAGGCCTCGGAATTCGACCCCTGTCCATCTTGTCTCCTCCAACCCGTAGATGACTGTGGCCCTAACAATTAAAATAAATAAAATAATTAAAAGAAAGAGGTTTTCCTTATTTCAAGCATTGAGAAATTTTAAAAGAAAAGCAAGTGGTTAGCGTTCGAGTTCCGCAAGATGATAGAATATGAGGGTAAAAAAAAGTAATCCATAATGTGCCAGATGACAAGAGTAATGTAGTATGTACACATCAAGAAAAGATTTGCATCACATCGATTCCTAGAGTTGCGAAACCTGTACAGAAAACTGGAATAGAGATCAACATAAACATCATTTCGGCCCATTTTTACTGCTCATGATAACAACAGACAGCGAGACCTTCAGAAGTGGTGGTCCAGATGTCTGGATTCGTCGTGGCATACTATCCTCAAGTTCATCAAGGCACTGTTGGTCCAGGTTCTCTCACTCCTTAACGGCGATTCTGCGTAGATCCCTCCGAGTGGTTGATGGGTCATGTCGTCCATAAACAGCCCTTTTCAATCTAACCCAGGCATGTTCGGTATGGTTCATGTCTGTAGAACATGCTGGCCACTCTATCGAGCGATGTCGTTATCCTGAAGGAGGCCATTCACAAGATGTGCATGATGGGGGTGCAAACTGTCGTCCATGAAGTCGAATGTCTCGCCAATATGCCGCCGATATGGTTGTACTATCGGTCAGAGGATGGCATTCACATATCGTACAGCCGTTACGGCGCCTTCCAAGAGTACCAGTGGCGTATGTCGGCCCTACATAATGCTACCCCAAAACAGCAGGGAACTTAAATTTGCTGCACTCGCTGGACAGTGTGCCTAAGGCGTTCAACCTGACCAGATTGCCTTCAAACACGTCGCTAACGATTGTCTGATTGAAGGCATATGCGACACTCATCGGTGAAGAGAACGTGATGCTAATCCTGTGCGGTCAATTTGGCATGTTGTTGGGCCCATCTGTACCGCGCTGCATGGTGTCGTGGTTGCAAGGATGGACCCCGCCATGTACGTCTGGAGTGAAGTTGCGCATCATGCGCCGGCCGCGGTGGTCTAGCGGTTCTAGGCGCTCAGTCCGGAACCGCGCGATTGCTACGGTCGCATGTTCGAATCCTGCCTCGGGCGTGGATGTGTGTGATGTCCTTAGGTTAGTTAGGTTTAAGTAGTTCTAAGTTCTAGGGGACTGATGACCATAGATGTTAAGTCCCATAGTGCTAAGAGCCATTTGAACCTTTTTTTGCGCACCATGCAGCCTATTGCGCGCAGTTTGAGACGTAATACGTACTGTGGCTGCACGAAAAGCATTATTCTACGTGGTGGCGTTGCTGTCTGGGTTCCTCCGAGCCGTAATCAGTAGGTAGCGGTCATCCACTGCAGTAGTAGCCCTTGGGCGGCTTGAGCGAGACATGTCATCGACAGTTCCTGTCTCTCTGTATCTCCTCCATGTCCGAACTACATCGCTTTGGTTCACTCCGAGACGTCTGGACAAGTCCCTTGCTGAGAGCCCTTCCTGGTACAAAGTAACAATGCAGACGCGATCGAACCGCGGTATTGACTGTTTAGGCATGATTGAACTACAGAGAACACGAGCCGTGTACCTCCTTCCTGGTGGAATGACTGGAACTGATCGGCTGTCGGACCCCTTCCGTCTGATAGGCGGTGGTCATGCATGGTTGTTTACATCTTTGGGCGGGTTTAGTGACTTCTCTGAACAGTCAGAGGGACTGTCAGCGTCTATCTTCAGGTGTTCTGGGAACCAGGGTGATGCAAAACTTTTTTTGATGTGTGTACAATTTCTCGTCGGATGTGCTCTCGACATTACACGTTGCAGAATGATATTTCTCATAGAGACATGGAAAATACGAACTGAAACTTCATGCAAATACATGTGGTTTTTTCATTATATTAATTCTCAAATGTCATAAAAATTAAATAATATAGACAGTGATAAAAAAATGATCAGTAATTAAGTTTGAACGGGAATCGAAACGTCGCGTCTTACACGTTCGTCTTACAAAAGCTCGAGCGCTCATCACTTGACCACCATGAACTCTTAACGTCCGGCACCTAGCCATAGATACTTCAGTCACATAATAGACGCGTTAAACTTCTCTTTCCACTTTCTTGGAATTGCGGAAATGGTGCGCCTTATTACTTACACATTATGTTGTTTTAATGGCCTACTAAAGTGTACAAGGTTTGAAGTAAATTCGTGATCCCAACATCCTGGTCTCTGCTTGTAAGAAGTGTTAACTGTATTGTGATGCAGAAAATGCAAGTTTATTCATACAAATACTTTCTCGTAAATAGAATATTAAACTGAACGGTTATTTCATTAATAAGTAAACGCACTAAAGTGCTTGCATTTATTTAGGTACGAGTATAATGAGAAATAGTTGTGTTCGCTTACGTTATTTCCAGTAGGTTGCAATTTGTTTTGTCGTGGTCCATGTGGTTTTGCAGGTACATGTAGATGTGTTTAGTTTCACACAGTATACACATTGTAAATCAATTATTGTGGAACACTTCACAATATTCTTAATGTTATTGTAGAGCCTCACACATGAGCTGTACACTTTTCGTTTTTGTTTACAATGCAAAGCATATCATTAAACAAAGATACAAAGATATCATTTAAATACTTTTGATCAAGGATGTAAACCGGGCAAAGATGAGGGTATGCTCTGCTTACATCCTTGGTCAATAGGAAATGAATGATATCTTTGCATCTTAGCAAATGCATTAAAACATCAAGTGCGTACCATAAACTGACGTTGAGAATATTACAAAGTGTACCAGAGTAATTTATTTACACTAAGTGTGCTGTGTGGATTTCTGCAACATGTACAACGATCTGGACAACTACGTGGACCACAACAAAACAAATCGCCATCTACTGGAACTTATGTACGTGAACACAGTTATTTTGCCTTCTATCTAAATAAATGCAGGCACTTTAACGTGTTTTTACGAACGAACAGCGTATAAAGTGGCACTAAATACTCAAATATTCTTGTGCAGTGTGGGAGCAGATGACATGCTGTTGATCAAAACATCTATGTAACTGAACATATTAGCCATTTGAAGATGAGCTTGTTAGCCCTAAACAGTTTATGGCACAAAACAAAACATTTAAAAAGTATTTATGGGTGGTTGCCTCATTCACCAACTACCATAAACGGCCATGGATTTAACAAGATGTAACATGGATAAAATAACATTAAATGGAATGGTTGTACGAAGTAATGTACAACTCCTTCTAGATATAAGTAAAATAGTAGGAAATTTATTAGGCGCCACCAATCAAGCTGTACCACAAAATAACTCAACTGCTGCTACTTAATTTTTAGTAAAGAACTATTACAGCACATTTTAAAGCACATATTGGACGTGGTAAAATTATAAACTTGCCTGTGTTCGTGATAAAATTAATAAACAATAACTGATGAAAATTAACAACCAATCGGTTTTAGTGGTGCTGGTGTACAGCTGTTTTACAAAGAAAGCGATTTTTTTTAAATTAAGTGGTTGAAAATGAGATGTGTAACTTACAATCTTTTGCTATGAGTGAAAAGATAAAAATATAATCTAAATATTCAAAACAAAGATAAAGACACTAAAACTGATTTTGGTGACTTATGGTTGTATACTAATCATAATCAATCGTATATGAGTTTTAGTTATTGTAAATTCTGGCAGGGCAAAACTATCCAATATATGACGTTAACCAGAGAAAAAAATTCATTTATAACTTTTTGAATTTATAATAATAATGAAAGGAAATAATAATTTCTAGAATTGCACATCCTTCTGCTGCTAAATCTACACTTAACTTCACTTTTCTCTGATAAAAGATGTTTGGAAAATCAGTTTTTTTTGTGACTCAAGTAAAATGTTCACAGGAGTAGTTCTTCAACGTCTCCTGATGGTCTGACTACGGAAAGAAAACCGAACGATATGGGTTGGTTTCAATAAATGCGATTTGTTTTACATTTCTGTCACACCAGCTTTGAGATCACTAGGCAATATGTGTGTAATTATTCAAGATATGATAAAAAACAGTTACTTTAAAACAGTGCTACAGAGGAGACGTAACTGAATGCTTATGTTCAGCGTTCAAATAAGAAAAGTAAAGAGCTTAAGGAATAATGAAAGTCATGTATAACATAATGGTAGATTGAAGATACATGTTCCAAATTGTTTAGTGTAAGATATGAATGAAAAATTTTCTTACAAGCGAAACCTTTTATCGATACCCTCTAGACAAGCTAAACAAGACTCTATAGCTGAAGTAGCTAATGCGCAGCAGTGTGATGGTGCTTCACCAGGAAGCAACCTTTCAATTTTGATCGTGGAAGAATTTTTCATTTCTTGTTTGACAGGTAAATATAGGAGAGATTTTACTGTACAACAAATGACTGATAGAATTTGTATCATTATACTGAACTAAATTCCAAATATCTCAGAGCGTGAGGGCATATGATGTGGTTCATAGAGAGCTGCCGTTTGGTGAGAACATTAAGACTGGTAACCATTTTGATACTATTCGAAAAGAGGAACTTATGTACTGACACCAAATTTCCTCCTTTCCCTTTGTCAAGAAAAACACAGACAAAGCAATATGGATGTGCATGAGTTCATTAAAGCCGTCCATATTAAACGGAGAACCTAAAGACAAAGTACTCGCTCATCTCGCAGGAAAGGCGGAATGGACATGAAGAAAGAAATCGTTTCCTTTAGGTGACTTAAGAACCACGTAGTGGCTGTTAGGTATAATAGCTTAGGACGGATGGTCAAATAGCAATTTGTTCTCGCTGGCGAGTAGAAATCTAATGAACTTATTCGGTCACATGGACAACTTTTACCTCCAGAGTACAAAATTTTTGTTTTGAATATTAGAGTAAGTACGAAACTACTTTCAGTGCTTGGAAGTCAATATCAAGGTAGCGTCTACAGGAAGCAACAGAAATCACACAATCCAGAAGCGTCGATGTTTATCTCGTTATGATCTACATCATTTTGGTAGTGGTGACCTTGCTCCATTCTATCTCTCCATGTCTTATTCCGTCTGGAGTGTGTAAGGAACATGAACAGGATCAGATGTTGAGTGGTGACTGTCAAGGACACCGATAAGATGTGTGCTCGTGTGAGACAGCTTTATCAGCATCTGACAGTGCTTGAAACGGACCTTGTTGTGTGTGTCCTAGGCCGAATCGTGCAATATGTAGACTTGTTGAGTTTTCCGATGCGCTAATGGCCCGATATTCGACTGCCTGGGAACTTAAAGGCAGTCATACTCTTAGTCAAGGTCCTGGCCGACCTCGTCTGACCAACACAAGGGCGATCGCCGTAATGTGCACCAGGCGAATTGTAACTCCTTCACATCTGCGCGTGCCATCCGAAAACAAGTAATGTACTCCTTGCAATATTCAGTCATTCTACACCACTGGTCTGAGTCTAACAGCAGCTGTACTAGGGAATTACCGTCCCAAGCGCATGACCATCGGCGGTGAGTATGGTGTCGATCTGGAGAGAGATCCCACTCGTCCATTGCTTTGTTGAGGCACAGCGGTGTTACCATTGGTGTCTCGATGTGGGGAGCCATCCAGTACTGAGGGAACTCAAACGGCACGAAGGTGTCATCGTATATAGTTGGTTGGTTTGTGGGGGTTAAAGGGACCAGACTGCTACGGTCATCGGTCCCTTTCTCCAAATACTAAAAACACCCACAGAGAATAAAAACGATCGACGGACGATAAGACAGACGACACAGAACAAGAGAAACGTAGACAAAGACCAGACAAGACGAACTAAAATCACACAGAGTGTGACGGTGGTTGGCCGACCATACAAACAAAAAGGGAAAAGCCAAGCACCGAGAAACACATGAGAAAAAAAAATCAGACAAATCGTAGGTCATACGCCAGAATCAACACAAAAACTCACACACTTACATTAAGCGATAAAATCCCCCTGCCCGAATAAAACGCAGAACTAAGTCCGCTATGGAAGAGTCGTCAGATAAAAGCGCAGAGAGCGTATCAGGCAGCGCAAAAGTCTGCCTAAGCACAGTTAAAAGGGCGCACTCCAACAGAATATGGACCACCGTCAAGGACGCCCCACAACGACAAAGAGGGGGATCCTCACGACACGGTAAATAATTGTGCGTGAGTCGGGTGTGGCCAATGCGGAGCCGACAAAGGACGACTGATTCCCTGCGGTTGGCACGCATGGATGACCGCCACACAGTAGTCGTCTCCTTGATACAGCGGAGTTTGTTTGGCACGGGGAGGTTGCGCCAATCAGTGTCCCATAAATCGAAAACTTTGCGGCGTAATAGTGCCCGCAAATCAGTCGCTGGGAGGCCAATCTCCAGAGATGGTGCACTAGTGGCCTCTTTCGCCAGGCGGTCAACAGTTTCATTTCCGGGTATCCCAACATGGCCCGGGGTCCAAACAAAGACGACGGATCTGCCGCAAGGGGCAAGAGTATGCAGGGACTCCTGGATATCCATCACCAGGCGAGAACGAGGGAAACACTGGTCGAGAGCTCGTAAAACGCTCAGGGAATCGTTACAGATAACGAAGGACTCACCTGAGCAGGAGCGGATATACTCTAGGGCGCGAAAGATGGCGACCAGCTCAGCAGTGTAGACAGTGCAGCCAGCCGGCAACGAACGTTGTTCAGAATGGTCCCCTAGAGTTAGTGCATAACCGACACGACCAGCAACCATCTAACCGTCGGTATAGACAACGCCAGAGCCCTGATACGTGGCCAGGATGGAATAAAAGCGGCGTCGGAAGGCCACCGGAGGGACTGAGTCCTTCGGGCTCTGTGCCAAGTCGAACCGAAGGCAAGGGCAAGGCACACACCATAGGGGTGTGCGCAGAGGGGCCCGGAAAGGAGGTGGTACAGGGAAACACCCAAGCCTGTAGAGAAGCTGTTTGACGCGTACGGCGATCGGACAACCCGACCTGGGCCGACGTTCTGGCAGATGGACGACGGACTGCGGGAACAGGACACGATAATTTGGATGCCCGGGCAAGCTAAAAACATGGGCAGCATAAGCAGCTAGTAATTGTTGGCGTCGTAACCGCTGTGGAGGGACACCTGCCTCCACAAGTATGCTGTCCACAGGGCTGGTCCGGAAGGCACCAGTGGCAAGGCGTATCCCGCTGTGGAGGATTGGGTCAGGCACCCGCAACGCAGATGGGGATGCTGAGCCATAAGCCACACTCCCATAGTCCAGACGGGACTGGATTAACGCCTGGTAAAGCCGTAGGAGATAGATCGGTCGGCGCCCCACCTGGTGTGGCTCAGGCATCGCAGAGCATTTAGATGGCGCCAATACGCCTGTTTAAGCTGCCGAGTATGAGGCAGCCAAGTCAACCGGGCATCAAAAACCACCCCCAAAAATCTATGTGACTCCACCACTGTAAGAATCTCGCCATCGAGATAAAGCCACGGCTCCAGATGAACAGTGCGTCGCCGGCAGAAATGCATAACGCAGGTCTTGGCTGCCGAAAACTGAAAACCGTGCGCTGCAGCCCAAAACTGCGCCTTGCGGATTGCGCCCTGTAGCTGACGTTCAGCAGCTGCAATGCCAATAGAGCTGTAGTAAAGGCAGAAGTATTCAGCACACAGGGAAGCGGAGACAGAATTTCCCACGGCCGCAGCGAGCCAGTTAATGGCTATTAAAAACAGACAGACACTTAGAACAGGACCCTGTGGCACACCGTTCTCCCGGACTTGGGAGGAACTATATGAGGCCGCGACATGCACGCGGAAGGTACGATACGATAGAAAATTGCGGATATAGATCGGCAGAGGGCCCCGAAGGCCCCATCCATGAAGCGTAGAAAGGATGTGATGACGCCATGTCGTATCATACGCCTTCCGCATGTCGAAAAAGACAGCGACCAGATGCTGACGGCGGGCAAAGGCAGTATGGAAGGCCGACTCCAGGATCACCAGATTGTCGGCGGAGGAGCGGCCTTTATGGAACCCACCTCGAGACGGAGCCAAAGGCCCCGAGACTCCAGTACCCAATCCAAGCGCCGGCTCAAGCAACTTGCAAAGAACGTTGGTGAGGCTAATGGGACAGTAGCTGTCTACCTCCGAAGGGCTCTTCCCCAGTTTCAGAATGGGGACAACAAGACTTTCCCGCCATTGCGACGGTAACTCACCCCCGACCCAAATGCGGTTGTAAAGGTCGAGGAGGCGTCGCTGGCAGTCCACTGAAAGGTGTTTCAGGATCTGAGAGTGGATGGTATCTGGTCCAGGAGCGGTATCAGGACAAGCGGCGAGGGCACTGCGGAATTCCCACTCACTGAATGAAACATTGTACAATTCAGGATGGTGGGTGCGAAAAGAAAGACTCCGACGTTCTATCCGCTCTTTAATGGAGCGGAAGCCCAAGGGGCAGTTGGCAGAAGCGGAATTCAGAGCAAAGTGCTCTGCCAAGCGGTTTGCAATGACGTCGGTGTCAGTACAAACTGCTCCATTCAGTGAGAGTGCAGGGACGCTGACAGGGGTCCGATAGCCATAGAGGCGGCGAATCTTGGCCCAGACCTGCGATGGAGTGACATGGAGGCCAATGGTGGACACATACCTATCCCAGCACTCCTGCTTGTGTTGGCGGATAATGCGGCGGGCTCTGCATCAATTTCATCGTTAGAGAGAGGCTCAATAGCGGCAGTGGAGGAGAACAAGTCCCAGTCAGCTTTATTCAGAGCCCATCTGCTAGGGCGCCCAGAAGACTGACGCTGTGGTAGTAACAGAAAGATCGGAAAGTGGTCACTACCACAAAGGTCGTCATGCACTCTCCATTGGATAGACGGTAGGAGGCTAGGGCTACAGATGGAAATGTCAATGGCGGAGTATGTGCCATGCTCCACACTGAAGTGTGTGAAGGCACCATCATTTAATATCGAGAGATCGGGCTGCGCCAATAAATGCTCAACGATGGCGCCTCGACCAGTTGCCACCGATCCACTCCACAGATGGTTATGGGCGTTAAAGTCGCCCAGTAACAAGAAAGGTGGCGGCAATTGGGCTATCAGAGCAGCCAGGACATGCTGCGCGACATTACCATCTGGTGGAACGTAAATACTGCAGACGGTAACAGCCTGTGGCCTGTGGCGAACAGCGACAGCCTCTAAAGGTGTTTGGAGAGGTACCGACTCGCTGTGAAGAGAGTTAAGGACATATATGCAGACACCACCAGACACGCTTTCATAAGCTGCCCAGTTCTTATAATAACCCCGGTAGCCACGGAGGGCGGGGGTTCGCATTGCCGGAAACCAAGTTTCCTGCAGAGCAATGCAGAGGAAAGGGTGAAGGCTTATAAGTTGGTGAACCTCAGCTAGATGGTGGAAGAAACCGCTGCAGTTCCACTGGAGGATGGTGTTGTCCATGGCTGAGAAAGGTGTGACGGAACTGGGAAGGGAGATTACGCCGCTGGGTCACCTGCTGCCTCCGATTTAGCACCTGAGATGCTGCTTTCCATGGCGTCTGATGGACCGGCGAGATTGAGGTCCTCATCGGACGCCAGAATCTCCACCGCATTCTCTGACGCAGAGCTGGAAGGTTGCGGTGGGATGGCTGCCACCGCGAGTTCCTTGGGCTTAGAGCTCTTCTTGGGTTTCTCACACCCTTCCTTGGGTCGCACCGGCTGGGAGGGCTTCACCGATTCAGTCTCCTGGACGGAGGATGATCGTGAAGCCCTACGACCAGCCGATTATGGTCACTTACGCCACCGTCGGTCGTCAGCCTTCTCGCTGGCGGAAACCTGGGAAGGGAGGGACCCAAGGGACCCGTTGCGAGCGTGAGAAGCCGCGGAAGTTGGGCACTTCTCCGGCTTAGAAGTGGGTCTGACGTCCCCGATGGGTGGGATGGTGTTGCTCCTGAGGTAGGTGGCGCAGGAGCAACCAGGTGGGTAGAGGCCCCCACTGGCGAGGGGGCAGGAGGAGTTGTACTACTCGTCGATCCGGCCACAATTGGAGAAACAGATGGGGCTAGCACAGGTGTTCTAGCAGCAGTGTAGGAAGATGTCATTCTCACAGGATGGAGCCAGTCGTATTTCCTTTTGGCCTCAGTATAGGTTAGAAAGATGGAAGGAGTATATAGAAGGCTTATACAAGGGCGATGTACTTGAGGACAATATTATGGAAATAGAAGAGGATGTAGATGAAGACGAAATGGGAGATACGATACTGCGTGAAGAGTTTGACAGAGCACTGAAAGACCTGGGTCGAAACAAGGCCCCCGGAGTAGACCACATTCCATTAGAACTACTGACGGCCTTGGGAGAGCCAGTCATGACAAAACTCTACCAGCTGGTGAGCAAGATGTATGAGACAGGCGAAATACCCTCAGACTTCAAGAAGAATATAATAATTCCAATCCCAAAGAAAGCAGGTGCTGACAGATGTGAAAATTACCGAACTATCAGTTTAATAAGCCACGGCTGCAAAATACTAACGCGAATTCTTTACAGACGAATGGAAAAACTGGTAGATGCAGACCTCGGGGAGGATCAGTTTGGATTCCGTCGAAATGTTGGAACACGTGAGGCAATACTGACCTTACGACTTATCTTAGAAGAAAGATTAAGAAAAGGCAAACCTACGTTTCTAGCATTTGTAGACTTAGAGAAAGCTTTTGACAATGTTGACTGGAATACTCTTTTTCAAATTCTAAAGGTGGCAGGGGTAAAATACAGGGAGCGAAAGGCTATTTATAATTTGTACAGAAACCAGATGGCAGTAATAAGAGTCGAGGGGCATGAAAGGGAAGCAGTGGTTGGGAAAGGAGTGAGACAGGGTTGTAGCCTCTCCCCGATGTTATTCAATCTGTATATTGAGCAAGCAGTAAAGGAAACAAAAGAAAAATTTGGAGTAGGTATTAAAATTCATGGAGACGAAGTAAAAACTTTGAGGTTCGCCGATGACATTGTAATTCTGTCAGAGACGGCAAAGGACTTGGAAGAGCAGTTGAACGGAATGGACAGTGTCTTGAAAGGAGGATATAAGATGAACATTAACAAAAGCAAAACGAGGATAATGGAATGTAGTCAAATTAAATCGGGTGATGCTGAGGGAATTAGATTAGGAAATGAGACACTTAAAGTAGTAAAGGAGTTTTGCTATTTAGGAAGTAAAATAACTGATGATGGTCGAAGTAGAGAGGATATAAAATGTAGACTGGCAATGGCAAGGAAAGCGTTTCTGAAGAAGAGAAATTTGTTAACATCGAATATAGATTTATGTATCAGGAAGTCGTTTCTGAAAGTATTTGTTTGGAGTGTAGCCATGTATGGAAGTGAAACATGGACGATAACTAGTTTGGACAAGAAGAGAATAGAAGCTTTCGAAATGTGGTGCTACAGAAGAATACTGAAGATAAGGTGGATAGATCACGTAACTAATGAAGAGGTATTGAATAGGATTGGGGAGAAGAGAAGTTTGTGGCACAACTTGACTAGAAGAAGGGATCGGTTGGTAGGACATGTTTTGAGGCATCAAGGGATCACAAATTTAGCATTGGAGGGCAGCGTGGAGGGTAAAAATCGTAGAGGGAGACCGAGAGATGAGTACACTAAGCAGATTCAGAAGGATGTAGGTTGCAGTATGTACTGGGAGATGAAGCAGCTTGCACAGGATAGAGTAGCATGGAGAGCTGCATCAAACCAGTCTCAGGACTGAAGACAACAACAACAACATAGGTTAGTCGGTCCAGGGTCTTGTATTCCATGATTTTACGCTCTTTCTGGAAAATTCGGCAGTCTGGTGAGCAAGGTGAATGGTGCTCCCCGCAATTGACACAGATGGGAGGCGGGTCACATGGAGTATTGGGATGTGATGGGCGTCCGCAATCTCGACATGTGAGGCTGGAAGTGCAGCGAGAAGACATATGGTCGAACTTCCAGCACATAAAGCACCGCATCGGGGGAGGGATATAGGGCTTAACATCATGTCGGTAGACCATCACCTTGACCTTTTCCGGTAATGTATCCCCTTCGAAGGCCAAGATGAAGGCACCAGTAGCAATCTAATTTTCCTTCGGACCCCGATGAACGCGCCGGACGAAATGTACACCTCGGCGCTCTAAATTTGTGCCCAGCTCTTCATCAGACTGCAAAAGAAGATCTCTATGGTAAATAACTCCCTGGACCATATTTAAACTCTTATGGGGTGTGATCGTAAGGGCAACATCCCCCACCTTGTCATAAGCGAGTAACCGCCGTGACTGGGCAGAGGATGCCGTTTGTATCAGGACTGACCCAGAGCGCAGTTTTGACAAGCCCTCCACCTCCCCAAACGTGTCCTCTAAATGCTCGACGAGGAACTGAGGCTTTGTGGAGAAAAAAGACTCCCCATCAGCCCTCGTACAAACTAAGAAGCGGGGCGAATAACTGCTACTGCCATCCTGAGACTTACGTTCCTCCCACGGTGTGGCCAGGGAGGGGAACGTTTTCGGATCGTACTTCTGAGCGTTAAACTGAGCCCGAGAACGCTTAGAGACTGCTGGCGGCTGGCCACCAGCGAGAGACGATGTACCACGCTTCATGGCGGGTCATCCGCCCTGATGCCACCTACTCCGACCAAGGGCCCTCCCCACGGGCGCCACCCAGCCACGGCAAGAGCCACCTGGCAGGCTGCCGGGAGTCCCGATACCCCAGGAGGTTAGGCATCTACTCCTTGGCATACGTGGGGAGTTTACGGCGCAGGCATCAGTAGAGCGATCCCTGTGTTGTCAGGGGGCTACAACCAGGGTACATGGCGGCCCCACCACAACGGACTGGCTACCGTGCTGGATGTTAGGTAACATGTGGTCCATGGTCGCCGTCGGTGCAGAAAGAGGCGCTGCACAGTGCAAGGTGTAATCTGCACGCAGAAACAGAGTCATGCCCAAGAGATGGAGAGCGGACAGGACTGTAATTCGAAGGTGTATAAGCTGGCGAAAGGTCTGATCGCAAGATGGACACAATGCACCAAGTAAAGCGCCCTTCCCCAATCGGCTCGCTCTTCGGAAAATTTTGAGAGTTGGAGGTCAAACCCAACAGGGGACCATCATATAAGGCCGAAAAATTTGAGACTCCTTTTAGTCGCCTCTTACGACAGGCAGGAATACCGCGGGCCTATTCTAACCCCCGAACCCGCAGGGGGGTTCAACGCTTATACGACAGTATCGTGGTGCCAGTTTTCAACAGGACTGCGTATCTACTCACGGCACGTGTCTCTATGAACTGTGTGTGTGATGTTGAGATATTCCTTTGAACAGCAAGACCCCACATCTGTCAGCGAATAGATCTTGTGTGGAACTTTCTCGGACGTCAACTCCGTCTCAGTGCCAGTACGCAGGATATCAAAGATCAGTTACAGCAGTTGTTAACAAACAAGCCTCGGGAGAGGACACAACGGCTTTATGACACCCTTCCCATACGAAACAGTGCACGCATCCGCGCCAGAGGTGCTGCAACGTCACACTGATAAATGGCCTCGTACTGCCAAGTTCTTTGTAAATTTGACTCTATATCGTAATCACTGAAGCAACACCATATGCACTCTCAACCCATGAAGTTTAATTCCGTTTCTCCTCTTCTGGGTGCATCACTTTTTTTTTGTCGCATAATATATAACAGCCATTTGTTGGAGATTCACCGCGAAGATATAAACCTAATAACTATAATACATTTGTTTTGGAGCACCTCAAATTCACAGATTCCTGTGAATAATGTCTTCGCATGCCCCGAATTCCGTCTTACAGCTTCTGTTGTCGAAAACAAAAGAGGGCGTTGTTTACAGAAATGTCTTCTGTTGTCGCAAACAGATAAGAACATCATTATTGGGCGTATGATGTGTGAGGTACTGATTACGGAGGCGACCTGAACCTCCTGTGCAACTGCATGTACCCATGCGGAACATATTCGGTACATGTTCATAGTCCTTTGGTACATTAATAACGTTTCATTTGGAGAACCACAGAACTGCCTAGACAAGTCTGTTGTAAATGTGTAGTTACTTTTATAGACGAAGGGAAAGGAGTTTCGTAATTATGTCAAATTTAACGCCGCATTTCACATACAGACAAACACACATACACACACACACACACACACACACACACACACACACACACACACACACACACACACACACACGCACATACAAACACAAGTGCGTGCGCGTGCTCGGACGCCCGCACGTGGGTGGGCGCACACAGTATTTCTTCTTTACTTCATAACGCATGCAGACTGAACTGGGAATGCAGAAGCAAGAAGATTAGATAAGTAAGTCGTGAACTGCGATGTTATTCATTCATTCCGTTCGATGGACGTCGCTGAGGGGGAATCCAGCGTTCCAAAGAGAAGGTCACCGACGCGGTCACAGTCCATGCCAGGCCGTGATGGCTTCGCATGCTCCGGATTCCAAGTTACAGTTTCTGTTCTCGAAAACAAAAGAGGGCGTTGTTTACAGAAACGCCTTCTGTTGTCGCAACAGATAAGACCATCGTTATTGGGTGTGTGACGAACACCTTGACATGGTTCTGGGGACACGAAGATCAAGTAACAGGCGATGCAAGATGAACGTCAGAACATATTAGACGTTATTAATTTTTTAAACAACGATAGTTTCATTGTAACTGTGTGCTCTCATTCGGAGGAATACTCCGCTCTAGACTCAAAGATTTAAAAAAATAATTTTTATGGTAGTCTGTCTGTGTGAGTAGCCACCAGAGCACAGTACAAGATGTTTCAGAAACATACAGTTTTTTTAAATTTTTTTAACGAAACATGCAGTTTTACAAGGGTATATATTTTATCACCGCGTACTTGCGACATTCGGGTACTCTTTACAATTACGTTTAGGGTCAAAGTTTACCTTTCTTATCACAAATGTTCAATGTGCCCTCCACCAGACGCACGAAGTGGAGAACACAAAGTCGTCTTCAAGCACGTTTCGTAATGAATAAACGACCGAACAAGGTAGTTAGCTGCACCAGACAGACTCTTACCGGTAACCACACGAATCGGAAACTAATACTGGCGCAAAGGTGAACCTATTTCTTTAGTTTCCACGCATTAGTTTCATATAAAAGATTAGCCTTGTGAAAGCGGATGAACACCTCGTACTATCGAATCCCGCTAGTCAATAGATAACATGTTAGACTCAAAAAATCAGCGTAGATAATTACACTGCTTGACAATCTCTAAGGAACAACTTACTTTCTAAGGAACAACTGCGAATTGCTATGGAACAGCCAACTATTCTTACGGAACGGACTACCAATGTAGAGGGCAGGATGTGTTAACCGCAGCGAATCCCGAGCACTAATCGCTCTGGATGCATTCAATACGTTGTTTGACGAAGACCGTTGTGGAACCGATTAGTACGACATTCCGTCTGGTACGGCAACATGTCTGCAAGACATCGTTTGAGTTCTTACAGCCGTGGACAAGCAGATGGACGGCTCGAAGTGTGACCACTATGATCACAGAAATGAGTGTGTCCAAAAGCATCATCTCTCGATCAAAGAAAGGAGCTGAAAGTGGAAATGCTATGCGGAAGAATGTTGGTGGTCGTAGACGAACCACCACTCCTCAAGAAGATTGATTCACAGCCCTAACGTTGTTCGGAAGCCTGTTAAGTACATCCCACTTCAACAACGTTGTTGTGGACAAGGAGTTCGTTGGTGTAGGTAGCATGTTGGTTGGGGTCAGGAACAGTGGTACAGAGTAATGTCCTCCGATGAATCCCACTTCACTGTGGCAAATGATTCTGGCCAGAATTAGTGTTGAGAGAGAAAGGAATATATTACACACTACAGAATGTTCATGAACGTCATCGATATGGCCTGCGCTTCATGGTGAAGGCAGTCTTATGCACAATGGCCGAACACCGCTGTATATCTTAGCGCGAGGGACCATTACCGCTAGCGGTATTGCAGGGATATCGTTCTGGGTCACCCCCGTCTGTTTAGGGGTGCAGTAGGTCCCGACTTCTTTTTTGTGAAAGACAGGGCCCTCCCACACAGGGCTACTGAAGAGTCAGACACATTGGAAAGTGAAAATATTGAACGTATGGAATGGCCTACGTACTCCGCAGACGTCACGTTGGAGCAAATCGACGACCTCCATGAAGACGACTCCAGACAATGTGTGCTGATGGTATGCAATGAGTCTGTCTAGTTTTAGTTTGTCATCTGTTCTGACGGGCTGCAAACGAGAAGTAACAACAATCTCTGGATGAAGTCATTCTTGGATGACCTATTCCCCTTCTTCGTTGGTAGAGCGAGAAGGTAGGTGAAGGTTAGTGTTGACGACGAGATCTTTTGAGGCAGAATTCAAGCTCCTTTCCATATCGATCCAGTTGTGCGTGCTCTGTTGTACTGTGATCTCACCCTACCGATACTGCAAGGACTTGCCAGAGTAAATGTCTACATGTGAGACATATCAGCAGAGCAGTCACCACAGTGTGAGGTGTGTCAGTGCAGGCACGTTCAGCCGTAGACCGAGCAAAGGTATTTGTATTCGATGACGACAGCCTCCAAGTTACTCCTCATGTTAGGATCTGGGTAAGGCTAACTGATACTTGAGCAGATTTAAAAATAGCACTTTATTGTAGCAGGGTAGCCACTCGAACTTTCCAGTGAGTGATGAATGTAGCAATGAAAGTAACACTTCAAACCAGCCTGAAGTTTGATTATGTGTCAGCTCGTGACTGCTGGAAATTTGTGCAATACAACTAGCAGCCCAAGCGTTCACGTTGTAATCAGTCGTGCAACATCCATCAGCATGGTCTAGGTGGCGAATCTCACTCATTTTATCAACAATAGATTTTCAATAAGTTTAATGGCACCATGTAACCAGTCATTTAATAATGGTCATAATGGCAGGTGGGTCTCAGAGGGAAATGGTTCAACTAGGGCTTCTACTAGCAACAAAAAAAATCTGTGTATCATCTGAAGCAGCAGATTACCTATGAGGTTCCTACACACCTGGTTTGCTGAACCTGATCGCTGTGAGCTGCCAACCTCTCATCCGTTCATGTGAATTCTAGGGAATTTCAGTCTCCGGTTTGCTGAGAGCCGAACTGATGGTGTTTGGCACACCTTCAACCAGCCACTGTATCCAGGAGGTGTGCAAAAGGCTGCTGCTCCCAACCTGCATCTGTGAGCAGGCAGCGGTGTCCATGGCCTACCTCTGGTGCATGCCGCCATGCTGTAAGTCTACACCACCATCTACATCCTGTGCAGAGCCACTGGAGGTTACTCAGGCACGTTATCCTTCGATGTCCACAAGAGAGAATGCAATCCATGTGTGGTGGTTCCAGCAGTATTCAGTTACAAAGTTTTTAAACAAGTGCGTGACTATATATTAGAATGTCATGATAGTCACAGAACTATGGAGAGAACAGTCACTGTAAAATACTGGCGGAAACTTTGGTGATATGACGTGGAACAGTATGTCAAAATGCTGACCTTTGTCTTTGGTAAGTCCCATTGCAAAGATTGCCAAAAGTGAAAAAACCATTTGAAATGATTAGACTGGATATTTTAGGGCTGTTTCATAAAATCCCTACAGGAAATAAATAATATTAACAATAACAGGTAATTTTACTCGATACATTGACGCAGCAATTCCAGAGCAAGCGAACATAATGAAAGGATTCAATGATAGTTTTCCTTTTTTCTTAGCCTGGATAACTTAATTTGAAAAGACGGTGATATTTCATTGAATGGGAAATAATGATGCTATTATGGGGAAAGGACCCACACACTACTTGGACTCATAATAATGCTAATTTAATTCTTATGTGCAAGAGCAGGGAAGGAGTATCTTTGTCATTTTTGTATCACTTGTTTTTACTCTTTTCTCTTGTTATCTGTTCTTATGCTTTCCTTCTGGTTGTGTCTGTGTGGACATATAGTCTGTGTAAGTCTACTTACTGAGTAATAAGTTAAGATAAAAAAGGATTCGATCGCATGGTGGTCTTTTATTCTAATCACAACATTACACTTTAACACGTCAAGCAGCCACTGGTAAGCTTTTGTAATCAGAATTAGCCGGCTCGGCCGCGATCTGTTCAGCTGCCGTTGAGGCCATTATTATGACTTCATTATGAGGAATTGAGAGAGCAGTTGAATCAGTAAACGGATATAAGTGCCACAGACATTAACATCAAGAAAAAGAGGATGGCTGGATGCAGTAGAGAAGTTACTGAACAAATTCAGCGCTGAGATATACAAAATGTAAATAATAGAGTAAAGCAAATTCGAGTAACAGCTGGCGCCACCAAATCCAGATACTACAAAGGTATCAAACATGGAACAAAATGTGTTAAATACTAAGAGAATGGTAAGACAATGGACTATGGAATTGGCACAGTGTGCTAAGCAGACAATAAATAGCAACGTACAAAGAATTCAGATTCGGTTAAGCGCATTAGACGGGAGAATGACCTTAGCCACGCTGTTATGAACACTGGAAGATAGCTTGAATGATACAAGATTAGAAGTAGGAACAATTCAAGAAGCGGTTTATCACGCAATACAAGGGCGACTGAGTTTTGCACTGTTACCTAAAAGAACAGTTCCTAGCGGCATTACGCCCGACGAAAAGAATTTCCTGCAGAACTGCAACATGTAATTAAATGAGGAGAGCATAGCACTGTAATATCACTTAGCAGCCGCTGAAGTCATTTCAAATACAATAAAACTGCATGTATCCATTCAAATCCCGATAGTGGACATGAATGCAAGATACCAGTGTTTTACCGTTCACCCATGTCCGATAAAGTGGATAAATGGGAAACTATAGGCAAATGAATACAAGTACAAATGTAGGAGGTACTATTAATTTCAGAGGAAGGCATACGTCGTTATGTCATTATCAGAGTTACAAGAATGTCTAAGAGAAAGCATCACTATTTTTGAAGTAAGAGTGATACTGTTGCAGACTAATGTGCGGGAATGTGAGGTTCAGTTGTTCTTACGGAAAACAGAAGAAGCAGACTGCTGAAGGCCACATTTCCAATGATTGGATTTATTCAGTTCTCTCACTGGTAGTTGTCATCGTAAACTCTTACAAAAATTGTAAACCCACAGGCATGAGGCATGACCAAAGTAGAATTACAAAATCCTGATATGCTGATAACTGGTGCAATCTGTCACATAGCAGGAGCACAATTTTGCTTTCCAGCTACCACCACTGGTACGGCCACCATTAACTTACTACAAGGTATTGGTTAGAAAAACGACTCTCAACTACGCCTTAAACCCCGATCTATTACACTGATTCGGCGAACTGATAGCGTCACAAAAAGGACGGCGTATCACAAATGAAATGTTCCAGCGTATTCAGCACCAAAGAGATAGACAATGTTATAATATCACGACTATAAGATTTACCACTACCAGTGCCACCATTTTTCTACTAACGGTTTGTGTACTCTACTTTTGCTTGATTTGTAAAACCACTTATCACCCTGAATCAAAAATACATCAAATAGCTGTTCAGTGGCTAAACAGTATTGATAAGGAACAAAAAACTAAGGCAAAATAAGACTACAAACTTATTTTAGAGCATAAATATTCAACAGACAATATGGAATTAAGAAACAAAACAGGGACTTTATGAATAAGCTTCCACAACCATTTAAATAAGAAGAAAATTGTGTAGTGTGTAATTATTCTTGTAACATATAGGTCATGAGGTTGTTTCAGAGGCAAAGTAAAAAGAAATTAGGGACGATTTTTTTTAAAGCAGTGGTGTATATAGTTTTACAGAAAGATATCCCGGGCAAATGCAAAGTTTTCTTTAAGTTTTCTCCAACCAGCGCAAATCCAAATAAAATTAGGTCAGTGCGCCATGAGGCAATCAGAATGAAGAACACACAGACCGCCGATACCGGGAGTTATATGATACATCGCGGAATTCAGACACATTTCTCTCTGAACAGAGATCATAACATCATTCAGACAGCACAGCTCGATGCTGCAACAACTTGTAAATGTTCCTCAAGAACACTTGTGAGCCCACTGACATGGCAGAAAAGCACCAAGCTGAAGCACTGAAAGCCACTGTTATGATACCAACGTGCGGCGAAAAATGCTGATGAGCACGGAAAACGAGGACACATGTTGCGATCCTTGCCAAGACATAATATTCTTGGCTTTAATGGACAGCAATAAATACTCATCCTTCCAAGCTGATATGTTATTCAGTTACAGTTAGCCAACAGTGATATAGAACCTGTGATGTGCTGCCTACCATTCATCAGGTGACTTCTACCTTTGAGACAGCTGTCTGCCTAGTCTGGCAAATCCAGCTGCTTTGAGCTGCCAACCTTTCATCCGCTTATGTGAAGTCTTGGGGACTTCTACCTCCTGTTTGTTGAGAGGAACGGATCGGTTTCGGCTCAACATCAACCTGCTGTTGTATCCATGCTAAAGGCTGCTGCTCCTCACTTGCATCTGTGACCAGACATCGGCGTCCATTGCCCACTTCTGGTGGAGAGGCTGTGTTTTAGCTCTGTGCTACCATCTATGTCCACTGCAGAGCTACTGGGTTTACTTGGCCACACCCCTCTGATTTCAGCGATAGAGCCCTGGTAGAAACCAGTCGATGATCTACTGGTCGAAGCCAGTGTATGAGCTACGCCTGCCACCTGCTGCCCTGCAAGGCATTGTGGTGTTATGTGAGCAGCTGCAGTAGAGACAGTAGCCTAGAGAATCTGCTGAGGTGGACAAGTCAGTGTGTTCCAAGTATGCACACAATGTCCATTGCCCTTTCCATGGCTGCAGAGAAGAAGATTCTCTGATGAGTGTACCAGCAGAGTGGATGTGTCAGCAGCGGTAGCAGCAGCATTTGCCTGATACACAGTAATTTGGTTTAGTTTTCTTTTTTTCTCAAATGCTTCTGCAAATACGTGAACTGCCCTTGCGTATTTTACTGTGTAGACTAGTGGTTAGCAAATTAGTGTAAGTTTTTGTTTTTGCGTGCATGTCCTTGTGTAAGGCGGCTTCCTAGTGTAATTTTCCAGCCGTCTGACTACCATGTTATGCCACTAAGTTTAAATCTAGTGCTGGTACATATAGTTTAGACCATTGCATTCTAGTTTGCATACTTAGCTCGTGCGGTAGCTTTCGAGTAAGCAGGTTCCTAGTAATAGGTAACCGTAGATGCAGCCACTGGAGTAGAGAAATGTATTTCTGTTAAGAGTTTGCAGTGTCAGGGCACAGTGAGAAAACTGCAGAGGAGTTTTTAGTGTTACTTTATTCTGATCGTTATATTTTGCGTACATTCCAAACTCAGTAGCGCCATTTGAGATCTTTTACACTACTGGTCATTAAAACTGCTACGCCACGAAGATGACGTGCCACAGACGCGAAATTTAACCGACAGGAAGAAGATGCTGTGATATGCAGATGAGCAGCTTTTTGGAGCATTCACACAACGTGCCGATATGAGGAAAGTTTCCAACCGATTTTTCATACACACACAGCAGTTGACCGGCGTTGCCTGGTGAAACGTTGTTGTGATGCCTCTTGTAAGGAGGAGAAATGCGTACCATCACGTTTCTGACTTTGATAAAGGTCGGACTGTAGCCTATCGCGATTGCGGTTTATCGTATCGCGACATTGTTGCTCGCATTGGCCGAGATCCAATCACTGTTAGCAGAATATGGAATCGGTGGGTTCAGGAGGGCAATACGAAATGCCGTGCTGGATCCCAACGGCCTCGTATCACTAGCAGTCGAGATGAAAGACATCTTATCCGCATGGCTGTAACGGATCATGCACCCACATCTCGATCCCTGGGTCAACAGGATGGGGACGTTTGCAAGACAACAACCATGTGCATGAACAGTTCGACAATGTTTGCAGCAGCATGGACTATCAGTTCGGAGACCATGGCTGCGGTTACCCTTGACGCTGCATCACAGACAGGAGCGCCTGCGATGCTGAACTCAACGACGAACCTGGGTGCACGAATGGCAAAACGTCATTTTTTCGGATGAATCCAGGTTTTGTTTACAGCATCATGATGGTCGCATCCGCGTTTGGCGACATCGCGGTGAACGCACGTTGGAAGCGTGTATTCGTCATCGCCATATTCGGCGTGATGGTATGGGGTGCATTGGTTACACGTCTCGGTCACCTCCTATTAGCATTGACGGCACTTTGAACAGTAGACGATACATTTCAGATGTTTTACGACCCATGGCTCTACACTTCATTCGATCCCTGCGAAGCCCTACATTTCAGTAGGATAATGCACGACCGCACGTTGCAGGTCCTGTGCGGGCCTTTCTGCATAGAGAAAACGTTCAACTGCTGCCCTGGCCAGCACATTCTCCAGATGTCTCACCAAATTAAAACGTCTGGTCAATGGTGGCCGAGTAACTGGCTCGTCACAATACGCCAGTCACTACTCTTGATGAACTGTGGTATCGTTTTGAAGCTGCATGGGCAGCTGTACGTGTACACGCCATCCAAGCTCTGTTTGACTCAATGCCCAGGCGTATCAAGGCCATTATTACGGTCAGAGGTGGTTGTTCTGGGTACTGATTTCTCAGGATCTATGCAACCAAATTGCGTGAAAATGTAATGACATGTCAGTTCTAGTATAATATATTCGTCCAATGAATACCCGTTTATCATCTTCATTTCTTCTTGGTGTAGCAATTTTATGGCCAGTAGAGTATCAATTTTTACACAGTAGGAACAGTGCTTGTTGTAACTGCGCACAAGGAGAGTTGTCTGCTGTTCATAAACAGCTGAAAGCAGCGTTGACTACCATCGACACGCTTCTGGCTAATGTTCAAATTTGCGTCAGCATCGGGGCGCTGCGGACGAGACCTTTGGCACCTTTGGTGCCTTTGGAATCTCCTACTGCCCCGGATGTCGCTGCATCTTCTGATTCGCAACATCTGACCGATCTGTTCTCACTCGAGCGTGGGTGGCAGACAGTGGTGGGTTCGCGTGTCATTGTACGGAAGGCGAAAGAGGGAACAGGTCGCGTGGCTGGCTCCCTGCGCCTTAGCAACAGGTATGAGGAGCTACCCAGTGTTAGCTCTGAACCAGCACAAGATGCCTCTCCTGTTGAGCCAGCGGCCAATTTTCCTGCCCAGTCCGGATAAGTGCAAAAGGTGGGTATGCTTGTCATTGGCAACTGCAACGTTAGGCGGGTTATGAAGCCCTTCACGGAAACAGCAGACAAGATGGGAAAGAATACCAGCGTGCACTCGGTATGTTTGCCGGGGAGTCTCGCCCGTGATGTGGAAGAGGCTGTCTATTTGTTGCGTCGTTCCGAGAGTTGATAGCGTTCCTCTGGATGGAGCTGAATGAAAGGTATAAACCAGAGACTCAGACGACTCTCCAACGGTATCTGATGCGAATTTCTCGACCTCCTCTATTGGGTATAGAAATACAGGTTTCTCCTTAATAGTTCAGGCGTATACTAGACGCAGGAAGCAGCTATTAAGGTATCAGAGTACGTGTGGCCTACACATGGGACTTTTTAGGTTAGAGGAACCTTTCCTTGGTTGGTTGGTTTGTGGGGGTTAAAGGGACCAGACTGCTACGGTCATCGGTCCCTTTTTCCAAATACTAAAAACACCCACAGAGAATAAAAACGATCAACAGACGACACAAACAAGAGAAACGTAGACAAAGACCAGACAAGACGAACTAAAATCACACAGAGTGTGACGGTGGTTGGCCGACCATACAAACAAAAAGGGAAAAGCCAACCACCGAGAAACACATGAGAAAAAAAATCAGACAAATCGTAGGTCATACGCCAGAATCAACACAAAAACTCACACACTTACATTAAGCGATAAAATCCCCCTGCCCGAATAAAACGCAGAACTATGTCCGCTATGGAAGAGTCGTCAGATAAAAGCGCAGAGAGCGTATCAGGCAGCGCAAAAGTCTGCCTAAGCACAGTTAAAAGGGCGCACTCCAACAGAATATGGACCACCGTCAAGGACGCCCCACAACGACAAAGAGGGGGATCCTCACGACACGGTAAATAATTGTGCGTGAGTCGGGTGTGGCCAATGCGGAGCCGACAAAGGACGACTGATTCCCTGCGGTTGGCACGCATGGATGACCGCCACACAGTAGTCGTCTCCTTGATACAGCGGAGTTTGTTTGGCACGGAGAGGTTGCGCCAATCAGTGTCCCATAAATCGAAAACTTTGCGGCGTAATAGTGCCCGCAAATCAGTCGCCGGGAGGCCAATCTCCAGAGATGGTGCACTAGTGGCCTCTTTCGCCAGGCGGTCAACAGTTTCATTTCCGGGTATCTCAACATGCCCCGGGGTCCAAACAAAGACGACGGATCTGCCGCAAGGGGCAAGAGTATGCAGGGACTCCTGGATATCCATCACCAGACGAGAACGAGGGAAACACTGGTCGAGAGCTCGTAAACCGCTCAGGGAATCACTACAGATAACGAAGGACTCACCTGAGCAGGAGCGGATATACTCTAGGGCGCGAAAGATGGCGACCAGCTCAGCAGTGTAGACAGTGCAGCCAGCCGGCAACGAACGTTGTTCAGAATGGTCCCCTATAGTTAGTGCATAACCGACACGACCAGCAACCATCTAACCGTCGGTATAGACAACGCCAGAGCCCTGATACGTGGCCAGGATGGAATAAAAGCGGCGCCGGAAGGCCACCGGAGGGACTGAGTCCTTCGGGCTCTGTGCCAAGTCGAGCCGAAGGCAAGGGCGAGGCACACACCACGGGGGTGTACGCAGAGGGGCCCGGAAAGGAGGTGGTACAGGGAAACACCCAAGCCTGTAGAGAAGCTGTTTGACGCGTACGGCGATCGGACAACCCGACCGGGGCCGACGTTCTGGCAGACGGACGACTGACTGCGGGAACAGGACACGATAATTTGGATGCCCGGGCAAGCTAAAAACATGAGCAGCATAAGCAGCCAGTAATTGTTGGCGTCGTAACCGCAGTGGTGGGACACCTGCCTCCACAAGTATGCTGTCCACAGGACTGGTCCGAAAGGCACCAGTGGCAAGGCGTATCTAGCTGTGGAGGATTGGGTCCAGCACCCACAACGCAGATGGGGATGCTGAGCCATAAGCCAGACTCCCATAGTCCAGACGGGACTGGATTAACGCCTGGTAAAGCCGTAGGAGAGTAGATCGGTCGGCGCCCCACCTGGTGTGGCTCAGGCATCGCAGAGCATTTAGATGGCGCCAGCACGCCTGTTTAAGCTGCCGAATCTGAGGCAGCCAAGTCAACCGGGCATCAAAAACCACCCCCAAAAACCTATGTGACTCCACCACTGTAAGAATCTCGAAGTCAAGATAAAGCCACTGCTCCAGGTGAACAGGGCGTCGCCGGCAGAAATGCATAACGCAGGTCTTGGCTGCCGAAAACTGGAAACCATGCGCTACAGCCCAAGACTGCGCCTTGCGGATTGCGCCCTGTAGCTGACGTTCAGGAGCTGCAATGCCAATAGAGCTGTAGTAAAGGCAGAAGTATTCAGCACACAGGGAAGCGGAGACAGAATTTCCCACGGCCGCAGCGAGCCCGTTAATGGCTATTAAAAACAGACAGACACTTAGAACAGAACCCTGTGGCACACCGTTCTCCTGGACTTGGGAGGAAATATATGAGGCCGCGACGTGCACGCGGAAGGTACGATACGACAGAAAATTGCGGATATAGAGCGGCAGAGGGCCCCGAAGGCCCCATCCATGAAGCGTAGAAAGGATGTGATGACGCCATGTCGTATCATACGCCTTCCGCATGTCGAAAAAGAGAGCGACCAGATGCTGACGGCGGGCAAAGGCAGTATGGATGGCCGACTCCAGGATCACCAGATTGTCGGCGGAGGAGCGGCCTTTATGGAACCCACCTCGAGACGGAACCAGAAGGCCCCGAGACTCCAGTACCCAATCCAAGCGCCGGCTCAAGCAACTTGCAAAGAACGTTGGTGAGGCTAATGGGACGGTAGCTGTCCACCTCCAAAGGGCTCTTCCCCGGTTTCAGAATGGGGACAAAAAGACTTTCCCGCCATTGCGACAGAAACTCACCCTCGAACCAAATGCGGTTGTAAAGGTCGAGGAGGCGTCGCTGGCAGTCCACTGAAAGGTGTTTCAGCATCTGAGAGTGGATGTTATCTGGGCCAGGAGCGGTATCAGGACAAGCGGCGAGGGCACTGCGGAATTCCCACTCACTGAATGGAACATTGTACAATTCAGGATGGTGGGTGCGAAAAGAAAGACTCCGACGTTCTATCCGCTCTTTAATGGAGCGGAAGCCCAAGGGGTAGTTGGAAGAAGCGGAATTCAGAGCAAAGTGCTCTGCCAAGCGGTTTGCAATGACGTCGGAGTCAGTACAAACTGCTCCATTCAGTGAGAGTGCAGGGACGCTGACAGGGGTCCGATAGCCATAGAGGCGGCGAATCTTGGCCCAGACCTGTGATGGAGTGACATGGAGGCCAATGGTGGACACATACCGCTCCCAGCACTCCTGCTTGCGTTGGCGGATAATGTGGCGGGCTCGCGCTCGCAGCCGTTTGAAGGCGATAAGGTGTTCGATTGAGGGATGTCGGTTGTAACGCTGGAGCGCCCGCCGGCGAGCTTTAATCGCTTCAGCGATCTCAGGCGACCACCAAGGCACAGTTCGCCGCCGAGGGGACCCAGAAGAACGGGGAATGGCAGATTCGGCGACAGTAACGATGCCGGTGGTGACCGATTGAACCACTGCATCAATGTCATCGTTAGAGAGAGGCTCAATAGTGGCAGTGGTGGAGAACAAGTCCCAGTCAGCCTGATTCAGAGCCCATCTGCTAGGGCGCCCAGAAGACTGACGCTGTGGTAGTGACAGAAAGATCGGAAAGTGGTCACTACCACAAAGGTCGTCATGCACTCTCCATTGGACAGACGGGAGGAGGCTAGGGCTACAGATGGAAAGGTCAATGGCGGAGTATGTGCCATGCTCCACACTGAAGTGTGTGAGGGCACCATCATTTAATATCGAGAGATCGAGCTGCGCCAATAAATGCTCAACGATGGCACCTCGACCTGTTGCCACCGACCCACCCCACAGATGGTTATGGGCGTTAAAGTCGCCCAGTAACAAGAAAGGTGGCGGCAATTGGGCTATCAGAGCAGCCAGGACATGCTGCGCGACATCACCATCCGGTGGAACGTAAATACTGCAGACGGTAACAGCCTGTGGCGTCCACACCTGAACAGCGACAGCCTCTAAAGGTGTTTGGAGAGGTACAGACTCGCTGTGAAGAGAGTTAAGGACATATATGCAGACGCCACCAGACACACTTTCATAAGCTGCCCGGTTCTTATAATAACCCCGGTAGCCACGGAGGGCGGGCGTTCGCATCGCTGGAAACCAAGTTTCCTGCAGAGCAATGCAGAGGAAAGGGTGAAGGCTGATAAGTTGGCGGAGCTCAGCTAGATGGTGGAAGAAACCGCTGCAGTTCCACTGGAGCATGGTGTTGTCCATGGCTGAGAAAGGTGTGACGGGACTGGGAAGGGAGATTACGCCGCTGGGTCACCTGCTGCCTCCGATTTAGCACCTGTGATAGTGCTTTCCATGGCGTCTGACGGACCGGCGAGATTGAGGTCCTCAGCAGACGCCAGAATCTCCACCGCAGAGCTGGAAGGTTGCGGTGGGATGGCTGCCACCGCGAGTTCCTTGGGCTGAGAGCTCTTCTTGGGTTTCTCACACCGTTCCTTGGGTCGCACCGGCTGGGAGGGCTTCACCGATTCAGTCTCCAGGATGGAGGAGGATCGTGAAGCCCTACAACCAGCGATTGCGGGCACTTACGCCACTGTCGGGCATCAGCCTTCTCGCTGGCGGAAACCTGGGAAGGGAGGGATCCAAGGGACCCGTTGCGAGCGTGAGAAGCCGCAGAAGTTGGGCACTTCTCCGGCTTAGAAGTGGGGACGGACGTCCCCGATGGGTGGGATGGTGTTGATCCTGAGGTAGGTGGCGCAGGAGCAACCCGGTGGGTAGAGCCCCCCACTGGCGAGGGGCAGGAGGAGTTGTACTACTCGTCGATCCGGCCACAATTGGAGAAACAGATGGGGCTAGCACAGGTGTTGTAGCAGCAGTGTAGGAAGATTTCGTTCTTACAGGATGGAGTAGGTCGTATTTCCTTCTGGCCTCAGTATAGTTTAGTCGGTCCAGGGTCTTGTATTCCATGATTTTACGCTCTATCTGGAAAATTCGGCAGTCTGGCGAGCAAGGTGAATGGTGCTCCCCGCAGTTGACACAGATGGGAGGCACGTCACATGGAGTGTTGGGATGTGATGGGCGTCCGCAAACTCGATATGTGAGGCTGGAAGTGCAGCGAGAAGACGTATGACCGAACTTCCTGCACTTAAAGCACCGCATCGGGGGAGGCTTAACGTCACATCGGTAGATCATCACCTTGACCTTTTCCGGTAATGTATCCCCTTCGAAGGCCAAGATGAAGGCACCGGTTGCAATCTGATTTTCCTTCGGACCCCGATGAACGCGCCGGACGAAATGTACACCTCGGCGCTCTAAATTGGCGCGCAGCTCTTCATCAGACTGCAAAAGAAGATCCCTATGGTAAATAACTCCCTGAACCATATTTAAACTCTTATGGGGTGTGATCGTAAGGGCAACATCCCCCAACTTGTCACAAGCGAGTAACCGCCGTGACTGGGCAGAGGATGCCGTTTGTATCAGGACTGACCCAGAGCGCATTTTTGACAAGCCCTCCACCTCCCCAAACGTGTCCTCTAAATGCTCGACGAAGAACTGAGGCTTTGTGGAGAGAAAAGACTCCCCATCAGCCCTCGTACAAACTAAGAAGCGGGGCGAATGACTGCTACTGCCATCCTGAGACTTACGTTCCTCCCACGGTGTGGCCAGGGAGGGGAACGTTTTCGGATCGTACTTCTGAGCGTTAAACTGAGCCCGAGAACGCTTAGAGACTTCTGGCGGCTGGCCACCAGCGAGAGACGATGTACCACGCTTCATGTCGCGTCATCCGCCCTGATGGCACCTACTCCGTATAAACGGCCCTCCCCACGGGCGCCACCCAGCCACGGCAAGAGCCACCTAGCAGGATGGCCGTTGCCGGGGGTCCCGATACCCCAGGAGGATAGGCATCTACTCCTTGGCATACGTGGGGAGTTTACGGCGTAGGCATCAGTAGAGCGATCCCTGTGTAGTAAGGGGGCTACAACCAACAGGGTACATGGCGGCCCCACCACAACGCACTGGCTACCGTGCTGGATGTTAGGTAACATGTGGTCCATGGTCGCCGTCGGTGCAGAAAGAGGCACTGCACAGTGCAAGGTGCAATCTGCACGCAGAAACAGAGTCATGCCCAAGAGATGGAGAGCGGACAGGACTGCAATTCAACGGTGTATAAGCTGGTGAAAGGTCTGATCGCAAGATGGACACAATGCACCAAGTAAGGCGCCCTTCCCCAATCGGCTCGCTCTTCGGAAAATTTTGAGAGATGGAGGTCAAACCCAACAGGGGACCATCATATAAGGCCGAAAAGTTTGAGACTCCTTTTAGTCGCCTCTTACGACAGGCAGGAATACCGTGGGCCTATTCTAACCCCCGAACCCGCAGGGGGTAACCTTTCCTTGGGATCAAAGACTATTTGCCTGATACATTATCCACAATGTCGTCAAAGAACGTTGGTCGTCGAAGATCAGAGATAGAAAAGATTAATATGTAGGATGTAAGGTCTGCCAGTTACGCAAAACACCGTTTTTTCTAAGTTCCCAAACATGTTTCAGCACCTCTGTGCCATCATCGGTGCGTTTCCGTTTTATTTAATCTGTAATGTGAACGTTTTTACTAAATGATTACAAAATAATGTGGATTTAGTTCGAACAATAATTCGTTTCTTTTTGTTAATATCTTTACACGTGGTGAGCATGATTTTCCAGGACCATTTGTGTATTATTTATTACTAGCAGTTGGAAAATTGTGTGACATTGTCTTGTCCAAAAATTATTTTGAGCAGATAGAGAAAAAACCTCGTGAGAGTTACATCTTAGACCTCTTGGCAATGAAGACCTGAACTTATCGACCACAGGTATGGCAAAGAATCTTAATAAAGGTAGGAAGATAGTTTTGCTTAGCAAGAGTAACAGGATACAAATTTCAGAGTATCTAAGCAGTCAGCATCAAATATTCGGTGATGAAGAAGATGTGGAAAACAAATAGAAAAAATTCAAAGTAATATGGTAATTTTCCCTAGACAGACATGTTCCAAGCGAGGTCTTAATGGATGAGAAAGACCTACCATAGTATAATGGCCGTGTTGGAACGTAAACAATGACAACTTCACCTCAGATTCAAGAGAAGTAAAACCCTAGCTGACAAACAAAAGCTGGACGAAGTGAAAATAAGCATAAGAAGAGCAATAAGAGTGGCGTTCAATGACTTTGAAAGCAGACCATTGTCAACCGATCTGAGTGAAAACCCTAAGAGGTTTTGATCATACTGTAGTGGGCAGCTTCTGCCACTGAATGTATCATGATGACCAAATATGGCTGGAAGAGGTAGAAGGCCCAATATTAAGACTCGTCTGAGCTTTCCAAGTGATTTATTGTTTCCAACTACAGTGCCGTGCTCCCCTCGGTCTGCGTCGCCAGATACCACAATGCTGAGGACACCACTTCGCTGTCTGCAAAACGGCTTGGAGCAGAATTGCTGCCTCAGCTACCAGTGCACACACTGTGTGTCGGTCTTATATGCCAGCAGAGTTGTAGCGTCGTCAGGATGCCCGCAGTTGACTCAATGGTCTGCATCCCTGGCGTGTCAGTGCCACTTAGCGAGAGCCGCAGATGGCCAGCTGCGTGCTTCTCGCTGGCGTGGCTGAGATCGCAGTGACAACAGGCGCCCGCGATCCGGCGTCCGAATCTGTGGTCCTCGCTTCGGGATGCTTCCAGAGTGTGTTGGAAGCCAGGACTCCTGCCCGCGGTAGCGAGCCAAGGAGACGCACAGCCGCATATAAAGAAGTGCGGTTTTCTAACGCGATTCATTCAAATGTGGGAGCTCTCCTGGATGGCAGAGCGTGTCACACCACCAGCTACATGCAGCAGCAAATGGGGCACCAGCTTTCAGTCCACAGCAGGTCGCTGGTTCGACCCTTTAAAGCTGACGTGGAGTCCGTACTCATAACATGATAGGTTGGCTCAAAAAATGGTTCAAATGGCTCTGAACAGTATGGGACTTAACATCTGAGGTCATCAGTCCCTTAGAACGTAGAACTACTTAAGCCTAACTAACCTAAGGATATGACACACATCCATGCCTGAGGCAGGATTCGAACTTGCGACTGTAGCGGTCGCGCGGTTCCAGAATGAAGCGCCTGGAACCACTCGGCCACATCGGCTGGCGCTAGGTTGGCTAGTGGGCCCCTTGTGCCTGTGATTTGAGACATGCAAAATCGCTACGTATACTCTTTCAGCAATTTGATGGCCCTGTGGGCTCTATTCTACTTCGCAACTGTTGGTGTGCGTAACTCACTGCAATCCAGCCTGAACCTGGCTGTAACTTATGCTCAGAGTATTGCACAAAACTAACTTTCCCTATCCTAAACGCTACAGTGTGGAAAATCAGTAAGAGGGTCAAAATCATCTATTCATTTACTCAGTGACCATACTGATACCGAAACAGAAGATGACAGAGAGAAGGGCGAAGTACTGAATTCGGTCTTCCAAACTTATTTCTCTGCGGAAGATCGTAACATGGTTTCCCCTTTCAATCGTCTTAAGAACGACAAAAAATATTTAGGTAATCGATTGCAGAATAGAAAAACAGCTACAATTGCTTAGTCGTCAGTGCGAGATAAGATACTTCTAAGATTCTACAAAGATTATACCAAAGAACTTGCTCCCCTTCAAGTAGTGATTTATCGTAGATCGCCTGAGCAACGAACGGTATCTAGCGACTGGAAGAAAGCGCAGGTCATTGCCGTTTCCAAGAAGGGCCGCAGGACAGATGTACACAATTACAGACCTATATCGTTGTGGTCAAAATTATAGAACATATTTTATGCTCAAGAATTATAACGTTCTTGGAGAAGGAAAATCTCCTCTATAAAAATCAACATGTTTCCGCAGACAGAGATCCTTGGAAACTGAACTTGTTTTGTTCCTCCTCGAGATCCACACTGATGTAGACAATGGCGTTCAGATTGATGCCATGTTCCTTCAGGAAAGCATTAGACACCGTCCTGCAATGCCTTTTAGTGAAAAGAAAACGAGCTTATCGAGTATCGGAGCAGATTTGCGACAAGATTCAAGACTTCCTTGCAGATAAAACTCAGCACGTCACGCTTAACGGAACAAAATCGACAGATGTGAAGATAATTTTCGGTGTACCCCAAGGAAGAGTGATAGGACCGCTGTTTAATATCTAAATGATCTAGTTACAAGCGTCGGATGTTCTCTAATACTATTCACATATGACGTGAATGTCTATAACAAAGTAGCAACGCCAGAAAATAGTAATGATTTGCATTTGACTTCTAGGCTCTGTACTTGACCCTGACCATAAATTTACGTAACATATCGCGCATACATGAGAAAGGAAATCCACTACTATATACCTACTACACCAATGATAATAAACCACTGGAAACAGTATATAGCGTAAAATATCTAGAAGCTACTATCTGGAGCGACCTTAAGAGGAGACTATATGAAAAAAAATGGGAAAAGGAGATGCCAGACTCAGATTCATAGGAAGAATCTTAAGGAAATGAAACTCATCCATGAAGGAAGTAGTAAGGCGCTTGTTCGACCCATTCTTGAGTACTGTTCATCTATCTGGGATCCCTACCAGATATAGAGGAGATAGAAAAGATCCAATGAAGAGCGGAACCTTCTGTCATCGGGATCGTTTAGTCGGCATGAGAGCATTACGGAGATGCTAAACAAACTCCAGTGGCAGACGTTACAAGAGAGGCGTTGTTCATCGTGGAGGGATATACTATTGAAATTTCGAGAGAGCACTTTCCAGGAAGAGTCGAACAACATATTACTTCCCTCTACATATTTCTCGCATAATGACCATGAGGAGATAATTGGTGAAATTAGAGCCAATACAGAGGCTCACCGGCAACCATTCTTCCCACGCGTGAATAGCATGTAGAGCAGGGTTGGAGGGCTCAGTTAGTAGCACAAAAAGTATCCTCCACCACACACTATTAGATGGCTTGCGGAGTATTCAGCTGTAACTTTTAAATCGAATAACTGTATGTCTTGCTAGTGCTGTTTTGTTAGTGCACGTAAAGCCACCTGGCCTTCATCGCCATATAATGCAGTCATAATGGTCTCATCCTAGGCCCTTACAAGGCATGTGGTAGCGCTTGTGTGCGTAAGAAATTACCTTGTCAGAATAGCTCTGCTTTTATAGTGAAATATGCAGAGCTATAAAAAAAAAATGTGTGAAATCTTATGGAACTTAACGACTAAGGTCATCAGTCCCTAAGCTTACACACTACTTAACCTAATTTATCTTAAGGACAAACACACACACCCATGCCCGAGGGAGGACTCGAACCTCCGCCGGGACCATCCGTACAGTCCATGACTGCAGCGCCACAGACCGCTCGGCTAATCCCGCACGGCGCAGAGCTATAGTTAGTGCTATTAGAAAGTGAACCGATGCATATGAATACCAGTTGATCTAAAACACTGGACAAGAGGAAAGTTTTTTCTCTTTTTAAGTATGTTCACATATTCCTCCAATAAATGACTATGAAACATAACACAGAAACATTTAAAACAGAAAGAACAGAATTTACATAGCTCACAGACAAGTGGTATGCCGATTTGATGACATAGATAAAAAAGTTATAAATCCATGTTAATTGAGAGCCCATCAGTGGTGTATTGGCCCCAGGAAAGAATAAACAATAAGAGAATAGAGACAAATGAAGTTAATGGTAATGGTACTATTAATTGCTTTGAAATCCTAAATTGTAAACCATTGAAGAAACTATCAGGCCAATACGATGTTTAAAGATTCACTATGTTGCTCCCTTCATATTGTCAAAACAATACCGAACAGCATTTGACAATGTAAAAGGAAGAGTTTCGAAGAAAAACAGGCAAAACACTTTTCTCATGAAGCACAAGAAAAGAATGTTGATTTTGAAATGCAGTACATGCTTCTCAGACAGAGTAATTCTTTCAGTCATAGTGGAATTTTGAGCCCTTACACTATATGTAATGAACCAAATGGAATGGTGTCTAATGTGTCTATGGAACAAAACCAAAAATGTCACTCAAACAGCACTTTCTTCTGAAAAAACCAGAAAAACAGATAACATTCCTGAAACAGAAAGGGAACTGAGCCGTGATGACACTGGCGTATGCGTTGCTTTAAAATTGGGTTGTTACTCTACGTTTGGTTTCTCATGGATATTGTGGTGATGCCATGCTTCCTCCTCTTTCTATGTGCGGCAGCAGCGGTGTATATCGATATTTGCAGCGTATATAATATTTGGTCTGGTGCTTATAGTTTCGGCTTGGCCGTGTGCACCCAGTCGGTCGTTTGTAGTGGATCGGCAAGAAAGGCCCGCGCGGCGCAGTTGGCCGGGCCCGCTGACGGTTTCTTCGCAGTGTCGGAGCATGTGGGGACTGTTCCCAGTGCTGCAAGGTTTGTGGCTCACCGACCCAGGGCATGAAAGTTGAGTGGTGACTGTATTACCGAAGCCACGTCTGTTCATGTTTTCCCATTGGTTGGTGGTTCGCCGTTGGTAGTATTCCTGGGAGCAACAGCGAGTGTTAAAAGTTGGTGAAGATTTAGCCACTATGTGGTGGAATCAACTACATTTGTCGATTTGAAATTCAAGAGCAGCAGCGGAATTTTCTGCCTTGTTACCATTAGTGTTCCGGTTACCTGCCCTGGTCGCTGATGTAAATTCAGGCAGTGTCCTTTCCTCACCTGTTGTCGCTGTCTAATATGGTGTGTAGCTTTCGACATCTTAACGTGTTTTTGGTTGTGGGCGGCTATGTTTGTAACATTTTGGCTTTGGAATTCTCGTATACTGGTAGGTGGTTAGCAAGTCGTCTTGTCGGTGGGTCCCTGACTGTCCCTTGGTTGTGTTGCCGGCGGATCGAGTATAGTTGGGCTGACTTCTTGTCTCACCTAAGCGAACGTTAAGATTTCAAGGGCGGACCGAGCCCCTGGAAACTACAGAGCGCCGTTGCCTATACTGCCTTTCTTGTTGGCGCTTAATTGTGTATTTTCAATGGCACACAGCAGATGTTTGGAATTTGTGTTCTAGTAACTGTTTCTAAAATCAAAGGCCTTGAACCGTTTTAAAAGTAAGTTTTTCTAAATCGGGCAAGTCTTATATTGTCTGAAGATAAAGCTTGGGCCTTCTGTCTGCTGAAAATGTATTGTATTGTTTTAAAGTATCGGCCTTCAGCCACTTCAAGGATCCTACTTATCAAGCGTTACCTTTTGGAAAATAAAGCTGTGGACGTTCTGCCTGTTGAAAATTTATTGTAGTTGTATTATTTTTTTAAAGCATGTGCCCTCAGCCACTTTAAGTTTTAAGGTTCTTACATATCAAGTATTACATTCTTTCAAAATAAAACTGTGGTCCTTCTGCGTGTTGAAAACTTATCGTAGTTGTATTGTTCTTAAAATGATTGGCCTTTAGCCTTCTTAAAAGTTTGGATTCTTACTTATCAAGCCTTACATCACTTTGGCTTAAATATTATTCAAGGTTAAAGGCTTTAGGCCTTCTGCCCTGGGAAAGAGGTTTCAGTTTTTTTTAAACAAAGGCCTTCAGCCATTTTGGAGTAAGGTTTCTTTTTGGTCATAAAGCTTGGGCCTTCTGCCTACTGAAGGTTTGTTGTAGTTATGTTGTTTTAAATTTATCGGCCTTCAGCCGCTTTAAAAAAAAAAAAAAAAAAAAAAAAAAAAAAAAAAAAAAAAAAAAAAAAAAACTTAATCTATCTGACTAGTGAAGTCTTAGGTCGCTTGGCCTTAGATACTTTGAAGTTAAAGCCTAGAGCCTTCGGTCTCACAAAAATAAATAAATAAATAAATGGTAGCAGTTGTATTTAATTCATAGCCCTTCAGCCATTTTAGAATTAAAGACGTTTTTTATCGATAGCGAAGCTTAGAATTTGCGCTGTAATGTTTGGACAACTAAATAAAGTGTTATGTTTGGAGAGTAACAGATAGCCCCTCATTATGCCCCCTCCCCCTCCCTTCCCAATTCCTACTACTTGTCCTGTCCGGCGGGCTTAGCAGGGCGTCTCGGGAACCAGGCACGTAAGTTACGCTTGAGATTTTTGGAGTGATTATAAGGTTCTATTATTATCGTTCTTGAATATTACTCATTAAAAATTACAACCGTGAAAGCACGCAGTTATCTCACAGGATATCCGTGGAATAACTTTCCTGCTGACTGACCACATAACCTTTGCACGAGTTAGTTTATCATCACCCTTGTGGTCAGGGAAAAGGAAGGTTCAAGAGCGGTGTAAAAATTCATGGTGAAAGGATGCCAATGATAAAATCTGCAGATGACATTGCTATCATCAGCGAAATTAAAGAAAAATTACCGGATGTGTTGAATGGAATGAACAGTGTAATGGGTGCGGAATATTGGTTGAGAGTTTTATCGAAGAAAGATGAAAGTAATGAAAAGGAGCAGAAATAAGAACAGCGAGAAACTTAACATCAGACTTGATGGTAACGAAGTAAATGAAGTTAAGGAAGCAAAATAACCCATTATGGACAGAGTAAGGAAACCACAAAAAGTAGGCTAGCACTGACGAAGAGAGAATTTCTGGCCGACAGAAGTCTACTAGTGTTAAACGTAGGCCATAATTTGAGGAATAAATTTCTGAGAATTTACAGTTGGAGCACAGCATTGTATAATAGTGGAAATGGACTGTGGGCAAAGCGGAACAGAAAGATCTGAGGCGTGGTGCTACAGAAGAATGTTGAAAATTAGGTGGACTGACAAGATAAGAAATGAGGAGGTCCTGCGCAGAATAGAAGAGGAAAGGAATGTGTGGAAAACACTGATAAGGAGAAGGGACAGGATGGTAGGACACTTGTTAAGACATCAGGGAATAACTTCCGTGGTACTAGAGGGAGCTGTAGAGAGCAAAAACTGTAGAGGAAGACAGAGATTCTAGTACACGCAGCAGATAATTGAGGGTGTAGGTTGCAAGTGATATTCTGAGATGAAAAGGTTGCCACAGTTAAGGAATTCGTGGCGAGCCACATCAAACCAATCAGAAGACTAAAAAGAAAGCCAGATCCAACAGGAATTCTGACCTCATACGCAAATATAGTACCTCCTAATTTAAGACTGTTTCTATTTTATGTGTCCTCTTTCTATTAATACGTGGCATTATTGCTACATACCATCTCCTTCATTCTGCAAGGAAAACACCTCAACAGCACTGCATGGCTTATTACGCAGTACTGAAATATAAATTTACACAAAGACATCCAATGTAAAAACTCAGAATGTGAAAGGTATAATGGCGTAATACTTCGAAGATTGCACTGCCATCTGTTGTAATGCAGACGACGTACCAGGTTTTTTTCTTTGGAACATTTGACTTCAGTTCTTCTTTTTATGTGTGCCAAAACTTTAATGGCAAAAATCGATGAGTAACTCTCTTTTATTCCGTTTCGTACCTCCAAAAGATATTCCTCTGCACGGAGGATCTAATGACACTTCAAACTCGTTTTGAAAAGGTACGCGATTTATTTCATTTTTCCCTGTACCTTTCAAATGATGTAAGATGTTTGAAATCCTCAGAAAAATTGGCCTACACTATAGGAAAAGACAGGTATCGTACGATAAGTACAAGAAACGAGAGGGAACATTGAGGTTGGAAGACTGAGGGGAAAGGTGCTTGCATTAAAAAGACCACAAGGCAGGGATGTGAGTTTGTCTCCTACTGCTCAACCCGTATGTCGAAGGTATAATGAGTTACTCCACTGACTCGGCAGAGAAAATGAATATGTGGAAAATAAAAACTAAAGGAAAGGATAGGATGTTAGGGCAATGTTTAAGACGTTAGGGAATAGCTTCCATGGTAATAGAAGAAGCCTAAGAGGACAAACACTGTAAGAGAAGACACGTGTTGGGACACAGACATCAAATAACTGATGAATATGTTGGAACAGGAGAATAAATTGCTGCGGAGCGCGCAAAACCAGTCGGAACACTGATACAAAATAGTTCTCTTCGGATTTCTTAGGTTCTCATTATTTTGTCAATTTTGGGCTTGTCTGCATTTCCGTAGACAAACACTAATACAGACGTGAACACTTGCACACTCTTGGAGGAGGTGCCACTTACCTATTACTGTCTCGCCAGTTTTGATGCATCCGTACAATCAGCTTCCTATAGCTACCTTATGTAAAATTACCTGTTTTATATTTCATATGGCTGAACGGCCTCGCAGAAGCTTAGAATAAATGTTGGGTATTGATAAGTCAAAAAGAGATGTGGTATACTTGCGTTACATCTTTATTCTTAATTCGAAACTTTTTCTCATTGCTTTCCGCGTTTACTACCGGACAGTTTTTGTTGTATCTGAGGGATAGAAGAAACGTGCTCGAGATAAATCTAAATAAAGGATTGGATACAGTAGGAACTACTGCTGTGCGTCTCCGTTTATGAGTTCAGTGCCATTTATCAGGAGGCAACAAGAAGACACCGAGTTATGGGGAGAAAAAGAAGACGTTAATAAGAAACACGTTCCGGTTCGGGTCACACAAATTGATAAACACTGACAAATTCGTTTGGGCAGCGCTGACAAGAAGGTGAAGTGACGCAACTTCGCTGCTGTATTAGCTTTCGTATATCACAAGTAAGTGGTAAAGGGACAGACCAAGTTGCTGGTTTGTTGAAAAGAGCTAATTCCTTATTAAAAGGCATCCTCCTATCAGAAGAGACTATCCATGTATACATTTATCTACAAGAAAGGAAATGAAACGTTGTACGACGATTGTGTAACTGCTGGCATGCAGAACACTGATTGCGAAAGACCCATTTGCCGATGGCATTATCACTTTTATTTTCAAGAGAAAACATATTTTTTTGCAACCGTGTTCTGTAAAGCAAATGTTCAACTGGGAAACTGTTGATTAAATACTTTATAGGTATAGGTTATGATTGAGTCCCAGATTCTTAACATGTAAACATTAGCCGGGAGAGATGTGTAGCATATCAAGGGATGACATGATTAATAGAATCACAAAGGCCCTGCCTTAAAGTACTGGGTCACATGTGGCACTCAACACTACCTTTTCTCCTCCTCGGTCGCCATTTCTTCGACTGCTGTCGTAATGGACTTCATCCCTTTTTGCTACTTTGTATCAAAATCTAAGGCTATGGGTAATTGCAGAATCTTTCATCTTCGGTGATTTGATTACATATTATAATCGCTGCGCCCCGTCCCCATCCTCCCAGTCTGTCTACCCTACTGTTCTCTGTCTGATTAACTGTTATTTGCTTTAGCAGACGTTATATTAATCTGTCCCTTCCATCAATACGCGTTTTACATAAAGCTTTGCCATCTGTACATTTTAGTACCTATTCATTCATTACTCAATACTGCAAATTTTTAACGACCTTCTAGCACACCGTACGTTGCGTTCATAGGGACCTTATTCGATTACATAGTTTTCCCTTCCATTCAGGCCTTGAAAGAGAGACCTAACTGATTTGTGTATAGCTTTCTTTGACCAGTATCTTTAGTACAAACGTTGCACAAGTTCAAAACAAAATATTTGATTAACAATATTCGTATGCTCAAAATAATTAAATAATAAGAAGTAGATGGAAATATGTAAACAATTTAATCTCAGCATCAACAACGGCTACCATAATACTATGTGCATTTAATATTGTAGCGTATTCTTCTTGTTGTATCTCCGTTTTTTTCGTCTCCAACGTAACCATAAAACAAATCCACATCTAAATCTAAAATATATTTTACCACCTGCGATAAAGTAGAGCAAACGTTCACATTATTCTCTGTGCTATCTCTCTTTTCGAAAAGAGAGAGAAGTTAGTTCTAGTTCTAGTTCGTCTCTGTAAACAATAAAACGCATGTTCTTAAGTGATCCACGATTTCCATCACTGCAAGAATACATAGGAAAACAGTGGTGTCTGTAATATTGCTGTGAGAGAAGAAATAGATTTAAATGCAAGTGCATATTCAGGATAATTCTATTAACCAACAATAATAAACACACTAATTTAATTTGAGAAGTTATTCTGTGTCTTCTGTACGTTATTGTTACAAAAGAATTTTATGTTCCCAGAAACATATTTACAGAGGACTATCGAAGTATTTTATTGTTATGGTGTTCCAAGTCTCAAGTCACAGGCAGTATACTAGATGACTGTATAACATGAGTGGGCCGAATAAAATAATACGAAACACTTAAGGTACCAAAAGAAAAAAAGAGAGAAAGGAAGGAGTATCATATTTCCGCTTTTCGGACCATTGTAGTTACAGTAATTTGCTGGATAGCGTTCCTCTAGTCATTTTCGTCTCATTGTTTGGATACTTCACTCCAACTGTTGTATCCTACTAAACATCTCCAAGGCTAACATCTTTTTCTCGGGAAGCTCTGAAACCCATCTTGAGATGCATTTTTAGAGGATTACCACTTATCTGACAGAAATTACGAGAATGAACATGGACAGAAAAGTTTACCAGAGAAGACCCACAAAGTATTTGGAAGCGATATGAACAGAGACTCGTTAAACAGCACTGTAAAGGAAATTGGTCGATAACAAAATTGGAAAGATGGAGATAATTCGCAAAGAGTAACCTTTTCGTCTCAACAGACACAATGACACTGTGATTATCCTTGGGTAGTATGTTTGTCCATAGCCAGATCTCCTTCTGTACGAATTATGAGCAATCAGTCCTGCGCCCGTTTTCTAAAGTCCAAAGTCGACAAGCGAATACAAAAGCGTTCATGAAGCATGTCTATCATTAATCGAGACCACAGCCAGCGTAATACTGATGTAATAGAGTATAGACGATACCGCAGGCGGAACCCTGAACACATCACTGGAGCCGCAAGATATTGCTGTGGGCGTCGATGGTGCAACTTTGCCTTTGGCGTAGTGGGCTCATTCCAGATGGTATTGCCAGCCATCCTCGTCTGTGTTCTCCTCGATATCTCGCGAAGATACACTCTAATTAACGAGGAGTAGTTACGCAGCTTTAATTATCACCATGAAAAAACAAGGGTACTTCTTTTTTATATCCAAGTACATGTCTACAGTCGTGATACGCATGGAAACCCCCACTTGTGACTTAACGAGCATTTCGCTCTCATTTAAGTATATGGCCTGAAAGCTTTCAGGAATTGTGAAACGAACCCTGTCATCCAGAACAGGATGCGACAAAGGGGACAGATTCATCACGAGATGGGGAACTCACAGGCGTCTATTGTGTATTGAGGCCTAAGCGCTGTAGTGTGCAAGTGAGACAGACGAGAACCTACGTCATAGGGAAACCCAATAGAAGGCTTTTGTGGCCAAGGAGGCGTAGCAGTGTTAAATATGGCGGACCTAAGGTCGGCCATAAAGGGAAAAGTTTATGAAAACTATTTAATTCTGTAGTGGTGCAGAGCATCAAGCCACAGTAATTTTAATCTGCCATCCTCCATAAATTTTGGTGGTGATCCGAATAAAACTTGAATATTGATCATATCTAAGATAGTTTACGATTTACTGTTAAAGTGAAATTCACACTTTAATTGATCTTAACGATCGACATTTCATATATAATTAATATGCCAAACGTTGTAAATATCAACTCTGTGACTTTATTTGTTTAAAAGATATAGCAAATTTAAATTAGCATTTAAATTAAGCATCAGATCATCATTTCCTCTACACAAAACACATTGAACAATGAGAGCATGACACCTTATTGAATCATTAGGTAATAGAATATTTGTTGTAAAGTTTAGTGCATAATACTTACTTTTATTCTTTATGTATTTATCAGAAAGCAAGACTACTGGCCTTGGTATTCAAGAAGGAAATTGTATTGGTTTTATGTAAAAGAATTAAACGTTTATTATGTAATAGATATTATGGTTACTTTATTTAGAACGTGAAAGTGGTCAAGCTTTGATTACTTGAATATGTTAAAATGTAAAACAATGTAGAATAAGCTGTAGCCTATCAGGTGGAGGCCTTCAGGAAAGGGAACTGCCCTAGTCAGTTGAGCGAGGATATTCGACGTGCGGGAAACGCGGCCGGAAACGGGCAGGGGGAGTTCTGGTCTAGACGTCAAAGAGTACATTTCGGTTGAAGACACCAAAGGGTACAGTTCGGATTGAGACGCGAAAGCGGAAAGTCGGTCTTTAGGCGGCTAGGAAGTGAAACGAGTTAGAAAATTTCGCGTTGTGTGGTATCGCGGAAATTAGCATTATTCTTATTATATGTTATGTTAACTTTGTATTTCGCAAACTTGCCATCAGCCAGACAATTTAACCAAAGGGTCACAAGTGTCTAATTTAGGACGTTTAATGCGACACATGCTGTTCAACTCCTAGATGAGTTCGAGCCAAGACATTTCGACGAAGAGGAACAGCATGTGAGCCCGAACATCTCAGGGATGTTAGCTCGCACACCTCACAGTAATGTAGCACACTGCTAGTGGAGACAAAACAAAATGACGGAGCACAGTGACAATGTGAAACATCTTGAGGTGATATGTTTCCAGCAATAGCGGAAATGTTGCAGCTGCGTCAGGCCAGTACAAATGACCTTCAGCCGTCTGTATTATTGTTTAACACGCTCTCTAGTAAAACATTGTTGCATCGCAGAATGGGCTCTCAGCAGTACTGATTTAGGAGAGACATGTCAACAGAAGTCGCTGTACATACGGCGATTTCACATGCTAAAGAAAGCTAAAGTACCCACGTTCCAGAGATGATGATTGATTTCATGCGTGCTTCTCAAGGTCTCTAATAATCATATAGTTTTGGGCTTTAGAGGCTTTAGGACTGTACACATGTGCTGCGCCACTGCTTGAGATACTGCTGAAGTTGACAAGCCTCGTTAAAGTGCCTAGGAAAAGAAATTTAAAAAAATTCAAGAGCTGTTTCCAGCGATCGGAGTGTGTTCCAGAGTATTGCTACGGCACTTTCGTCTCAACAGCCATTATCTTTATTCCGCTAAACAAACGACACTCGCTACACGTGATTACACAGTGACACTGCTATAATCTTTGAGTAGGATGTTTGTCCAGATCACAGGACAGTCGGTCGTCCGTCTGTTCGCAAAATCCAGCGACAAGCAAATACAGAACCATACAGCGGTAACCTAAATTGGCTGGTGCCATTTGGAAATGAAATACTGGTTATTACAAGCGATGACTGCATAAGATAAGTACTGTTCTTCACTCCATAGACGACAGATATGTTGTTGAAGTGTCAAATTATCACTACACAAAATTAAGTACATGCTGCTCAAAAGCAACCTTTCAAGAAAATCCAAAATTAAATTGAAATATTTAGATGCATTCCTAGATGAACATACTAACTTCACATGTCTTGTAGACAGACACAGACGGACAGTAGGTGATGCATAAAATTTTCAAAATCGCAAGTGAATAACTTCGATTTCTAATGTTGAAGGTGAGGCCGGCCGTAGTGGCCGAGCGGTTCTAGGCGCTACAGTCTGGAACCGCGCGACTGCTACGGTCGCAGGTTCGAATCCTGCCTTGGGCATGGATGTGTGTGATGTCCTTAAGTTAGATAGGTTTACGTAGTTCTAAGTTCTAGGGGACTGATAACCTCAGCAGTTAAGTCCCATAGTGCTCAGAGCCATTTGAACCTTTTAATGGTGGAAGTGACACTGGATGTATCGATTGCAACGCTGTTAGATGGTGCATAAGTTCACACTTCCCGATCGAGAGAGAAAATTTTTGTATTAGCAACTTTGACTTCCGCTGAAAACGCGTGTGGTACACAACCCTAGCCAAGCTCGCCATGTGTGTTCGTGCGAGGTCTCTATCAAAGAACGAGAGCCCGATTAATTAATAATCCATACTTACTGCAATTTCAAAACCAATTCTTAATGTATAAAACGCTGGTGAACCTGTAATTTTATGTTAGCGATTCTATTTCAAGGATTCCTAAACTTTAAATGAGAATTAACCGCTTGGGTATTGAACATTCAGAGACAAAGGAGGCATTAATAGATTAATGATATTTTGAGGAATAGTATTCTGCAATTTGTCTTTGCATGCACTAATTTTGAGAGGATTTAATTGTTTGCTCAAGTTGACAGCAACTGTTAAATTCGGATAAAAATTCGAAGAACTCCTTCATCTTCCTCGAGGAGATATAATGACGCAAAGATGACCGCGTTTAGACAGATGGAGCTAACGCATGAGGTGAAACCTTCGTTGTCAGAAGCCATTGTCTGTTCTCGAGGTGTCGGCCGCTGTGGTCTCGCGGTTCTAGGCGCGCAGTCCGGAACCGTGCGACTGCTACGGTCGCAGGTTCGAATCCTGCCTCGGGCATGGATGTGTGTGATGTCCTTAGGTTAGTTAGGTTTAAGTAGTTCTAAGTTCTAGGGGACTAATGACCACAGCAGTTGAGTCCCATAGTGCTCAGAGCCATTTGAACCATTTGTTCTCCAGGTTCCAGTAGGTGGTCCTTGACCACTGCTACTCGTAGGTGATACTAGACCTGTTTTCTGAGGTCGGAAGCTGACTGCAGCCAGACGACGGAGAGGTCCTAAGACTTTGGAGCACACCCATCCCAGCCCCATTTCACCGACTTTGCTTCAATCCAACGGCTGCACCCAAACGACATGCGAACGCGGTCTGCTTTTGGTATTTACCGCGCCGAGTCAGCTTCATTGCCTTAGCCGAAGATAGTGATGTCGCTCGTATATAGCTGTCACCGTCACATTGTTGACATGAGACGACGACTTCTTCCGCTATGGGATAACGAGCCACTGTAACTCTCCCCATTTGTCACAATCGTTGTCCTGTGAGTAAAGCTCTCTCTCTGGCATATTAGGATTCCGACACACGTTCAGTTCTCTCCTGAACGTTAGTACTGCAGGTGTACTTAGATTCATTTGGTAACCTTTTAAGTAGGCTGTTTAGGTTTTTATGTTGGTAACTCCACGTAGCGCTCTGTTTGAAAATCACTGACTGTGCTGTGTGCAGTCTGTGGATGGTTGGCATTGTTGGTATATTCGCTTTTGTAGTGTTGGGCAGTTGGATGTGAACAGCGCGTAGCTTTGTGCAGTTGGAGGTGAGCCGCCAGCAGTGGTGGATGTGTGGATGTGGAGAGAGAGATGCCAGAGTTTTGAGCGGACGATCTGGACGTGTGTCCGCCAGAAAAAGGAAATTTTTTTAATTGAATGTCACAAAAAATATATATAGCTCGAGTAACGAAGATTTTTGTGAGGTAAGTGATTCATGAAAGGTATTGGCTATTGTTAGCCAGGGCCATTCTTTTGTAGAGATTATTGAAATACAGATTGCGTTGCGCTAAAAACATTGTGTGTCAGTTTAGTGATGATCAGAATAAGTAAAGAGATAACTGTCTGAGTACGTTCAGTTTTACTCAGCTGTCTTTGTATCAAATAATGTAGTTTACCAGCACAGTAATCCATAATTTTCCAAAGGTGACGTTTCAACTTTTATGTCGCTTCCGTATTCAGTGGTTGATGTATTTCTCAGTGCCTCCCTTGTATGCAAGTGGTATTGAAATATCAGCGTAGGCTGCTCTTAGTTCTATGTTCGCGAACTCTGATAAAATACATCTCATTGTTAAACTTGATTTTACTAGTCTTCAATTCCCTATCCTCTTTCCTCCGTCGCCTGATTAATCGCGATCCTTTGTAAGCATGGACGAAGTCAATTGCCGTCCATGGGCGAGACTGACTGAAATATCAGTACAATTTCTTGCAGTTTCTAAATTTCTTTTGCAAAAAGCAGAGCCAATTAGTGTGGTCTGGCTATTCTGGGGCGAGCTATTTACAATATGTCGTTGACGTTTGGGCACATCAGTTGTCGCACATTCAGAGGATACCACCATTCTATTATAGCCTCTGTTTTGGGGTACACAGCAACCGTATGGGCAGATGTAATATAGTCTGTAATCTCAGCTTCATACTCACAAGACTGCAACGAGGTGAGATAATTAGATGAACAGGATTCTTCTCTACTAACTCACTCTAATCCTCTGGAAACCCTTATTGGATCTGAAAATCAGAAAAACAGGAACCCAGCACTGACTGAAGAATGGCGAACAAACGCATATAAACAGGATACTCTGAACTGACGTCAATGTGAAAACAAATATACTGCTTTTTATTTTACAGCCATGGGGCATTATGATTTACACAATGTACCATATGAATTTCTCCCTTACATCTCCCTTACATCAGGCAGAGATTAACTATGAGATTCCTTAACATGTTCGGTGGTCTGATTCACTGCCTGAATTGTCATGCACCGTATGTAACGTAACAAATGTGACGGATAAGTGATACTTCCGCTTTTGGCAGTATGGGTACTACCGAGCATGCTGATTGCTTTATGAATATGTAGCTCATCGCGAAGGTCAGGTGGACTTTGGATACGAGTGTAATATTGAGGGACGAGTTGACATGACACATCCTCGAGAATACAGTAGCCGCAGTATTCAGGAAAGGGTATAGATGACTTCACAAGAGATCCTATCGACGATATTTTACTTTCCCGCCAGTAAAGGTTCTGTGCAGCTGATGAGAAGGCAATTAAAGTCGATGCCTACAGACCGAAATGATACAGAACCGGGCCAACCGCGGCAGGCCAAATAGTATGTGAGCTGCATGTTTGGGCCACGAGTAAACTGACGCTCGTCCTTTCTAGGCTTTGCTCGGTCCTTTCCAGAAGTATGCGGTCGACACAGTTCGGGAGAATCGTTGTATCAGGGTTGTTTACCCTTCGCTATGTGTTCGTACTAAGAAGGACGTTCACAGGTCCAGTGGCTGACTGAAACAGAATGGAGGTACTGTAGCGATCAATCGTGACAAGCCTTTAAAAGTGAATTGAATGACAGTAGAGAGAGATGAGCTTGTCAATGTGTGTCATGCAGTGACATAATTGACGGGTACTGCAAATTTGCAATGAAACAACGTAACAAGAATTTAAAGATTTAGTTGACAGTAAAGAGAAAAAAATGCAACGATCGACAGTCAGGATTCATTCTTCTGTACATCAAGAAGTACTTTGTGTTAAATTAACGGGCATGAAGCACGTGAAGAAATTGGTTGTGCGGATAGTACAATTTGCGAAGTCGCACGCATTATTCCACTGGCAGTTGTAGCAGTTTTAGGTGGAATTTGACGAGCCTTTCGCCTGCCGAGCTATGGACTGCACTCTCTCGCCCGCATCTCCACGCATCGCAGTCCGCTGTATTTATGGCACTTTTGATGGACTGTGACCCTCGATCTGACGGTCAGCCGGCTACATTCGGCCTACTGTCGTCCTTTCCGGATTCATGGCACGCCTGAGGCACCGTGGGCCCAAGCTTCTGCTTACCTGACGAATCGCTAATTGCGTCATTTACTCATAGGCAAAGAATGTTCGGTCCCGTCCATGTAGCAAGATTTATGTCATGGTATAAAATATCTAATCCGTGAAGCCGACCGTCAAATAAATTATTTACAACAACAACCAAGCGATTATTATTCGAGATGTCTTCTTAACGACTGCGGTTGTCTCTAATTCAAAATAATTTGTAACTTGCATATTAGACATGGATAATATCACTTTTGCTGCAGTTTGTCAAAAATTCGTCCCCATATATATCTTTGCTCTCACTCTGACAAACGACATAAATGGGGCGTTCGGAACACAAAGAGGTTCAAGTCCATTTTTGGCCATTTGGGACTTATTCCACTTTTAAGTATTATTTATGAAGCTGCTTTCAGCGCGTAAGAGATTCATGTCCAGATATTGTAAATAACATTCTTGAACATGGAGGAAAGCAGTATTTTGTTAGAGCGCAGTGCGAACATGTCCATTGTCGCAGTTTGTATGGTTCGTATCGTCGGCGTGTGAGCTCTAATTAAAGCAGACTGATGATTATGAGTGATTCGTTTGAAGTTATGGAAGACAACCCATCGAAATATCAGTGTTATAACTCGGGTAAGCTGACAGTTTCTTTGTGATTTTGATAAGTCAGAATGAACTATGTGTTAATAATCACACTGGTCTGCTGAGCCTAAGTGTGTGATAACAATATTGTGTGATACTTTCACAGTTATTGTATATTAGCTCATTTTTCTTTTAATGCAGGACAGGCCACAGCTGCTGAGGAACATGGTACTTTTGCTGCAGCTGATAATGATGTGTGCAATCGAGCAGAGGAAGAAGACGCTGTCGACATCCTGAGAAGTGGAAGATGAGTGATAGCAACGGCATCGGAAATGTGGAGAGGAGTGTACTACAAGGAAGGGAGTAAGCGTTCTAGCAAAAAGCTAACTTCAAAATATATACGTTGTGGGACTTCAGTTAGGTCCAATTTGAAGTCTCGGGAAAGAGTTGGTTCTGGAAATCCTAAAGGGTTAGCGCCAAATGTTTCTTAAGGACAGGAGTAAGATCAGTGTAATCTTTGCACATAATAAAATGATCTTACGTTCAGACTCTTGTACCATCAAGAGCCGGAACATCAAAATGTCATTGTCTCACATGCATTTATGTCAAAATCCGAGCGTGAAGCTTCAACCATTGTGATCACACATTGTTGGTATCAGGACATACTTACTTACCTAATGATAATGATTTTGGTTTTGCGGAGAAATCCAGTAGGAATATTTCGCACATTTACACACCAAATGATTGGATAGATATCATTAGACAAGCAAAGAAAATGTCTCCCAGATTTCAGGTCACTGAAATGAATTTCTCAGACTTCTTGTCCTCCAGTAACTTGGAGAAGTCAATAGTGAGCAGAAAAAAGGTTAATGGTTAAGGGATCAACTGGTTTTATGAGATGGGTATATTATGAAACAGAATCTCCTTTTATCCTAATGTTTAAGCAGACTGTGAATCCTGATGTGGAGTTTGACAAAGTTGACTTGCGAAAGAAGCCCGTCCATCCTACGGCGTTCTCTTGTAACGTCAACCAGAGCCCCACGTCGACCAGTAACAGAAGCGCAGAGAAAGGACGTGGAGGACTTACTGTTGTGCATAGCACCAGCGCATCAACATTTTTTCAAGAACCTATCGTGTGATACTGCCACAAGAGCTTCCTCAGCTTTGCAAGTGACAGCACACGAAAGTGAATACACTTTTCTTTGAATCTGAATCGTGTAGTTTCCTGTTTGGAAGTATTTAACACAGACAAAAGTAATAAATTTATAATTATGCATTGAAGAAATATATTGATTTACTGTTTCCTTCAGCAAACCAGGAGTAGAACAATACGTTCAGTGAACAGAAGAGTCAGGTCCAAATTTTTTCTTTTCTGTTTAACGTAGCATGTAATAACAAATTTATCCTCCTTCGCTATGAAAGTATATTACACAAAATACCGTCTACCATACAAACATTTTTAAATGGTGTAAACTTTTTCCTGTAATTAATTATTCAGCAAAAACATTGTCTGTTCTTCTCAAAGCTTTATTGTTGCGACATGATTCTCTTGAGCACTGAACGTTCCTTCCGTTCCAATATCATATTTGTATGTGCGCAATCACCATAATAAAAATGATGCTTATCAATTATGTAAAAAAACTGTTATCTCCTTTCCAGTATTTACTTGCCTAACTTGACAGATACATTTCTCATTGAATACAGGGTCACCCAGCATCTCTTTTCCAATAGAAACCTTGAACGAATCCAGAGCTTCAACCCACATGCCCTCAGATACCAGCCGGTGCCGATTTCATTTCTCGTTCAAGAGACCTGCTCTGAGAATTGTCATTTACATGAACTTAAAAGAAACTGGGAAAGCAATGCACATATACTTCACTCAACCTGCAAAACAACCTCCAATAAGAATAAGCGTTGGCGTCATTTGAACAGAGCTCTTCTTGCTATAGCTCTGGAAAATATACTAATGCTTATGGGTGGTTACAATCGTGCAACTGCGTTCAGTATTGTATTTCATACGGCAAATGAACTGGAAAGCTTTAATTGAATTTCTTTATAATTAAATTTTTGTATATGGCTTCTGGAATGAAGCTATCTGAAAAAACGACTGAAATTAGAATTACAGTTTCTTGAACAAAGAAGACGGTATGAAACTAAATAGATCTTAGGACAGAGGCTTCACAAATTTAAAAAGAGTTTGGAGGCCGCTAAGCGAAAGCGTGCGACAACTAGACACCAGTGACGCCACCATAACCCGATGCTCGGATGTGTAATAGCGTTAACAATAACCCCATGACAGTGAAAAAAGTCAGTAGAGAAATGGTAGATACTTAATCACCGTTCGCGATCAGAACTCGTCTACACCATATGCCTGTGTCAAAGAACACCTATAACATCAGGAATTGTATTTTACTTTCACGTGTTCCTGTTTCCAGAGAAATTTATCGTCCGCTCCTTGGAACATAAAAACTCGGGACGGCATTGACGCACTTCTTCCTATCTGGATCGTACGGTACGGGTCACAGTCTCCCATTTCGAGAGGAGACCCCGTGAGTGACAAGAGAGGCTGTTAATACGTGTCAGGGCTATCTGCTCGCCCCAGAGACAGTACCCAGAGACCTCGGACAGATCCAGAGTGCGACTGTCCAATGGGCAGTGTTTCAGGCACTCAGCTGGCTGGCATGTCCTTCTTGCGTAATTTTCTTTATGGCTCTATTGAGAAAGCATCTCTCCAGATTCGAAGACACGATTAAAATATAACATACGCTGAAAGTTTTCCTTTATTACCTGTGAAAGTACATCTCATCTCCATTCATACTTTGTAAACCACTGTGAAGTACACGGCAGAGAATATTTTCCCTTGTACCAGTTATTCGGGCTTCTTCTCACTCAATTCACTTACGGAGCACGGAAAGAATAACTATTTTAACGCCTCTGTGCGCTGAAACTAATCTGATCTTGATCTCACGATCCCTACGTGAGAGATAAGTAGGAGATGATATATATTCCTAGATTCATTGCTGTAAGTATGTTTTTTCGGTGTAGTTGCTTCTATCTTCAAGCGTCTGCCACTTCAGGTACTTCAGCTTCTCTGTAACACTCCTCCAGCGGTCAAAAAAATCCTGTGCCGATTCGTGCAGACCTTTCCTGAATTTGTTCAATACCCCGTGTTAGTTCTACTTGGTGCGGGTCCCACACACTTCAGCAACATTCTAGGGTGAGTCGTAGGAATGATTAATAAGCAAATTGCCTTTGTAGAATTATTACACTTCCCCAGTATGACAGCAATGAACCGAAATTTGGCACATCTACATCTAAGTGATTACTCTGCTATTCACAATAAAGTGCCTGGCAGAGGATCCAATGAACCACCTACAAGTTGTCTCTCTACCGTTCCACTTCCGAAAGGCGCGCAGGAAAAACGAGCACTTACATTTTTCTGTGCTAGCCCTAATTTCTCTTATTTTATCGTTATGATCATTTCTCCCTATGTAGGTGGGTGCCAACAGAATGTTTTCGCAATCAGAGGAGAAAAATGGTGGTTGAAATTTTATGAGAAGATCCCGTTGCAACGAAAAATGTTTTTTTTTTTTTAACGATTGCCACTCTAATTTACATATCATGTCTGTGGCTCTATCTCCCCTATTTCTCAATAATACAAAACGAGCTTTTTTTAAACGACTACCACTCTAATTCACATATTATGTCTGTGGCCCTATCTCCCCCAATTTCGCAATAATACAAAACGAACTGCCCTCCTTTGTACTTTTTCGATGTCATCCTTCAGTCTTACCTGATGCGGATCTCACACCGCACAGCAATACTCCAGAACAGGGCGGACAAGCGTGGTGTAAGCAGCCTCTTTAGTAGACCTGATGCACCTTCAAAGTGTTCTGCAGTCGCTCCTGTTTTGCAGATAGTAAAAATATGTAACAAACGTTCGGTGTACTCGCATTATTAGCAGCAGGAACACGAAGTGCTCTGTCTCTGACGGTCTATCCGACGCTGCCTTCTACAGAGTCCATGTGTCAGTTCCATTTCATATCGCTACATATTCTTACACCCATGTATATTGACTGAAAAAAATCCCAACACCAACAAGGAGCTGTGCGAGATAAACGAAAGACGGTGGTTGTGTTTCTACATCTGAAAGATGAAGTTGTTCAGATTTCTCACCAATTGCACGAGAATGTTGTTAATACCGCCACTGTGAGGATGCTGATCAGGTTAGCTTTAAACACGTGCTGTAACGGTCGTGAGCGTTAGTTACCTTTGAGGCTGGACGTTATGAGTCGCTGTTAGTCAAGAATGCCTTTAAGTCGACGAAGAAGCTATTATAAACAGCTCGCTGAGTTGAAGTTCTGTAGTAGCGCAGCCAGAAGCTGCATATTTGCAGTATTGCAGAAAGACGTGGCAGGAATGTAGCCACTGTACATGATTGCTGGCAGCAGTGGTCACGAGAATGTACGGTCGCAAGAAGAGCGGACTCCGGACGGCCACGTAGCGCCATCGAGAGGGAAGACCGTCGTCGTGTTCGGTGTATGACTGTGGCACGTCGTACTGCGCTTGCAGCATCAATTTGAGCAGCAGTTGGCACCAAGTGACACAACGAACTGTTACAAATCCGTTACTTCAAGGACAGTTCCGAGCCAGACACCCTGTAGCGTGCATGCCACTGACCCCAGACCACCGCCGTTGCAACTTCGGTGATGGCAAGGGAGAGGTCATTAGAGGGCGGAGGTCCGTCGCGTTTTCTGATGAAACCTGGTTCTCCATCGGTGCCAGTGATGGCCCAGTGTTGGTTAGACGGAGGTTAGTTGAGGGCCTGCACCAACCTTTCTGCGTGCTTGACACACTGGACTTGTGCCTGGATTTACGGTCTGGGGATACAATAATCGCAGGAGCGCTCTCGTGGTTATATCACGCATCTTGCCTGCAAATTTGTACTCCGTCTAGAAATTCAGTCTGTTGTGCTGCCACTCATGAACAGCATTCAGGGGATGTTTTACAACAGCAAAACGCACACCTACATACCGCTGCAGTAACCCGACATACTCTACAGAGTGTTGAGATGTGGCCTTGGTTTGTTCCGTCACCTCATTTGTTCTCAATCGAGCACGTATGGAACATCATCGGATGATAAATCTTTTCATCATCCACAATCAGCATTAACCGTCCTGTATTGACCGACCAAGTGCAACAGGCATGGAACTCTATCCCACAAACTGACATCCGGCGCCTGTACAACACAATGCATACACGTCTGCATACATGCGTTCAGTTTTCTAGCGGTCACACTGGTTATTAATGTACCAACATTTCACATTTGCAATTGCTTTTCTTGCTCTTACATTAACCTGTGATCTTGCAATGTTAACCACTTAGAAATGTTACGTAGACAGATGAATTTCCGAAATTGCATTACTCTAATTACTTCTTGATGTTGGGATTTTGTTCTATCAGCCTATTTGTATGAGTTGACCTATTACAACTGCAAGTCGTTGACACTTTAGTCACAGGAGATTACACTTTTCCGTCTTGTGAAGTGCACAATTTTATTTTTCTGAACATTTAAAGCAAACCATCAATCTTTGATTGTCAAAATCCAACTGAATATTTGTGGAGGTTTTTTCAGACAGTACTTCGTTGTAGATGACATCATCTACGAAAAGTCTGAGGCTGCTATTAATATTATCGGATATGTCATAAGTATGCAACATGAACAGCAACGGTACTAGCATGCTTTCCTGAGGCACGCGTGAGTTTATTTCTACATCTACCGTTAACTCTTTACTTCTGCAAAATATTACATTAATATAGAGACGTATCCAAAATTGAAGCAACAAATCCTAATTTTGCGAAGTTGTGTCTATTTTGCAACAAAACAGTATAATCAGGTGATACTAAAACAGAAACACTTTGAAGAACACAGAACGTAAACAACTGCAACTTGCGTAACGGCAAACAAAAATGTTCTTCCTTTTTTCCAACTTAACAAATTTACACACACACACTCCGACAACTGGTTAATGCTCTCAGTATGACCACCTCTGGCAGCAACACAGGCCTGAAAAACGACGTAACTTGCTGTAAATGATGCCATCAATCTCATGTTGAGGCATTAACTCCAATTCTTCCTGCAGCGCTGCTCACAGGTCTTGGAGAGTGGTTGGTGGATACTGATGTGATGCAACCCCTGTCCCTAGTGCACCCCAGACGTGCTCTGTGGGATTTAAATGGGGAGAGCGAGCAGGCCACGCCATGTGTGCAGCATCTTCCGTTTCTCACAAAACGTAAATCCAATCGTGCTCTATGAGGTCGTGCATTATTGTCTAACAATACGAAGTCTGGGCCCACAGCACATCGCAACAGCCGCACGAGGTCCAAAGATCACGTCGCGATACCTTACAGCAGATCAAGGTTGTCCATTTAACCGTACAATTTCATGAAGAGATGTTCGAATGCTAAACACAATCCCTGCTCACGCCATTAAGAATCATCTTCGATACCAGTCTCTTTCCACAATGGTTGGGTCCCAGATCGTGTTCCACGATCCCTCCATATGAGAATCTGTCGAGAATCGTTGTCCAGACCAAATCGGGACTCAGCTGTGGAAAGAACATTGGCCCATTGTTCTATCGTCCAGATGGCATGTTGACGGCTCTACTCTAGACGTTCCCTTCTGTAAAGACGCGTAAGAGGTACACATACAGCAGGTTTCTGACAATAAAGGCCGCTCTGCCGAAGTCTTATGTAAGCAGCTTGCCTTGATACAACACGTTCAGTGGATGCTGTGAGGTCAGATTCCATCTGCCGTGCAGTACTAAGGCGGTACCGTCGCGTCCCTTACAGCGAAATAACGGCTCTCTCTTTCTGATGTTACGCGTGGTTGGCACCGCCCTGGTCTTCGGAATACAGTCTAGTTCTCTATAAACTGTCGCTACATCCGATAAATAACAGAACGATTCACATTAAACCATCGGGCCATATCAGTTTGCGCTAGACCTGCTTCCATTCTTCCTGTGGCCCTCCACCGCAGAGAGCGTGGTAGGACTATTCTCTGTGCCATACTGCACCGTCTGTGACTGTATACACAGCGATTGTGGATGTGGTATTACCAGGCAAATACGAGTACTATACCGTTTGATAGGCGCTCTAATGTCATTGTTGATGCGGTTGTCCGTTGACCAGAATGCCATCTTCCGTCCAAGACACGATCATACATACATACGTTAACGGTTTATATAATTATATCGTGAACAGGACGGGAAAATAATGGTTTGTTTGCTTTAATTTTGGACACCAATGTATTAATCTGCTATTTTGATCGACATAGTACATTTTCATAAATTAGTGTTACACATTTGAGCACAACAGCTGAAAATAGAAGTGCTAAAATATGTATCGAAGTGACTGACTTCTGTATGAACGTGTTTAATATTAAGTATGTGATCAACGGCATCTTATCACTACCCACTTCTACAATTATTTAAAAGAGTCATCGGCTGTTAAGTAGAGACTTTATAGTCCAGCCTTCGACTACAGGAACAGAGAAACGCTCTGTCCAAATAAGTCCGATGCTTGTTGGTTATTCTCTAATTTTTAGGACGCAGAACGGTTTCAGAATTTTTTTACTTCTATGTTGAGTGATATTTCTTTATCAGCTGAGGCTACCACATGTCAGCACAATATGTACTGTGTGGATTACTCAGCGTTCATAACGAGTATTGCAAAGACTATAAAGGTAATTCAGATTTCACTAGCAGATACAAATTAAGAAAATACTTTGATGGAGGCTCTTGGGAACTTAGTTTATCATCTCAAACATCGCCATCGCTGTGCTGCGACTGTATGGTTAAATCAGTACTCGCTGGCTATACTACAGCTACGTCTATGGATTTTCTACTTCTTGGTGCTTTGTTCGTCAGAGCTGCCATTCACTTTGGCAACGACCTCCATCTGTGGACACAGGATAACTTAATTATCTTTCGGACAGATCAGCGGCGCACTGGTGTACGACATACTAACAAGTGATTTTCCAGTGGTTGTCATTTTGTAGATACTCAAGGATTATCCTTGTAAAATTATGCGATTAAGTGCTTGTCGCCACAGACACAAAGCTCAACATATGAACTCAATATCTTTCATTACTGGATAAGTGAATTTAAACGCGATCGTAAGATGACAGAAACTTAGAGACGTTTCGGACCTCACATTGACTTCTGAAGAAATGCACGATACTATTCGAGTTAGCGTAGAAAAAACTGTCACATTAAGAATGTAGAAATTGAATCGATAGGATGATCTATGAATAGCTACTAATATCCTGCTTATGAATAAGGAGAGTGCGCTGTGAGTGCGGTGCTTTTTGTCACCAAGCAAAAACACTTGAGGGAAGAGATTTCATAATCTTTGTTGGAAAAGTTTGAGCGTAATCTAAAGCACTGCTAAAGTTGTTTAGTTGCTCTTGAAGTAATGGAACATATTACCTCAGGAGCGAAACAATAGTCAAAATATTGGACGAGAATGTAAGTGAATCACGAAAATGAGAATCGCTTAGTGGGCGCTAAAAGTGGTAGTGATTGGATTTTTTCGGTTGTTTGTTCGTAAAAGTGTAAGACACTGGTAGTTATTATCCAACTTTATTGGACGTTTTATGTAGAGAGCTGAGAAATAAGCGACAGAGACTGGCGCGCAGAATAGTGGTTTTGCACGTAGGCAATGCTTCTGCTCACATATCGGCAATTGCGACTGGAAAAATGCACGACGTGAGTTTCGGTATGGTTCTTCACCCACATTATCTCCCAGATTCGGCACCATTGCCCTTATTCTCTCCATAATCTCGAAGCAAATCTAGAGGCAAAAAAAAAAAAAAAAATCGAATGAAGATATGGTCAATGTTGTAAACGAATATTATGTGGAGGTGGATAGCAATTTTATTTTGTTTTGGAATTAAGAATTTGGAATGCCACTGAATTAATTGCATTTCTCTATGTCTGGATTATTTGAATGAATAAACGATTTCAAAAAATAGTTAAAATGGCTGTAAGCACTATGGGACTTAACATCTGAGGTCATCAGTCCTCTAAACTTAGAACTACTTAAACTTAACTAACCTAAGGACAACACACACATCCATACCCGAGGCAGGATTGAAACCTGCGACCGTAGCAGCTGCGCAGTTCTGGACTGAAGCGTCTAGAGCCGCACGTCCACAGCGGTTGTCGAATAAACGATTGTTTTTACAAAACAAGCACTTACTACGTTAAAACTGCGTGCTGACCGAGGACTCGACCCTAAAACTTTTACTCTTCCTCGCAATGTTTTTAATCTTCGAGGAGGTTTCAGAACAGTGCTCACTCTGCTGCTGAGAGAAATACTGTATTCAGTCCACTTGTTTGTTATGTCTTTCATCAAACAGTTCAACTCATTTTCATATATTCTGCTTAAAACGTACACAAAGAGCATCTAAGACGACATTGAAATTTCCCGGAATCTGCTGCGAGAATACGACCAGCCTTTAAACAACTGGCAGCGAACTGAGTTCTGTAAATAAGTCAGTCGAGCTAAGAAGTGACTTGGAAAAACTTTGAAGAAAAATCGATTAGGTGTCTGGAACGAGATGAACACCAGCCCATGAAGAAATGACATATAGTATCTCTTGAAACTGCTGTATAATTTATTCCAGGAACAGTAATTTCTTTTGTTACAATAAATAAACAAACAGCATTTGGACCTCTTCTTTTATTACCGACTACCGGCTTCAATCTGTGTCGAAGATCATTTTCGGGTCTAGTTGGAACAGGAAAAAGAGGCAAGAACAATAAAATTCCAAAAGAGTTATATTAAAAACACTATCAACACAGAATGCACAATTAACAATAAAATTTATGAGAACGCATACATTTCTGAAGCTGCAAGTGCAGTTTGTCAGCTAACGTAAAATACAAAGAAGAATAAAAATTTTTGTTTACTCATGTACAGCATTATTATGTCATAGGTTAATAATACATTAAAGAGCATCAACGAGATTCCACTATTGTAAACTATATCTTTATTTGTAAAAATTCAGGCAAATTCTTAAAGTTGTATTTTAATAGATGGAAAACTACGCTCATCAGATATGTTTGTTAAATTTGACGTCTTTTAAAATATACAAACAAGAACGAAAAGGTACGATGCACATTGCACTGTGAGGTTGTTTTTTACAGGTATTTTATCTTTTCTTCTATAACGTATCATACATACTGAGTATCATGCTTTTTAATACTCGATTTCATTATTTATTTCATTTTATTTATTTATTTTGTCTAGCCATGACACGTGGGTATATAAAAAGTTTTACTGCACTTTTGTATTTTACGGAGATGACAAACTGTATTTTGCTCTGCGGGGAATTGGGGGTTGGGTTGTTTTTGGGGGAGGAGACCAGACAGCGAGGTCATCGGTCTCATTGGACCAGGGAAGGACGGCGAAGGAAGTCGGCCGTGCCCTTTCAAAGGAACCACCCCGGAATTTGCCTGGGGCGATTTATGGAAATCACGGAAAACCTAAATCAGGATGGCCGGACCCGGGCTTGAACCGTCGTCCTCCCGAGTGCGAGTCCAGTGTTCTAGCCACTGCGAAACCTCGCTCGCTCTGCGGGTATGTGTGGATTCTCATAATATTTTGTTGTTAATTCTGCAACCTCTGATGGCAGTCTTTGAAATATTATAAGGTTTCCTACCCCGCATTACGTATCCCCAGCTCACAAAAATTTATTATAATTCAAATAGGCAGGATGAATGGAATACTGAAATGGGATATATTGCTCCTTTCAGACTTAGTTTATTACGTAGCCAAATCTCTTCTCTTTGCCCTCCTCAATACCAAATCCACGTGGAATCACCAAAAATTGTCCCTTCCAATGTCCAAGCTGCTCGTACAAATTGCACCAATGGCGTACTGATAACACCGCACCAGAATTCCCTCTTAGACACGGCAGAGCGGCATTACTCCAATGAGAAAGTTTTGCGCCAAAATCTACGTTCTTCTCCGCAAACTTGGCGCCAGAGAAAGGTGCCTGCATCCCAATCCTGCGGCTCCTTCCCAGAGCAATCACAAAGCTCGGCGCCCGTCTGACGATCGGACACCCAAAGTGGACAATACGCCTCTGGAATGCAGGCAGCTGGCCATTATCCTGCTGAAGACTGGGCCGCTCTCGTGGGCCGAATTTACTGCGAGGGGCCACTGCATGCGCTCACAAGCAGAGATCACGCTTTTGTAGGCGCCTGGATGCTTTCCCGGAAGAGCCTACGGCTGTTTCTTTGACTTCTGCAGCCCTAGTCACCTCTTCCTGTTATCCTCGTCGACATAGGAAAAAATCTAGTGCTACAACTATTACTGCTAGCGGCAAACAAACTCTGTCGTTCCCTGTCATACCTACAATTACTCGTCCTGACGGCTCGCTATATAGTTGAAATGGCTGCAATGCCTCTGCAGGACTAAGTAATTAACAAGGGCTGATAGATAGCGTGCCCAAAGAGTCGCCACCTTTCAATACCATACTTTTGTGGTTTTTATTGTTGTTGCTTCTTTTTCCAGTTCCAAATAGCTCTGAGAACTATGGGACTTAGCACCTGAGGTCATTAGTCCTCTAGAACTTAGAACTACTTAAACCTAACTAATCTAAGGACATCACATACATCCATCCCCCAGGCAGGATTCGTACCTGCGACTGTAGCGGTCGCTCGTTTCGAGACTGAAGCGCCTAGAACCGCTCGGCCACAATGGCCGGCTTTCCAGTTCCACCTGGATCTGAAGATGACCTTCAATGGTGGTTGAAACTGGTAGTCGGTAATAAAAGAAGTGACCAATTTGTGTTTTTTAATTTAGTATACAGAGGGATTAAAAAAGAAAGAGCAGATTTCAATTGTTTATTGCAGAGAATTTATAAATGATAGAAGCACAACGTGCATGTCACTGGATAGACGATTCTCAGTTCTACGTTCACATAGACACTATACTATACACTCACCATTGGCACCATTCATAGCGCAAGAAACATCGAAGAGGTAGTCCATTTCATTCTACACATGAATCAACAGGTTCCTGTTTATTGAACTGACAGATTCAACAATTCGATTTCTCAGCTCTTGAAGAGTAGTTGCCTTAGGTAGAACTTTGTGTTATTTGTTCCTCAACAGAAAAAAATTAAGGGTATGAGGTCTGGTGACTATGAAGACCAAAAGTAATAAACAAGATCTTGCTGTCCACCTCTTTCAATCCAACGTTGTGGGATGATTATGTCAAGATAACGCAGCACCTCAAGGTGAAAGTCATTCATAAAATGAAATCACTGGAAACTTAGTGAAGTTGAGGAAGTAACCAATTATGCAGCGTGACCAGGTATGACATTCGCGTCAAGTTGCTCTGCAAAAAAGAAAAGTCTATGAACTATTGAACAGAAACTGCACAAAACACAATCAGTTTCTGTATGTCCATCTTTTTAATGATGGTTCTGAGACTCGGCTGTTTGATGAGAATGTCAAATTATACGCCTTTCAGCCCTCAATTTTCAATCTTTTTTATTGGTAATCAGTCTACTGACTGGTTTGATGCGGCCCGCCACGAATTCCTTTCCTGTGCTAACCTCTTCATCTCAGAGTAGCACTTGCAACCTACGTCCTCAATTATTTGCTTGACGTATTCCAGTCTCTGTCTTCCTCTACAGTTTTTGCCCTCTACAGCTCCCTCTAGTACCATGGAAGTCATTCCCTCATGTCTTAGCAGATGCCCTATCATCCTGTCCCTTCTCCTTATCAGTGTTTTCCATACATTCCTTTCCTCTCCGATTCTGCGTAGAGCCTCCTCATTCCTTACCTTATCATTCCACCTAATTTTCAACATTCGTCTATAGCACCACATCTTAAATGCTTCGATTCTCTTCTGTTCCGGTTTTCCCACAGTCCATGTTTCAGTGCCATACAATGCTGTACTTCAGACGTACATCCTCAGACATTTCTTCCTCAAATTAAGGCCGGTATTTGATACTAGTAGACTTCTCTTGGCCAAAAATGCCTTTTTTGCCATAGCGAGTCTGCTTTTGATGTCCTCCTTGCTCCGTCCGTCATTGGTTATTTTACTGCCTAGGTAGCAGTATTCCTTAACTTCATTGACTTCGTGACCATCAATCCTGATGTTAAGTTTCTCGCTGTTCTCATTTCTACTACTTCTCATTACCTTCGTCTTTCTCCGATTTACTCTCAAACCATACTGTGTACTCATTAGACTGTTCATTCCGTTCAGCAGATCATTTAATTCTTCTTCATTTTCACTCAGGATAGCAATGTCATCAGCGAATCGTATCATTGATATCCTTTCACTTTGTATTTTAATTCCACTCCTGAACCTTTCTTTTATTTCTATCATTGCTTCCTCGATGTACAGATTGAAGAGTAGGGGCGAAAGGCTACAGCCTTGTCTTACTCCCTTCTTAATACGAGCACTTCGTTCTTGATCGTCCACTCTTATTATTCCCTCTTGGTTGTTGTACATATTGTATATGACCTGTCTCTCCCTATAGCTTACCCCTAATTTTTTCAGAATCTTGAACAGCTTGCACCATTTTATATTGTCGAACGCTTTTTCCAGGTCGACAAATCCTATGAACGTGTCTTGATTTTTCTTTAGCCTTGCTTCCATTATTAGCCGTAACGTCAGAATTGCCTCTCTCGTGCCTTTACTTTTCCTAAAGCTAAACTGATCGTCACCTAACGCATTCTAAATTTTCTTTTCCATTCTTCTGTATATTATTCTTGTAAGCAGCTTCGATGCATGAGCTGTTAAGCTGATTGTGCGATAATTCTCGCACTTGTCCGGTCTTGCCGTCTTCGGAATTGTGTGGATGATGCTTTTCCGAAAGTCAGATGGTATGTCGCCAGACTCATATATTCTACACACCAACGTGAATAGTCGTTTTGTTGCCACTTCCCCTAATGATTTTAGAAATTCTGATGGAATGTTATCTGTCCCTTCTGCCTTATTTGACCGTAAGTCCTCCAAAGCTCTTTTAAATTCCGATTCTAATACTGGCTCCCCTCTCTCTTCTAAATCGACTCCTGTTTCTTTTTTTATCATGTCAGACAAATCTTCACCCTCATAGAGGCTTTCAATGTATTCCTTCCACCTATCTGCTCTCTCCTCTGCATTTAACAGTGGAATTCCCGTTGCACTGTTAATGTTACCACCGTTGCTTTTAATGTCACCAAAGGTTGTTTTGACTTTCCTGTATGCTGAGTCTGTCCTTCCGAGAATCATATCTTTTTCGATGTCTTCACATTTTTCCTGCAGCCATTTCGTCTTAGCTTCCCTGCACTTCCTATTTATTTCATTCCTCAGCGACTTGTATTTCTGTATTCCTGATTTTCCCGGAACATGTTTGTACTTCCTCCTTTCATCAATCAACTGAAGTATTTCGTCTGTTACCCATGGTTTCTTCGCAGCTACCTTCTTTGTACCTATGTTTTCCTTCCCAACTTCTGTGATGGCCCTTTTAAGAGACATCCATTCCTCTTCAACTGTGTTGTCTACTGCGCTATTCCTTATTGCTGTATCTATAGCGTTAGAGAACTTCAAACGTATCTCGTCATTCCTTAGAACTTCCGTATCCCACTTCTTAGCATATTGATTCTTCCTGACTAATGTTTTGAACTTCAGCCTACTCTTCATCACTACTATATTGTGATCTGAGTCTATAGCTGCTCCTGGGTACGCCTTACAATCCAGTATCTGATTTCGGAATCTCTGTCTGACCACGATGTAATCTAACTGAAATCTTCCCGTATCTCCCGGCCTTTTCCAAGTATACCTCCTCCTCTTGTGATTCTTGAACAGGGTATTCGCTATTACTAGCTGAAACTTGTTACAGAACTCAATTAGTCTTTCTCCTCTTTCATTCCTTGTCCCAAGCCCATATTCTCCTGTAACTTTTTCTTCTACTCCTTCCCCTACAACTGCATTCCAGTCCCCCATGACTATTAGATTTTCGTCTCCCTTTACATAAAGAGTTTTACTGCGCCATATTAAGGACCCTGACCGACGTGTAGGAATACTCTAGCAGGCTTGTGATCAAAACAGGGACCAGCAATACTGGTATTAGTAGATATTTGTTGCAATGACCACAAAGAAATATCTACTACTCGTAATACCAGAATTTCTGGACACTTCTTTGATCACAAGCGTGGTAGTACTATTCAAACCTTGAGATAATAATAATTAGGAACCGTAACATGGTATACACGTGTTTCTTGCTAACATTAATTTTAGTTAATTATTTTTAACAATAAAATTGAGACATTTCAGAAAGTGGGGTATGTTACAAGCTGGATACAGCATATCTTAAGAATCTTGCGGACGCTTTATTTTAGAATCGGAGGTGTTTACAAGAGTAACGGCGGTGTTAGGCGATATTAGGCCGATGTCTCTCGAAGGTGACTAATGTTTGTTCCAGCGTCCTTATCTCCGTTAGTCGCACGTGGCGTTTTTCTTTCCACTTCTGGATGGCGGTGCAGTGTGTCTGTCCACCAACGAACAGAGGGTTTCTGTATACTGCACTAAGTTGCCTCTGGACTTCGCCGTTTCGGTTCACAAACATTCTCTGATCTTGCGCGTTAAGTAACCACATAACGGTGCCAGAGATACAGTATCAGCGAAGAAAATACAACTAGCTCCAGAATGGGCGCCATTGATACGGTATCGTTGCCTCAGACACAACTACGTTTATTTTCGTATCTTGATAGTTCCTGCTCCTGTAACTCAAATTGCTTCAAAAGCAACTCCAGCAAATTCTAGAAAACCGACGAGTTATTCAAAAATATTTTGTGGAATTGTTTTCTTAAATCGGTCTAGAGCATTCTATAACGCAGTGCATTCAGTGTCATTTCGGAAAGATATAGAGTAAACTGTTTTCCTGTGCAGGCTGCGCCCTTGTATTCCAGATCAATTCTATCTCGGGGAGACCGAAAGGTCTTGCCACTCGAACTCTGACCACGAGGCGCCCTATCTGGTTGAACTTTACGTAGCGAGCAAGTGGATGTCTAGTGTGTGCAGCACCTGACGAAGATTAGGACAGTTGTCTAAGTACTGAGCAAAAAACAAAAACCATCGATATGGCGACACTTCTGAAACCATAGCTTCACTAATGGGACCGATAAAACTTTCGGAAACCTCCTCACTGAGCGCGGTAAACCAGACACACACACACACACACACACAGTCATACACATATCGATATCACAAAGATGATCAAATTAAATAGAGTTAAGTGTAAGCAGTTGTGGACGTGGACGGAGAAGAAGGAGGAACCTATTGCCAAACGTCCATGCCCATAGAACAGCAGGCGGTTTATCGTGTGTAGGCAAATGCGTAAGGGAGTAACAGAGAGGAACCAATGTAACAGAAATTGAGGATAATCTAGTAGGAACTTCAGTATGGATGTTCCGATTGGCATGGTAACATACCACAGTTTTGACAGCACTTGTACGAATTCCGATGATCAGTTCATTCTTTAATAGTGTTGTGCTCAGACAAGTGCAGAAGTTCTAGTGGTCTAATATGTAAGACTGCAAGGGCTTCTACATTCACATAACCAAATAAAAGTAAAAAACAGTTTTGGATTTTTTCTTCAGTTACTTTATGCCGCCGTCAAATGACTTTCAGTAGATGTCAATGTGCTTGATGTAAAACATTGTCTCAGTTGGAGTAGAAAAACCTCTGTGTTCTAAGTGAAGCCAACATCCGATCATACATATCACATAATGCAGAGAAACAATGTCTACCTTTAGCTGAACACATAGAATCATGGTTGACGACATGTGAAAATCTGAGTGTGACCGTAAGTCGTGCTGTTTTATAGTACTGTTTTATAGACATGAGTCTTTCTTGTGTTTTGATGTTGTCCTTCAGTTTTCCAGTCATGATCTAGTTTCTACATGTCTGCATACCTGCTATAGCCAATATGCCCAGTTATCTACGCTGCATATCCAGTTATTCGTATTCTCTTTCAATTTTTCTCTATGATGCTACCTACACATCTACGTCTACATCTACATCTACGTGATTACTCTGCTATTCACAATGAAGTGCCTGGCAGAGGGTTCAGTGTACCATCTTCAAGTTGTCTCTCTACCGTTCCATTCTCGAACGCCGCGCGGGAAAAACGAGCACTTAAATTTTTCAGTGCAAGCCCTGACTTCTCTTATTTTATCGTGATGATCGTTTCTCCCTATGTAGATGGGTGCCAACAGAATGTTTTCGCAATCTTAGGAGAAAATTGGTGATTGAAATTTCATGAGAATATCCCATGTTGTTTTAATGATAGACACTCCAATTCACGTATCATGTCTGTGGCACTATCCCACCTACTTCGCGATAATACAGAACGAGCCGCCCTACTTTGTACTTTTTAGATATCATTCGTCAGTGCCATCTGATGTGGATCCTACACCGCACAGCAATAGCCCAGAACAGGGTGGACAAGCGTGGTGTAAGCAGTCTCTTTAGTAGACCTGTTGCACCTTTTAATTGTTCTGCCAATGAATCGCAATTATTTATCTGTTCGTTCCAATTTAGGGCATTAGTAATTGTAATCCGTAAGTATTTAGTTGAATTTGCAGCCTTCAAATTTGTCTGACTTATCACGTAATCGAAATTTAGGGGATTTTTTTTTAGTACTCATGTGAATAACTTCACACTTTTCTTTATTCAGGGCCAATTTCTACCTTCCGCACCATACAGATATCTTATCTAAATCATTTCGCAATTTGTTTTGGTCATCTGTTGACTTTTCAAGAAGGTAAATGACGGCATCATCTGCAAACAATCTAAGAAGGCTACTGAGATTGTCTTCTATGTCGTCAATATAGATAATGAACAATGGAGGGCCTATAACACTTCCTTAGGGCACGCCGGATATTATTTCTGTTTTTCTCGATGACTTTCCGTCTATCACTACGAACTGCGACCTTTCTGACAGGAAAAGACGAATCCAGTCGCACAACTGAGGCGATATTCCAAAAGCACGCAGTTTGGTTAGAAGACGCTTGTGAGGAACGGTGTCGAAAGCCTTCTGGAAATCTAAAAATATGGAATGAATTTGACATCCCCTGTTGATAGCACTCATAACTTCATGAGTATAAAAAGCTAGATGTGTTTCGCAAGAACGATATTTTCTGAATCCGTGCTGACTATGTGTCAATAAATCGTTTTCTTCGGGGTACTTCATAATATTCGAATATCGTATATGTTCCAAAACCCTACTGTAAATCGATGTTAGTGATATGGGGGCTGTAGTTCAACGGAATACTCCTACTTCCATTTTTGGGTATTGGTGTATCAAAAGCAATTTTCCAGTCTTTAGGTACGAATCTTTTTGTGAGCGAGCGGTTGTATGTAATTACTAAATATGGAGCTATTGTGTCAGCATACTCTGAGAGGAACCTGACTGATATAAATCTGGACCGGAAACCTTCATTTATTAAGTGATTTAAGGTGCTTTGCGACACCGAGGATATCTGTTTCTATGTTTCTGATCTTGGCAGTTGTTCTTGATTGGAATTCAGAAATATTTGCTTCGTCTTCTTTGGTGAAGCAGTTTCGGAAAATGGTGTTTAATAACTCTGCTTTAGTGGCACTTCACCGTCGTTATCGTGCAGTGAAGATATTGATTGCGTCTTTGCCCCTGGTGTGTTTTATGTATGACCAGAATCACTTTGGGTTTTCTGCCAGATTTCGAGACAGAGTTTCGTTGTGGAAATTATTGAAAGGATCTCGCATTGAAGTACGCGGTATATTTTTAACTACGCTTACATGATCAAATCGGAAGGAGTGAAGGCTGCCTCTTAAAACGGCGTTAAGAGCATTTTTATCGGCTTTTTTTTAAATAGATATACTTTGCGTTTCTTTTCGATGGTTGTAGGTGTTACGGCTTTCAGCCTAATAGCAACTGCCTTGTGGTCGCTAATCCCTGTATTCGTCACGATACTCACTATTTGTCCAGGATTAGTTGTTTCTAAGAGGTAAAGTATGCTTTCGCAACCATTTACGCTTCGACTGGGCTCATGAACAAATTGATCAAAATAATTTTTGGAGAAAGCATTCAGTACAATACCCTGTCAAATTAGCTTGTTCTATACGCCGTCGCCCTTGAATCTTCCCATTATTTAGCTTATTCATTTCATAGATTTTTAATTACTGCTTTATTTGTTCACTGAGTTGTTAAGACGCTCACTGAACTGCATATTTCAGTTTCTACAGTTTCCGGTGGTTTTTCATCTGTCTGCTCTTCCACTTCCTTGAAGTTCTATATTCCGATCGCGAACTTCAAAAACGTTTTCCGCAACTCTAGCCCAATGCATCAAATCAGTAGGTATGTCCGCCTATATTAGATTCGTTTCTGTTTCCTACAACGGTATCCTTATGTAACGTTATACTACAAAGAGCTTATTTAATTATGTTTCAGCACCGAGCTGAAATCTGATGATCAGTAGAACTTTATTCTCGTAGTTGATGTCCTTCCTGCTTTTGGTACCGTTTGTTTTAAATAGCTCGTTCTTTCAATTGAAAAGGTACAAGTTTTGGTTTCTTTCAGACGGTACAGCAATTCTAGATACGAACAACAACAAACGTATTTGTTTCCATGAAAGCTTTGTCTGTGCCATGAAGTGTCTTCTTTCATGCAGTTCTTTTTTATCTAAGCCCATCTTTCTCGAATCTTACAGGTTTATTATTCGCAATTTGTTTGTGTGGATATTGTAAACAATTTACTAATGTAAGTTCATTATTCTTATTACCAACATAACTGCATTTTGCGTTATCTTAGGTGTACTGTGGGGTTATAAAGAGTGAAGGTGTTCCTATTGTCTTTAATTTTGTTTTCCATTTCCAAACTTAAATTTAGAATTGATTCACCGTGTTGCACAGTAATCGCATGCATTCAGATGGTATACAATGCTTTTTGTCACTGCCGGGTCTCCGTCGACATTCTGCAGACGTCTATGAATATCTGTGGTGCTCTGGTTTCCCAACAGCATAAACTCAATGACAGCTCTCTGCATGGAACGAATCTCCGTTACAGACGCAATTTGAACGTTACGTATAGAGTCGCCACCTATCGGAACTTCATGAAATTATAATGGATGAAGCAGGAATATTCTACGACGTCCCTCAACAAATTCCACATTTTTTGAAACGAAATTGATCGTAAAAAAATTGTGTTACATTAATTACTGAAAGCCGCTTATATGACAACAGTCATGGAAGCTTAGTGAACAAGTAAAATCGAGAAAGATGTAATTAGTCTTTTGATTATGTGTGGTTCGCCGGAGATCATCGGCATCAGTTTCTCGTGTGTGTGTCATCATGTGTCACGCTCCTTCGTTCACGTGTACCGTCTACGTCGTCAGTGTTTGCGCGCAGTGCCGACAGTGTTTTTTCGTCGAGTGTGAACAGCTCCGTGTTATTTGTTTCTGTGTCTGCTGTTTTTTGCCCCCCACTTTGTTCTGTATCTTCTGTGCCTCCTTTGCATTTTCTTTGCACAGCTTGTGGCTGAAGAGCAGCGTAGTATGCTCCTGCCAGGCCACCTTACGTAAGGTGTTTAATTACAATAAAGAAAAAAATGGGATACACCGGAGCCTAATACGTCCAACATACACACTCGGCTCCTAGACGTCAATACAGATCACAGACTCTTTAAGATATCTACATCTGTTTGGAAAATGACTAGCGCGCCACGTGTCAATAAAGCTATTATCATGTACTGTAGGCGTCTGTGTTTTGTTAGATAGGGTGGTTATTACAGAGATTCTGATAATGAAATTACTTGGCCCCTGACTCTCATATGAAGTGTATAAAAGTCAAAAGGACAAACCAGGCAGCATGGACTACGAACCGTGACAGCGATCACGTCCGCCGTTAAGTGTCATTCGACTTATGCCATGCAACACAAAAAGAACGGCTGCGTTCTTCAAGACCTCACCACTCTCAACAAAGGAGCTCTAATTCAGAGATGGCTTCATGAGAACATCTGCAGGGGCTCTCTGGTAAAATATTGCTCTTCACTTATCCAAATAGAGGTCGAGTCTGGCGTTTACTTTCACAATTCCACAAAAGGACCTAAACAAGAAACAGCAAGTCCATTTTATTACCTAAGATAAGCATTGCCTATACTGAACGATTCATACGGGCCCTTGAACAATCTTGTTACAAGAAGTTGTTCTCGACGGGAAAAACAATGATCGGTGTTTGGACAGTTGATATTCCACATTTGGGCCAGAAGTTGGTTGATAAGAGCTTAATGATATTTTGTTTACATTAACATTCTCCACAGACGAATTCAGTCTCATACCTCACATTCAGTAGAAAGTAAATATTGCATACTGACTAATGTACTTTGGCTTCTCTGATCTGCGTATGGTGCACTATGTAGTGTGGTTATACAGGTGACGAGATGCAAGTGGAAGCCGGTATTCTAACGCGGAAGAGTCTAGTGCGTGAAGTATCGATATACCTTCATGGAGGTCGATTTTGTAAAGTGTCTACTTGATGCCGCCCTCTACTAAATATAAACAAACCGGCTAATGAAATGACAGAGCGACCGTCCTGTTCTTCTCCCGTGTGAGTGAATCTACGCTGGTGCCCTTCGAAATTGTGTGGGTACTGACGTGGCTATCGGTTTTGTAAACAACTGAAAGATTTGAAGTTACAGGTTTCATTAGCATGGGAGTCGTATTCCGCATCCGAGCATCCTACCAATTCAGGGGACTTACTTCTATGATTTACATTAATCTACACATACTATAAATCAAAGTCCCCCGCAGCGTGTTTCTCTCTGCATGTGAAGGGTAGTCTCAGGATACCTTTATGGATTTTGCTACTGTTTCCACCAACGAGCAGAATGATTCACGAGGAAGGTTTGTGTATATAATTTATAGGTAATGACGACTGTATAATATATGGTTACTGTCCCTCATTGAACAGCCGTCTAGAATGACATCTCGTGGCAGTTATGGGAGCTACGTGCTGGTAAGCTATAGAGAAAGCACTGTTCGGCGGGTGAAGCAGTAAAGTAAACAGAGGCTGCAACTCCAGAGAGCGGCAAAGCTTGGCTAGGTTCCATTTGTCTGCCTTCTTCTTTTTGTTATGCCTTTGTCCACGTTAGTACAGGCTTGGTATAATTATTAACGGATATGGTATGGTTAAATTGTGGGAGGGGGCGGCCCTTTCTGTCGCCACCCCAACAGTCAGACTGGTAACGTACCGCTGTCCGGGGCGCTTCCAGACACATCTTCGCTGGTTATCAGGCCCCATTTCAAAACGAAACTTATCACTGAAGACAATTCTGCTCCAGTTCTAAGACCACAGGCCGACGGCGTCTCTGGAGAGGCCCCGGACAGCGTTGGGAATCAATCTTATTGTCTGCCGCAATACTATTCGACAAATAGGAGTGATGCTCTGGGATGCCATTTCTTTTCGTAGCAGGAATCGTTTGGTTGTCATCCACGGCACGCTTACAGCACAGTGAAATGTCAACCATATTTTACGTCCCGTTTTGTTGCCACTCATGGCAAGCCATCCTGGGCTTACATTTCAGCTAAATAATGCCCGCCCGCACATGGAGAGAGTTTCTACGGTTTGTCTTCGTGCTCGCCAAACACTACCTGGTTCAGCACGGTCCTTCAGGAGGACATCCAACAACTCTGTCAACCAGTGTTAAGCCGAATTACTGCTTGCACAAAAAACCGGAGGTGGACCAAGGGGTTATTGACTTACTCAGTTTGCGAAGATCTTTCTCTTGAATAAATCATCAAATTTTTCTGAAATTGTAATCATTTGTTTGTCTCTACAAGTACAGCACATCTATTGCTTTTCGTCTTTTTCGGATAACTCAGCGGTGCGTCGTCTTTCCTTTTTCTTAGAGTGTATTTTCATACACCGTGGCACGTGCTTTTGCACTGTCCTGCATGAAACAGACATGGTTAGTTCACAATCCTACCAAAGTTAATATTTGTTGGAAAACGGTCGCTAAAATTATTTGTGTTGCACTAACTCCACGCCATGTAAGAGGATAGTGATGTGCCTGATAAGGTCCATGCGAATTCCAACATCGATCGTTCTGCAATTTTCCGTGCTTCAGTAGAAAGAAAAGAGCATTTCAGGATCAAGTTTAGTATCATGCACAGAATTCAAGAGCTGGATGCGGTGCCGATGTCGAACAGAAGTATGTGAATTTCTGAGTTGATACACTTCCGTTGTTTTGCGGGGTTTCAACTTCAGTTTGTGCAGAGCCCCGTGAGCAGATGCTACTGACACATCAATCCGAAACGCTAAACTGCTCAGCGGTGTTCTCTGGCTGCCTATGAAGACCCCTCCTACGTTGTCCCTTTTTACGCTGTTAAACACTTCCTTTTCTAAATCTTTTTATGTGTAACACGAATCCTTGAAAGTTCTTTACTAACCTATTTATCGTCAAATCAGTGGGAACACTGTATACCGGGAAATAATCGAATGAAAAAAATGGTTCAAATGGCTCTGAGCACTATGGGACTTAACATCTGAGGTCATCGGTCCCCTAGAACGTACAACTACTTAAACCTAACAAACCTAAGGACATCACACACAGCCATGCCCGAGGCAGAATTCGAACCTGCGACCGTAGCGGACGCGCGGTTCCAGACTGAAGCGCCTGGAACCGCTTGGCCACACCGGACGGCAGCTGTCGAATGAAAGCAAGACTATATTCCACATCGTCTCTATTTTTCCTTAATTCAGCAAAAGAACCACTTGTTTCCCTTCACGTACACACAAATTAGACAGTAACGAATAAAAAACATATACTCGACAGCAAATCAAACGAGACACATCACACACACACACACACACACACACACACACACAAACCCCCACCCCTTCCCCCGAACTGTTAACCGATACGTCACCTACCAGGCTGACCGAGCAACTGACCGCAGTGTCATGCATTGATCACAGGTGTCCATCCCAAATCATGTATCACGTCAGTGACATTCTCTACTCTATTTCACTATAATACAAAACGTTGTGCTCTTATTTGAACTTTCTCGGTGTACTCCGTTAACAGTATCTGGCAAGGATCCCAGACCGCCCTGCAGTACCCCAAAAGAGGATGGACAAGCGACGTGTATACAGTCTCTTTAGTAGATCTGTTACATTTTCTAAGTGTTCTGCTAATAAAACGCAGTCTTCGGTTTGCCTTCTCCACAACATTTTCTGTGTGTGCTTTCCAATTTAAATTGTTCTTAATTGTAATTCCTCAGTATTTAGTTGAATTTACAGCTTTTAGATCAGACTTATTTATCGTGTAGTCGAAGTTTAATGGATTTCTTTTAGCACTCATGTGGATGACGTCACATTTTTCATTATTTAGGTTCAATTGCAATTTTTTTCACCTTTCCGATATCTTTTGTAAATCGTTTCTCAGTTGCTTTTGATCTTCTGGTGAGTTTACTCGACGATAAACCGACAGCATCATCTGCAAACAAACCATGGCGGTTGCTCATGTTGTCTCCTAGGTCGTTTATATAGATAAGGAACAGCAGAGGGCCTGTAACACTACCATGGGGAACGCCAGAAATCACTTTTGTTTTACTCGATGACTTTACGTCAGTTACTACTAACTGTGACCTCTCTAACAGAAAATCACGAATCCAGTCACATAACTGAGACGATATTCCACAAGCACCAATTTCACTACTATCCTCTTGTGTGGTGGAGTGTGAAAGGCCTTTTTGAAATCTAGAAATACGGAATCAATTTGAAATCCCTTGTCAATAGAAATCAACACTTAATGTGAGTAAGTAGCTAGTTGTGTTTCACAAGAACGATGTTTTATAAATCCGTGTTGACTGTGAGACAATAGATTGTTTTCTTCGACCTCATTCATAATGTTCGGACACAATATACACTCCTGGAAATTGAAATAAGAACACCGTGAATTCATTGTCCCAGGAAGGGGAAACTTTATTGACACATTCCTGGGGTCAGATACATCACATGATCACACTGACACAACCACAGGCACATAGACACAGGCAACAGAGCATGCACAATGTCGGCACTAGTACAGTGTATATCCACCTTTCGCAGCAATGCAGGCTGCTATTCTCCCATGGAGACGATCGTAGAGATGCTGGATGTAGTCCTGTGGAACGGCTTGCCATGCCATTTCCACCTGGCGCCTCAGTTGGACCAGCGTTCGTGCTAGACGTGCAGACCGCGTGAGACGACGCTTCATCCAGTCCCAAACATGCTCAATGGGGGACAGATCCGGAGATCTTGCTGGCCAGGGTAGTTGACTTACACCTTCTAGAGCACGTTGGGTGGCACGGGATACATGCGGACGTGCACTGTCCTGTTGGAACAGCAAGTTCCCTTGCCGGTCTAGGAATGGTAGAACGATGGGTTCGATGACGGTTTGGATGTACCGTGCACTATTCAGTGTCCCCTCGACGATCACCAGAGGTGTACGGCCAGTGTAGGAGATCGCTCCCCACACCATGATGCCGGGTGTTGGCCCTGTGTGCCTCGGTCGTATGCAGTCCTGATTGTGGCGCTCACCTGCACGGCGCCAAACACGCATACGACCATCATTGGCACCAAGGCAGAAGCGACTCTCATCGCTGAAGACGACACGTCTCCATTCGTCTCTCCATTCACGCCTATCGCGACACCACTGGGGGCGGGCTGCACGATGTTGGGGCGTGAGCGGAAGACGGCCTAACGGTGTGCGGGACCGCAGCCCAGCTTCATGGAGACGGTTGCGAATGGTCCTCGCCGATTCCCCAGGAGCAACAGTGTCCCTAATTTGCTGGGAAGTGGCGGTGCGGTCCCCTACGGCACTGCGTAGGATCCTACGGTCTTGGCGTGCATCCGTGCGTCGCTGCGGTCCGGTCCCAGGTCGACGGGCACGTGCACCTTCCGCCGACCACTGGCGACAACATCGATGTACTGTGGAGACCTCACGCCCCACGTGTTGAGCAATTCGGCGGTACGTCCACCCGGCCTCCCGCATGCCCACTATACGCCCTCGCTCAAAGTCCGTCAACTGCACATACGGTTCACGTCCACGCTGTCGCGGCATGCTACCAGTGTTAAAGACTGCGATGGAGCTCCGTATGCCACGGCAAACTGGCTGACACTGACGGCGGCGGTGCACAAATACTGCGCACCTAGCGCCATTCGACGGCCAACACCGCGGTTCCTGGTGTGTCCGCTGTGCCGTGCGTTTGATCATTGCTTGTACAGCCCTCTCGCAGTGTCCGGAGCAAGTATGGTGGGTCTGACACACCGGTGTCAATGTGTTCTTTTTTCCATTACCAGGAGTGTATGTTCCAAAATCCTGTTGAATATCGACGTTAATGATATGGGCCTGTAATTTAGTGGATTATTCCTACTACTTTTCTTGAATATTGGTGTGACTTTTGCATCTTTCCAGTCTCAGGGCACGTATCTTTCGTCTAGCGAGCAGTTGTATATGATTTTTAAGTATGGAGCTATTGCATCAGTATACTCTGAAAGAAATCTAATTGGTTTAGGTTCTGGACCAGAAGATTTGCTTTTATTATTTAAGGTACTTCACTACTCCAGGGATAGCTACTTCTAAGGTACTCTGCTGGAAGCTGTTCTTGATTCAAATTTTGGAATATTTATCTCGTCTACTTTAGTAAAGGAATTTCAAAAGGCTGCGTTTAGTAACTCTGCTTTCGCAGCACTGTCGTCGATAGTATTTCCATTGCTATTGCGGACAGAAGGCACTGACTGTGTCTTGCGGTGAGCATACTTTACCTACGACCAGAATCTGTTAGGTTACTAGATAAAGTTTCGTTGTGGGAACTATTATAAGCATCTCGCATTGAAGTCCGCGCTAAATTTCGAGCTTCTATAAAGGATCGCCAGTCTTGGAGATTTTGCGTCTCTTTAAATTCGGCATGCTTTTCCCGTTGCTTCTTCAACAGTGCTGTGACCCGTTTTTTGTACCAAGAGGAATCAGCTTCGTCGATTGTTATTTTATTTGGTATAAATCTCTCAATTGCTGCCATTATTATTTCTTCGAATTCAGGCCACATCTGGTCTACACTTACGTTTGGAAGGAGAGGCGATTATCTTTCAGGAAGGTGTCAAGTAAATTTTCATCTGATTTTTTGAGTAGGTTTATTTTTCGTATATTTTTGGGGGATTTAGAGGTTACAATATTCAGTCTAGCTACGACAACCCTGTGTTCACTAACCCCTGTGTCCGTTTTGATGCTTGTTGTTAGCTCAGGATTATTTGTTGCTAAGAGGTCAAGTGTGTTTTCATGGCCTTTTACTATTTGCGTGGGCCCATGAACTAACTGCTCGAAAGATTTTTCAGAGGGTAAATTAAAGTCACCACCAACTATAGTTGTATGAGTCAAGTACTTGTTTGAAATTAAACTCAAGTTTTCTTTGAACCTTTCAGCATTTGTATCATCTGAGTTGAGAGGCCGGTAAAAGGATTAGAGCAATTCTGGAATCGAGTCCCGACCTGCCTTAATGGAACACCCTGGGTTGAATCAGAACTTAGACTTCGCTCTAGATTCCTGCATGCAACATAACTACCTCCTCTGGTTTCGGCTCTTGAGGAAGAATGGGCTGCCATTCTTGCACAGACATTCAGATAACTCACTGAAAGTGTCCACAGTTGTGTACTGAGTTGCACTGTTGGTTCGAATTAGAAGTACTTACCTCGTTTATGAACGCAGATTTCTCCCAGTCTCGTCTCCCTCCACCCTATCTCATCAGTATTCGCATTTACTATGAACTCTGCTTTGTGGTCTGTACAGTCACTTAACTATAAACCGTACAGAGTGTCCGGGACATAATTAGAAGACAGAATCAGGAAAAATTTTGGTTTAGCGCTCTATTGCCACCAAGGCCATTAGAGACGGAAGATTAAGGTTTAATGCCCCGCCAATGACGAGATCGTTAGCGTAGGATCACAAGCTCGGGTTGGGGAGGGATGGGAAAGGAAATCGGCCTTGCCCTCTCGAAAGAACTATTCGTTTTAATCGATTTAGGGAAATTACGGAAAAATTAAATCTGGATCGCCGTCCCCGCGAAAATCATCCCAGCATCTTACCAACTGCGCCACTTCGCTCGGTACGATATGTACTAGTACGGCGAAGGAAATCTTCCGCTACCTTCTTCGAGGATTCTTTCGCTGTTTCCCCATTTTAGGAAACCTCGATAGTTACTCACGAATTGGAATACCACGTCTCCCAAATTCGAGTCCAGTGTCTTACTCACAGCGCCGCTTCACTCATTCATAATATGTGTGGAATAAAGGCGAAGCTGTCACGTGGTTTTAAATGCGACGCACGCCGGCAGAAAGGACGCCATTCTGTAGTCCGGCTGTCAGGACTGTTAACCGTGTATACGAGCGTGTCTGGCAGCCTTTCTGATAAGGGTCCGGGCCGCTACATTGGGGAGGTCAGTGTCAGAGGTCAGAGATACGCCGGCGGCCGACTCGCTGCCGCCAACCGCCAGTGGCAGGAGGCGGTGGCGCCGGCTGCGGCGGCGGAGGCGCCGATATGCGAAAACCGAGGAAAACCCTCAGGACCCGCAGAATCCTCTTCAGACTGCTGTTCTACTGTTAACATTATTGCGGATCACGCACTACATTACAGCTCAGATAACGTCTGGTGTCATTCAAGGGTACCTACGAGGGCGGTTTAGTAAGTCTGGTAGAAAAGGAAGAAAAATATTTTTTTTGTAAACCACTTACCTTTTTTCTCGATATAGTTTTTTGAGTGACATAAATGTATTCCAGCGATCCTCTGGCTTTTTCACCTCATTGGAAAAATAGGTTCTTCAAACTCTGCAAAATACTCTATGAGTGCAACTGCCTCTTCCTCATTTGACGAAAATTTCATTGCCATCAAGTCAAAGCTACAAGTTACTGAACAGAGCGAAGTCACATGGGGCTAATTGTGGTGAATAGGGTGAATGAGGAACCAATTCAAAGCCCATTTTGTGCACTTTCGTCATTGTAATGGCTGATGTGTGGGATGGTGCGTTATCCTGATGAGAGAGCACCTTTGGTCTTTTTTTTCAACCACTGCAAGTTTCAAACGATCCAACAATGAAACATAATGGGGTCCAGTCATCCCTCTGCCTTTTTCCAAATGGTCTATGAGGATTACTTCTTGGCAGTCCTCACCTGTCCCCCCCCCCCCCCCCCCCAAAAAAAACACAGTGGTCATCATCTTATCAGTTGACAAGTATTTGATTTCTTCGGTGCACTTTCAGGAGCCTTTGTCCATTGTTTTTACTGCCGTTTTGACTCTGATGCGTATTGATGGATCTAGATTCAGCAACAGTCACACATCGGTGCAAGAAGTCTTGGAGATTGTGAATAGCCAGAAATTGTGTTTAATTGTCTGCCAGATGCGCTTTTGGTCGGCTATGAGCAATAGCAGTACCCACCTGGCACACAGCTTCTTTATAGCCAATCTCCGTGCAGGATATTATGCACTCGCTTAGTTGAGATGCCTATAGCAGCAATCTCACGCATGATGTTCGGACAAGATGCTTGTGGAGTAACAGCGATTGATATAAAATTAACTTTGTATTAGGAAAACAGTCTTAGTCGCGTTTGTTTACTTATTTAGTGCCGACCGGTTTCAGACCATCGTAGAGGCCATCTTCAGAGCGAACATAACGCTGGTCGACTGCTGGTTGCGTCACGTCTACCAAGGTGTGGCAGGAAACACTCCTTGGTAGACGTGACACCACCAGCAGTCGACCAGCGGTATGTTCGCCCTGATGATGGCCTCTGCGATGGTCTGAAACCGGTCGGCACGAAATAAGTAAACAAACGCGATTAAGACTGTTCTCCTAATACAAAGTTAATCTCAAGCATCTTTATTTGTCGGCCCTGCATTGCCATATCTTCAATGTTGGTGCAGAATCCTCGTGAACTTAATCCAGTTCTGTTTTGATCTGTGTAGCAGTCCAACCCTTCAGATGAAAATATTTAATAACAGTACGAAGCTCCGTTCCTCCATTTTCAGTCGCCGCTCACAGACTGAGCAATTCAGACGGCTGTCAGTAATGAACTGTGCATTTTACAGTACTGAAAGTCTTTATACACTCATTGAAATAATCAAGATTACCAACCATGAAGGCGCTGCAAAAATATTCCATTGTTTCACGGACATTTACCAGACTTACGGATCCGCCCTGGAATTAGGGATGCTATTAGAACTTCCATAAGAGACCGCATTAGGACCTTTTCTAAATACAGTCCATCATCACGGATTCTCACTGCAACTGGAAGTATTTTTATTTACTACGCTGCCTTTTAAAGGAAACGTTTCTACTGAGAGGTACTAGGAGGCAAATCGTGACTTTTATCCGTATCCGAGTACTGCACTGACTTTACAGGATGCTTCTTCCATTCTTAAGGCAGCTTTCATCGTGGTGACAACTACTGAGCCGCACTAGTAGTCATGTCATAATCACTCCTCCAGTAGACACCGGAACGCACGTTGCTTTACAATATCAGGAAGCTGTCACACATCCAGGAGAATTTTAATGAATTAGACAGTAGTTGTACCACGAAAATTTGTTACGCATCACAATGAAAATAAAGAGCAAAGGTAATTGCAGTCAGATGCAAAATAGCACCAAAGGAGCTGCCAGTTTCGACGTCGCTATCTGACGGAAGACTCATCAGCACCCGCCCGGGCTACTCTACGAGCATTTTTGGTATTTATCCAAATAAACTGACGTACTGTCTGATCAGGGCCTGACCCTCAACGCTCCTACTCGTTCCTTCCTTTTTTCTGGTGCCCTCTATCCAGCCAATGCTGAATCGGGACTTGTATTTACCACCCCTTTAAGCGGGCTATTATTACGATCGGTCGCCAGTCCCAAAGGTGTTTTACAGCCGCTGCCAGTTCCCTCCTGCAGGGGTGAGTCAATGTACTCCTTCCATCCACGTCTCGGTTCATCGCATGATCGATCAAGTGTGATAGTTTTCAACTGTTTGCACATCATACAAATGTGGGAACCAGCCCGATATTTACGTCTGTGTATTTCGAAAACCGCATAAAAACTACAGCCATACTGATCGGTACATCGGCCCCGTCGTTAAGTCGCGCAGCTCCCTGTGTCCCGATATCGACCACTTTAACGCGTTGGGCCAACGGAAGAGATACTAATATTCAAAGTTACTTCTATCTAATGGACTATAACCGACTACCGCCAAATCATCGAATGATTTTCGATAAGGTTCGTTCACGATTTCGGCTGCGGAGGCATTCCTGACTATATGTTTAGGTAAATGAAGACAAAGCACATGAATCAAAAGCCGGTAGATTTCGATCATAGCATCATCGATAAGCAACCACGTGCTGTAATGCCTGTGAAAGACGTAAAGTGACGTTAAAATAAATGAATACATGAAAGCGTTGATAAAACATACTAGTTACATGGTTCGTTTAATAGAAATAATTCTGAGAATGTGCAATTACCCTAGGGTGCAAACCGACTGCAAAACTCTTGTGCGACCCATCCCTGAACTTTACTCAAGTCATAGGGTTTCTTCCAAGGGCGATGTGAAGAAAGAAGCTGGGTAAATTCGTGGATGCAGTGCTGATTCGCGACTAATAATGGTTTTTTTCGCAATTGATTCGAGAACATACTCAGTATCATTAAGTGAAAAATGATGCAGTTAAGACGGCCTTCTGTAAGTGCAAAGTTTGTGGTACAATTTTGAGATTAATTTTTCGAGACAAACTCTAAACTAGTTCTGTTGTCTGCGGAGCATGTTTCGCCTAAGGAGCATAAGAGCCAGCTAGAAGGGCTAAGATAAGCAGGCATTCAGTCGGTTTTTTCTAGCCCTATTCAGGAATTTAAGGTGAAGAAGAAGCAAAGAAGAGTAAGCTTCTGGAGAAGGAATGTTAATGTAAGTCAAGACGTAGAATGTGGAGCAGCAAGGTCAAAGACGGAGCAGAAGCCCGGATTGGTGAGGGGCGGACAACGAAATTGATCGTGCGCTTTCAATGTGCCTTAAGCGATATAGCGAAAAACATAAAGGTGAATTGCCGAACGCGCGGGTTTGAATCGTAATCCTCTCGAATGCGAGTCCAGTGTGCTAATCACTGCGATACCTCGGTCGGTTAGAATGTGGATATAGCTGTGAGGTAGCAATATTCTTCGCATGTCACACACACACACACACACACACACACACACACACACACACACACACACACACACACATATATATATATATATATATATATATATATATATATATATATATATATATATAAACAGTATGTGGTATTGAAATTGTTGCTGATGGAATCAATCATTCAATAATAAGCGATATCATAAACTTTAGTCCAATTCAGCACGACAGGCTGGAAAAAGTAATGAACTAGTCATAAGAGGAGCGACTGTGATTACGTCAGCCACTCGTGTACCGCATGTGAATTTTAATAAAGCAACATTGCAGGGTGATATGTGCAGCGGCTGACAAATTACGCTGTTGATACAAACTTGACTTGAAGACCGACTCTAGAGCTGATAGCTGTAACTGCTTCACGTCATCCGTAGTATCAGTACTCCCTCATGGACGTGTCACTGCAAAATTGATAGAGCACTACCAGGCGCATGTAGTAGTACCACGGAATTCTGTTTTGTCTGCAGAAGTAAGATAAGTGATAATTAGAAAACATTTCTCTAATTTGACTTCAGTAGTTGCATGCATAGAAAATGAACATTTCTGCGTTACAATTCTCGTCGGTTTCAAGGTCATAAGAAGCGGAGCTTCAGCTCAGATAAGACAGGGATGGAGGCAGGAATCATTAACATTCTAAAACTCGTCTGAAGAACTTAGGGGAAATCACAGGAAAAATGTCCCAGGGATTTATTTGTGCCCGCCTCGCTTAATCAACAACCCTTGTCTTGTATTTTCATCATCTGTTTTAGAGAGGAAGAAACGTGATTGTCGGTTTGTTTAAGAGCACATCCTTAAAGCATTAATATCTAAATGCACTTTTCAAACGTGTAAATTAAATTTTTGATTTCATACACAGGAAAATGTATAGCTGTATTAAAAAAAGAATTATTAGGTGCTTGCATTTTACTCGAAAATATAACACATGCCTAAAGGATTAACATCCAACTTTTTTTTCACTCTTTTATTACATTACCGTTTTGACGCTTTACACAGTAAAAATTAAATGTGTCCCAGGAACTTAAATCCCTTTCAAGAATGTAATGACTGGGCGGGAGACTTTATCGATAGATCACGTACGTAAATATGGCTGTTGTTGAAGAATAACTTTCCATGTCACTCATTGCTTGATATAAGCCTTTCAATTGTACATTAGCTTTCCAGTTTGGTTCTCGAAGTGGTAGATGCGTAACTGTGCAGTGTCGATGACTGTGAAAAGTACATTCAGAGAGATAGGATGCATATTGTTTTTAGTGAGCTTGGTGTACAACACTAAAGGGTATGTTCGAGACTGAAGACCCATTGAGAAGGACGTAACAACAATGTAACCTATGCTCACTAAATAAGATACTGCAGGCAAGTACGGCGAAGCCATTTTTTTTGTTACACGGTTAGAACTGAGAGCCGTCACACAAGTAGACCCTAGTGGTCTCGGTGACGGCGGCGTATTACAGAATAATCGCAGACCTAGAAAACTGGAGATTTAAGTCTCCGAATCCATTGTTTCTGTATCATAATCCACAGTCTTCTGACATACAGAAACACTTGGGACTACAGCTCAATCCCGAAGAAACTTATACACCTCACTTGCGAACCGTCACTGAAAAAACACATAAGAATGACCAAACCTAGTGAATATTTATTTCTTCTGACCTACAAGTATACGAAGCCTTTATCTAGTCGATTCTCACCATTACCACATACGCAGTATGTCCGTCGCTTCGATTCTTCTTTCCTCCCCAAGTTCCTGAACGCCACAAGTTCCTCTTGATTTACTGCAACCGCTTCCTCTTGTCATTAATCAAAACCATTTTATTGACGACTTATATCTTTCGTATACGTTTCCCTCTATAGGCTTAACATCAATTATCTTTTCCTCTCATTCATCAATCATGGTAACACCCGGCCTGTATCCAGTTTCCGATTCCCTCCTATTTCGCTCTCTTCACATCTGTCTCCAAAGTATTTTAAACAGGTTCGCTCTTTCATACTTCTTTTAATTGGCCGTAAACCTCGTCCTCATCCACATATGTGCATCAGCAGCTCACCAACCCAGTACTTGCTTTTTAGGCACCGACACCAGACTCCTATCTACGTTGCACAACCGTCATCACCCCAAGACAAAGTGTTGTATCTTTGCCACCATTTTTCCTTCCAGCGCTGCTTTGAGAAACATTTGCGTAACCTCTGCATCCCATTGTCACACACATTGATCAGTAGCAGCATACTACCACAGTTACGTCGTCCGCCAACATTTTCACATCATCACAGCCGTAAAGAAGATATTTAACCTATTCTTTCACTTCCATAAATGTAATGAACGTCCCCTCGATTTAAATCTTTTCTTAACTACACTAAGGATCCAGGGTAAAGTGAAGAAAGACGGAAGTAATTACGAGTAGCGGAAATAAGATTAGCAATAAACTTAACATCAAAACTGGGGACAACGGAGTAAACGAAGGAAGATTGCTAACTTGGAATAAAAATAACACCTTAATGACGAGGCGACGAGGCCATAAAATGCTGACTAGCGCAGCCAAAGAGGGCGCTATTCACCAAAAGAAGCCTAATATTATTAATCATAAGCCTTAATGTGAAGAAGAAATTTCTGGGAATGTAAATTCGGAGCACAGCGTTATCTGGAAGTGCATTATGGACTGTGGGAAACCCAGAAAAGAAGAGAATCGAAGCGTTTTAAATGTAGTGATAAATAAGGACGTTGAAAATTAGGTGAACTGAAAAGATGATAAATGAAGAGGTTGTCTGCAGGATCGGAGAGGAAGGTAACGTATGGGGAACGCTGATTAGGAGAAGGGACAGGATGATTGGATATATGTTAAGACAACAAGGAACAATCTCGGAGCTACTAGAAGAAGCTGCAGAGGTCAAAAACTGTAGGGGTGAACGGGAATTAGAAAATATCCTACAAATAATTGAGAAGGATGCGGGTGTTATTCTAAGATGAAGAGTTTGACTGTGCTGTTTTGTCCAGGCATTTGCGTAGCCTCACTACGCTACTCCTTTCCATCATATTGACAGCGACAAAAAAGCTTCTCCGTAATCGTCACCTTCACTGTCTTCACCAAGGGCTTCGTAGCCGCCAGCAGCACCATTTCCGTCATCGGAGTTGCAACATCAACATACAAAATGATCAGTCGCATCAACATACTATAGTTCCATCACCATCAACATTTTCACTGAACTCCATAGTAAAAAATCTATAACTCCTCGCTTCACATCCATCTATATAATGAATGTTCCCTCAATTTAAATTCTTACTGAGTTAAGGTGACTAGCAGAACACTGATTTAAGCTAGCTCACACCGAGATACAGAATATGAACAACGGAATATGAATAACAGAAAGTTGAATCATAGTGCAGGAAGTTGACGTGAGGTGCAGCTACGAAGGGCGTTTGAAAAGTCCGTGCAATTTCCGAGAGATGGCACCACCGGCGCGTACCGAGGCCTTGTTTAGTTAGTAGCATCTTTGGAAAGAAAGCACACCAAGTTTCAGCCATATTGGTCTATTTCTTTATGATCGGCATTCGTGTGAATCAAGGAAGTCAAGTGATTGTTAAAAAGTGGACGAAAAAGAATTTCGTGGGGTATTAAACATTACTTTATGAGAGGAAAAACGCCTCAGGAGACTAAAGAGAAGCTTGATAAACATTACAGTGACTCTGCAACTCCGATTAGAACAGTTTATAAGTGGTTTCAAAATTTTCGGAGTGGCCATATGGGCACAAGTAATGCTGAACGTTCTGGACGCCCTGTGGAGGTTGCGACCCCAGAAATCATTGATAAAATCCATGATATGGTGATGGATGAAGAGTTAAGGTGCGTGGCATTGCCAGTGCTGTGGGCATCTCGAATGAATGGGTACATAATTTTTTGCATAAACATTTGGACATGAGAAAGCTATCCGCAAGATGGGTTCCGCGATTTCTCACGCTTGACCAAAAACGGAATCGTGTGAAGTGTTGCAAGGATAGTTGCAGCTGTTCAGGAAGAATCTGCAGGACTTTAAGTGTCACTTAGTCACTGTGGATGGAACATGGATACATTACTATACTCCTGAGACCAAACAACAATCTAAACAATGGATTACCAAAGGAGAATCTCCACCAAAAAAGGCGAAGACCGTTCCTTCGGCCCGGAAGGTTATGGCGACTGTCTTCTGGGATTCGTAAGGGATAATCTCCATCGACTATCTGGCAAAGGGTAAAACTATTATAGGTGCATATTATTCATCGTTACTGGACCCTCTGAAAACCGAGCTGCAAGAAAAACGCCGGCAATTGGACCGCAAATAGTCCTTTTCCATAATGACAATCCACCAGTACAAACCTCAGCAGTTGTGGTCTCAAAACTATAGGAAATAGGATTCCAGCTCGTTTCACATACCCCCTTTTTTCCAGACTTGGCTCCCTCGGACTACTATTTGTTCCCCAATTTAAAGAAATGGGTGACAGGACAAAGATTTTATTCAAACAATGAGGTGACTGCAGCAACTAATAGCTATTTTGCAGACTTGGACAATTCTTGTTATTCGGAAGGGATCAACATATTAGAACAGCGTTGGACGAAGTGTATAAGTCTAAAAGGAGACTATGTCGAAAAATAAATAAAAGGTTTACTCCAAAGACGTAAGTAGTTTTTATTTTTGCATGGTCTTTTTAAACTCCCCTCGTACTGGTGGCGCCTGTAAACAGCAAAGGGCCTACGTATTGCGGAGAAGAACTTCGGGGATGAAAGTTGGCTGAAATGGTTACATAAGACGCGAGCCTACGGAGTGACACATTGGGGCCAATGCGCCCATTACTGCGGTGCGGATGTGGCAGCTTCTCGCTGGCCTCTGGCCTCAGAGTACTGGCTGGCTATCACTCATGGGCAGCCGACAAGTGCGCAGTTCCCGTCCGTCACACGCGCGTCTACTACACCAGGAGACGCGATTGATAGTCTCCTGTCGACTGATTACTCCCACTAGCGTTCAGTCATCCAAATGGTCGTAGCCCCGCTGTGCTTCCCGGGCAGTGTACGTGTCAAGTGCAACTTCGTCAGCGACTTGCTGAAACTCTGACGCTCTTGTAACTGACCACGCTCACGTCTGGACATGTTGTACAACGCTGCGGAACTTTGCTCCGTTGCAGAGATTCCCATCTTGTACCGAATGGCTCCACTACTGTAGACGCAATTAGGAATTTTTTGGATCTCTAAAATCACATTTTTGCTGAGAAATGGAGCGCTCGTCTTGAAGAATGTTTGTTATCTACTCATAACCGTTTTATGGAGGTTAAATAGTGCAACTCTTTATGGCAGTGCCGTAGAGGCACTCTACGTATATATCTCAATGAGATCACTACTTAGTAGAAAATTTTCTATTGTGTTGAGCGCAGTAGTGCAATACTTTTTAAAAGAGTTTTACAACTTTCACCAAATCCTTGAGCGTCATGCACTCCATCTCGCTTTCGGTATTCGGTTACCTTCTCTCAACTGGTATCCTGTGCCAACTCATAAGGTTATCAGACTTCCTCAGACACTCGGAAAAACCTTCGCCACACTTCTATCATCCCGTACCACCATACTTACACCTCATTTTCCGCTCCTTCGAGCGGTTCTAGGCCCTACAGTCTGGAACCGCGCAACCGCTACGGTCGCAGTTTCCAATACTGCCTCGGGCATGGGTGTGTGTGATGTCCTTAGGTTAGTTATGTTTAAGTAGTTCTAAGTTATAGGGGACTGATGATCTAAGAAGTTAAGTCTCATAGTGCTCAGAGCCATTTGAACCAGAATAATTTCAACGCCTTCTTCTACAAAATCATGAAATCATTCCTGAGATATACCCCCTGGAACAACCAAATTTTGCGCTACCTCATTCATTCATAAAGAAGGCTCCGACGCACCCTATCCTTGCATTTCTGCATTCCTACTCGCCTCCTACAGCCTACAGGCCTTCTCTTTGCCCACTTCATCTCATATGTTTTCTGCTATGACTTCCTCTTCAAATCCACGAGCATCCAACATTCTCATCTAAAAATGTTACAGGTGTCCGTAGCACTGCTATCCATACAGAATTTCAAGAGCGCAAACATCACCTGAAGAAGCCAAAATCATTTTTATTCCTAGCAATGTGAATTTTTCTGAGAGACTGATACACGTGCCTAATGTCGTGTGAAGCCTCTGCGAGCTCGCAGAAATGCCACAACACGAAGTGGGATGGACTTGACTAATGTCTGAAGGAGTGCTGGAGGGAACTGACACCATGAATCCTGCAGGGCTGTCCATAAATCCGAAAGAGTACGGGGGGCGGGGGGCGGGGGGCGGAGGGGGTCGTAGATCTCTTCTGAACAGCACGTTGCAAGGCATCCCAGATGTGCTCAATAACATTCATGTCTGGGGAGTATGGTGGCCAGCGGAAGTGTTTAAACTCAGAAGAGTGTTCCTGGAGCCACTGAGTAGCAATTCTGGACGTGTGGGGTGTCGCAGTGTCCTGCTGGAATTGCCCAAGACCGTCGGAATGCACAATGAACATGAACGGATGCATACTCATATGGGTATGGTGTCTGTACTTTCGGACATGTCCGATGCACACATATTACCCGAACTCTTACGGGCCTTGGGAAGAATGTCTTCCACGAGTAATGAGTGTGTTGGGTAGGGACACTACGAATGTAGTGTGTGGACATATAAGGTGAGAATGTGGGTCTCGCTGGAGGCGTGCACGAGATAGTCCCTGCAGTCGCAATATCGTCTGAGCCGTCGGTGGCTCATATGGACAGAGCGTCTGCCATGTAAGCAGGAGATCCCGGGCTCGAGTCCCGGTCGGGGCACACATTTTCACCTGACCCCGTTGATGTATATCAACGCCCTTCAGCAGCTGGTGATCAGATAGGATGCTTATGTACGTGCCACCTGTCAGAATTGTATCTAGTATCAGGGGTACCATGCGACTCTAACTGCACACGCCCCACACCATTACAGAGCCTCCACCAACTTGAACAGTTCCTTGCTGACATGCGGGGTCCACCGATTCATGAGGTTGTCTCCATACCTGTACACGTCCAACCGCTCGATACAATCTGAAACGAGACTCATCCTACCAGGCAACATGTTTGCAGTCATCAACTTTTCAATGTCGTTGTTGACGGGCCCAGGAGAGGCGTAAAGATTTGTGTTGTGCAGTCATCAAAGGTACACGAGTAGACCTTCGGCTCCGGTAGCCCATATCGATGATGTTTCGTTGAACGGTTCACACGCTGGCACCTGTTGATGGTCCAGCACTGAAATCTGCAACAGCTTGCGGAAGGGTTGCGCTCCTGTCACGTTGAACGATTCTCCCCAGTCCTCGTCGGTCGCGTTGTTACAGGGTCTTTTTCCGGCCGCAGCGATGTCGGAGATTTGATGTTTTACCGCGTTCTTGATATTCACAGCTCGTGAAATGGTCGTACGTGAAAATCTCCACTTCATCGCTGCCTCGGAGATGCTGTGTCTCTTCGCTCGTGCGCCGACTATAACACCCCGTTCAAATTTACTTAAATTTTGGTAACCTGCCATTGTAGCTGTCGTAACCAATCTACTAACTGCGCCAGACTCTGGTCGTCTTATATAGGCGTTTCCAACCGCACCGCCGTATTCTGCCTTTATACATATCTCTGTATTTGAATACCCATGTCGATACCAGTTTCTTTGGCGCTTCAGCGTAAGTGTTGCCCCACACATTCTCAGTATTTGCGAAAGGAAAACATGGTTGCCTGAAGGCTAAAATACTATATTACTCAATACTACATCTGGTTTCGATAGATTTAACAGCATCTGCTCGAAGATAATGAATAATAGTAGTGGATAACTATGAGGAGTCTTGATTCACGGCACATGATGACAGAGGTTCGCGTTAATTTGCCAGTATGAATCGATTACATTCAACTAAATGACAATAATGCTGTAGAAACTGATCGTCGAATGAAGTCCTATTGTAGCTTTCCCGTTGTCACATCTTGGTTTTCAGATTCTTTCACTTATTAATACTAACTTGTTGCAACATATAGTGAATATCAGAAAGTAACTAGTTTCGACAGCAATTACCATTACAGAAGTCTATTTTCGATGGCGACACACTCAATTTTTTGCGTAAACTGCAGCATCCAGCTGGAAATGTCTGAAAGAACACAAACTCGGAGGATGTATAGAACAGTGTAATAACAGTTCAAAAATGGTTCAAATGGCTCTAAGCACTATCGGACTTAACTTCTGAGGTCATCAGTCCTCTAGAACGTAGAACTACTTAAACCTAACTAACCTAAGGACGTCACACACATCCATGTCCGAGGCAGGATTCGAACCTGCGCCCGTAGCGGTAGCGCGGTTTCAGACTGTAGCGCCTAGAACCGCTCGGCCACCCCGGCCGGCGTAATAACAGTAAGAGATTGCGTCAGAATGGAGATGGTATGCAGATAGGCCTGGCAGCGGGCCCAGAAGGTTCAGTTCTACGAGTAGCTCAGTCAATAAAGAGCTGTCAGGCGAAGTGGAAACGTAAAAGCAAGAGCTAGTAGGCCTCATTGACTTCAAAACAGAAAAGCACGTGTGTGAGTTCTAACGGAGCAGAATACTAGGTCTCCAGATGGTGTACTTGTCATACCGTGACTTTTAGGTTCGTGCAGGGCACGTTGATGGCACAGTGTCGTACTACAGAACAGCAGAAAGTTGTACAGAGCGATCAGCTGGCACTGTCCTAAACAATGTGACAACATCATGGTACAGTAACCAATTCGACTGCATGGTCCTAGTTGGTAATACATTATTATCCACAAAGTCGACTCGATTCTAAAAATTGCAGAAATTGTAGATCTGCCTGCGTCGACGATTCTACACCGTCTACTGCGGGCTGAACTGAGACTGCGTGGCATTGCGTCTGCTTCCATTGTCCAGAAACAACAAACACTTCATGCTGCGGTGGTCAGTTTAACACCGTCAGTGGGTAGGTGAGTAGCTAAGTGTCGTGTTTTTTGACGAGTTTTACCTCCACCTAACCTCCTGCGATGTCCACATGCGAGTTAACTCGCTGCCAGGCCCCAATCTGGCAGTTTGCATTGATGAACTACGTAGCGGTCAAACGCAAATCGCAGTGGATTGGAGCGCCATTGGATACATGTGACCTTGACAACAACGTATTGAGTGTAATATGTACAGTGATCGTGACATCGTCTCGCATGCATATCACACTGAGGGAGATTCCGCTGGAACATAGCCAAGTTGTTTTTGAGTCCATGTTAAGACGTGCCTATCACATCACTAAAACACGTGAGGGCTTCACACTATATTGAATTCTTAAAATCAGAGAACATGTACTCTTCCATACTCCGAATCATTTGCATATTGGGATGTACCGAACCTGCTATGAAATATTTTTCAGTCATGTATATTCTTCTTGGTTTCAAAATTTTGAAAACAAAGTCAATGTAGATATTAGTACGTGTACATGTTTTGATCCATAATACTTTACTGTTTTTCATTTGATGTATTTCCTCACCTAGAGATAAAGTATTCATACTATAAAAGAAACGAGTTAGATACACGTTACTTCGTTCTTTTTTAAAAAAGTATAACTAATGGTTTAGTCTTTCGTAATTTATACATATGTCCTTAGGCACAATTTTAACATCGGTTCCTCCTTTTCTCCTTCTCCTTGTATATATTTTTCGTTTTTGATTATCATATTAGTTCTGCGTTACAAACTGTACAATATATTCCGATAATACAAGCATTACTATTACTTATTGTGAGCATAGTGTATATCCCTGACTATCTCAACACTGATAAATAACGTGGTGGAAGATATTACATCATGGAGGGCCAGATGCTTGTGAAGATAAATATAATTAAAAAAAGGCGTTGCTATGCTAGACCGGACTACCAAATAAGATTCGAATGTGGTCCCTTACACACATACTGACTAGATATTGGATTGTGTCCCTGTATTAAAGGGAATCATTCTTTGTCGATGTTTCCATGTAACTAAAAAGTGACAATGTATTCAGTTGGAGCTATATGGCAACACTCTTTGGAGGACATCTAGCAACGTTCTAGTGTGATTACAGCAGCACATCGGAAATAAGAAATAAAGTATGTAAAATCTATAAATCGCGTACGTACCAGTTTCTAAATACACCACTAGAGTAAGTGCGGAATCTGGAAAAGCATAGGCACCGAAAAATGCATAAAAGTTGTGTATATCATTGGGGAAATGTAATAAATGTTAATAAGACGAGAATTCAACGGTATTGCCCATTACTATAACGGTATCAATTACAGCTTCGCAACCTAATTACGACTCTTTATTTACTGCGATATGGCAGCTAAAGGGATCTTTCTCATATAGTGTACTGACTTTTCCATAATATGACTTCCAATAGTTACACACAGCTGTTAGCACCGCTCATGGAACTTAACAGCGTACAAATCGGAGATTCAGCGTGAGTTCTAAACTTTCCGCTATGCGCTATAAACAGCAACGTCAAACGTTTACATCACTTTTATGAAACGTTTGTATCTTCCGTCGTTACTCTGCTAAGAAAGAATATTCACTTGTATCTCGAATGGCGCTTTCGATTCCAACTTGTCTTAAACTTGCGTCGGTTTACAAAGAACGCAGGGAAGGAATGCTCCCAGTCATTGAACTCAAATATATTCCGTTTCATTTTTCCGTTTCCCAATCGCACAATCTTTGACAGTTTCAAATGACGCTCCATAACTTACTGGCAAAACCGCAGGAGAACCAGATATTGTGTCACGATTGGCTAATAAATTGTTACGCGCTAATAACCGCTAGTAAACGAGATTTATACAGTAAACATTGATAGCGTGCGTTTTTCTTTTGTACATACTCGCGGTCACTCATTAAGACATGTTTATTGCGAAGAGTTCACGGCTTTCCCTGAACTGGAGTTCATTGACTGCAGATTGTACAGTACGCTGATCGCTTTACAACGATCGACAGCCATTGATACTGGTAAACATAACTCTGTGGTCTACTCTCTGAGTATAAAACTGATACAGCGTGCATTAGCTATTCATAGACCATTTCATCAAATGAGAGGAATTCCAGTGATGTCAAGCTTAATTCAGTGCAAATTACAGTGAAGAGACCAATACATATCTCGTTGCGCTTCAAAGATTGGGATATAGGAGAAGTAGTTCTTTTGTTGTTGGAGACGTGATCAAGGGTTCAACAAATTGCAGCTGGTTCTTTAAGACTGTACATGTAAGCTGGTCCGTTGGTTTGGGGAGGGGAGCAAACAGCGAGGTCATCGGTCCCATGGGATTGGGTAAGAATGGGGAAGGAAGTCGGCCGTCCCCTTTCAATGGAACCATTCCGGGATTTGTCGGAAGCGATTTAGGGAAATCACCGAAAACCTAAATCAGGTTGGCCGGACAGAGGTTTAGAATCGTCATTACTCCCGAAAGCGAGCCCAGTTTGCTAACCAATGTGCCACCTCTCTCGGTACATGTAAGTAGAGCGTGGCCAGAACAATACTGGCCTAAAAATATATCACAGTTTTTAAATACTTCAAGAAGTCATTTAGTTTGAAAATAATTTTGGTTCTATGCGTTGAACGCGTAGAGTGGAACAATAGTTTATTTTCTAAATTTGTCTCAGTATCACAAAAAGAACCAATGACCAGTTAAGAATAATTATTTCAAGACAACAGTTTTACTGGCGAGCCCTCGGGTGTTTCTATTGATAAAGGAGTTCTAGCTATAATAAACGTAATGTAAATGAGAAGGAACTTAATTTTGCACTATTTGTTGTCATAATCGGTAATCCCGCATTACAAGTGCCAATTTTCACAAACGAAATCTATATACTTCCAAACAGAATGTAAATACAGTAAACAGAAAAAAATCATGTTATATAACATCACAAAAAGACCGACAAAAAATCTGTGATAGGTACGCTCAATGAGTTTTAATGAGTTAAAAAACGTACTTTTTGTTTTACATTTATCTTCGAGTGTTCATATTTCTGTGCACTATATTTCCTAAGATAAATAATTTCAAATACAAATTAAAGAGTGAAATTATTACTGAAAACTCAGAATTGTGGTTTAAATTAAAAACGACAGGCTATTAACATGCCTTTCAGAAACCCTTAGAGAATAAGCATTCCCTGCTCAAACTGAATAAAATCAATAACAATATTTTTTGCGATATTTGCAATAAGTAATACGTCATGTTTTAGAACTGTAAGCAGTATTCCCTTTTTAGTGGAGTTTGCACTATAATGGAATTTTCTGTCTGACTGTAAATCGAAGGTGGTTATTTAGATTGACCTGATACGTGGCTTTAATCTGTGAAAATCCTAGACCCTAACATGTTTTGAGGGACAGGACTGATTCAACTGCCTATAAAGTACACCAGGCCATCATCTAGCCTATCATTATTGTGGATAATTTCTCTCAAAATACAGTTTCTACAGAAATGATACATCGTTACGTGCTAGAAAATGATGGTAATCTACCCATTCTTTAGCGCTTTACGGTTTGCTAAGCAAATACATAAAATACTGAAAACAGCTTACGAGCTCGGATTCTCGAAAGAAATACTAGTGCTCTCTCGTTCTCTGTTAATTGCTAACCTTATTCTCCTACATCAAGCTTCCTGTAAGTTAACTAGTTTTATTGTTACATTAACTTACAGACATAGCGCTACTATCTATAAAACTCTGAAATCGTATCTTTTCTGCACACGTAAGTTTTGATCTGAGAGATGGGAAATGAGTAACATTTTGTAGAAACTATAGCTGAATATCTGTTGATCAGGTTCCGAGGCGCACTACCGAATCTTCCACTACGGGAAGTTTTGGAGGAAAAGATGTAATAAATGGCACGCTCACCTGATGAAACCTTAAATTTTCTCATTGATATCTAAGCTCTTACGACAGTCAAATATGAGATTGCTTCCTTGTGCCACGGAAACTTTTGTTTTTGCCAACTGGTAAAAGCGAAACTAGTTCAAACGAAGAAAGAATGGGCTTGAATGTCCAACCGACGACAAGGTAGTTAGGGACGAGGCATTGGCTGTTGTTATGGCAGGATGGGGAAGGAAAGTGGGCATGAAGTTTAAAGGAAGCCATTTCAGATTTTGCCTTTACTGATTTAGGGAAACCACGGGATCCAAACTTTGAGGGGCAACTGGGGAACTGGATCCCGATCGTACCAGATATGAAACCAGAGTCTTCAGCACTGCGCCGTCTATCTTGACCACAGTTTGATTACTCCTCCTGACTTCTGTACGTGATTTTGGATCGGAGAATTACAAACAATTTCGCTTATTACTAGACAGCATCACTCGCTAAATGTGTATGATGACGGAGGCGGGAGGAATATATACAAACCTATTTGTACTTACCTGAGGGGCATTCTAATAGACAGACAAAAGACCAATCACATATCTGCAGCCGAATGCACGTTATCTAGCCCTCTACTAACATTTTCCATCCGAAAACCGTCTCCTATTTAGTACGCTTCGATGCATACACCACATATTCCGTAAACATTTTTTATTTCAACCTAGTGTTAAGTCTACAATGTTTTACTGCATTTGATAATGGAAATTGTTATATTCGTACATTTAGAAATAAGAGGCTCCTGGAAGCGCAAGAAAAGGTATATGAACGTAGCAAAGTTTCTTAGTAATCCAGTTAGCACTCAGTTTTATAATGATTTATTTTAAGGCAATGACAATGGTAATTATTTGTGTTGTCAAGTGTGTTACAAAACTCTATTTGAGGACTTCTTTATCTCGAAGCTTCTGATTACTGCAATCAGAAGAGGGAATAGCCAAGTGTGTGCTTTCAGGAGGTTAGAAACTAGCGTGTGTAATTTACCAGTTTTTTTACGGATGCAGTCAACAAGTATTACACACTGCATCCAAAACGCATCGTTTTCGCTATATGATAAAAAATACAAGATTCCTGGAGAAAAGTCATAGAAATAAAGCACGTGCTCTATAAAGCACATAATTAAAACTGTCGACATTCAAGACGTGTTTTATTATCTTCGTTACTTGAGAAATTTTAGAAAAAATGGTGTAGTTAACTCCCACCGGCTTTTATTTATAAATTTAAAGTTATTTCTGTGGAAATACCGATGAATTATTAATTCTCCATAAAAATTCCTTTTTCTTCCTTTTAATATTTTGTTCAGTGTTTTAAGTTTTGTCTTTTATTCTACTGAAATTACGTACTGTTTCCTGTGCTTGACTTACAACAGATGAATGCTCATTGCTATCACAGGATTTTTTTGTAATCGTCATATACTTACGAGAGTTTCTTTTTAGTTTTATATATGTAATGCATATAACAATGCGAACGTATGATGTGGTACATTACAGATTGTGTTAAGTATCCTGTGTCCTCATGTGTACTATGCTTCACTTTCTGTGACACGTCGAGATTTATATTTTAGCATTATATTATGTGAAAACGTTTACGACTTTTACAGAACTTTCGTTACATTTGGCGTGGCAGTTACTGGTAAAAAGGCTTTCGGTTGGTTGTTTACTGTTTGTGTCATAGTATTGGTTTTATTGTATTATGTGTTTTGTCTAAGTTTGATCTTTCATGTATTTATATGTCGTATATTTTTAATAAAATGATTTCTACCGTCTCGTTCTGTTGATTATATTTTGTGGTTTTTGAGTAACACAGTGGTTTCCTTGTGGATGTTGCTTCAAGTTTTTCACGATGTCTTGAGTTTATAAATTTTTCTACGTGTAAACCGTCTGGTCTAAGAACATTGTACCTATATTTTCTTCACGTTAGTCAGGGAATCTGACTACGTGATCTCTTCAACATAGGATACTAGTACATTACTTACAGCTTATCTCGTGGCTATTACTATGAGTAGCAAACCTGCTATACGGAGGAGAAGTTACTGTTTCAGATTACTATTGTTGTCTTGTATTTATTGTTACGAACCAGAATAATTTATTTAACATGCTGAAATTTTTTGAAGGTTCTACCAGGTGAGCTCAGAACAGAGTAGGTTAGCGCAGGACTAATGTGCCAGTCAGCATGTCAACAAGGCGTACCACTAATGCAACAGACCTCAGAGCGTGGTAGGCAGAAACGCAATATACTACTACTGTGCTACTTAACAAGGCACTGTGAGGAAACGCTACGCAACTCCACTGCCCAAGCACCACCACAAAATCAAATGTAGACAGAAAGAAACGAGCTGAACGACCCAGAATAATTGCTAAATTACCACAGAGAGGCAAGGAGCACTGATGGGGTCCAAATGAACAGAGTACCTTGTCATAGATGCGGACTCGACCTTTTAAACAGCGAGGGTTTCTTGGGTCAAGAACATCTTCTGTCGTGCTGCTATCCTGTCTGTGTCGCTAGAACCAGAGAGAATAACAGTTTATTGAGTTGCAGTGAAACCACGAGAAGCTGATCAATGATGGCCAGCCTACTGCTTGCATGTTGACTCCAACAGCAAGATGCAACCAACCTGATGCATACGTTAGATATGGTCTGCCATTGCTGTCTACTATGTCATCGTGGATTAGTGTGCGGCCTGTCCTCCTACACTACGGGTCATTGCCGATGATCTGCAAGCTGTTACCTTCAGGCTAACAGGGCATGGCGCATCTGCATAGCATCCTGACCTACTCTTGAGCTTCTGCTGCAATCTTGGTCGATCCACGGTGGATGGCTAGGGCCTAGTGTTCTCGAAAACTGAGTTTCTGGACCACAGTCGATGGCCTCCAATTAAGGGTGTGGTGGATTGTCTTCCAGAGCGCCTAGGTGGTAGCGACACTGTGCCATTGCATAGTGTCTGGCGGGCAGCACATTCCTCACCTCGCCATCACCTGCACAGCCCGCGGCCATGACTCTGACAGGAGGTAGCGACGTCATGACTCGCTGACAACGCGTCAGCCCTTCTTCGTGACGCATGCGCTTTCTCCCGGCCGCCGAGTGCAACTCTGAAGACATAACTATAGCACTGCGTAATAAATAGATGTTGTTACAGATACTGCTGCGTCACTGAGCCCTCCGGGCGTTAAGTGAACCGCTCATCCACACTTCACACTCGACTTCTTGTTCACTCCGCGACCTCAGCACAAGGGTCGCAACACTGACGCCAGGAAGTGGTTTTGACGCCGCAACACTGTATCAGAATTGCCTATTACCTCAAGACATATGTGGCATTGAAGCTAAGTCTACATGTTGCTCATCGTCTAGCAGTATCAGCAAAATGTGGTGTGATGAACGAAATTTTTATTTGTTGATGGCCTTTTAAGAGTATATGTGTGTCTGTTTTTGGCCATATCAAATTGCAGAGACGTCATTAGCACCCTTACCATGTTATTTGTTAAATCAAAAGAGCCTGTGGATTTGTCACAGTTTAGCTCGAGTGCTAGAGATACTTGTTTGACAGCAGTCACCTTGTACCAAGACTTGTTAAACATCTTGTTTATGCGCCAGTCAACAGCATGTGCGAATATTACAAAATGCATTACAGTGCGATGTCTGTGATAATGATATTTATTTTACTACTCATCCCATGTAGGCTTTCACGGCCGGCGTCTTCATCAGTAAACACTTCCGGGCTAAATTGCCGTGGTCGATCTGTAGAACTTCTTTTCCCTGACGTTTCGTTCTCAACTACGGAGAACATCTTCCGAGGTGAATCGACGACTGGCTGCTGGGAGCTGGGGTCGCCGCTTATATGGAGATCGTAGAGGGCGCCACCCCACGTCACGTGGCGTCCATGTGTAGTTATCTCTGGCTATCGTCTGTTCTCTCGATTGCAGGCAATAGATTGTCACGTGATTGATGCAACGTTGACCGCCATATTTTGCCCAATTTTAATCCTTCTTCTTTGCCTCTCTATACATACGTGTATAATATTTTGCTACTGGTTTCGGTCTAAAACCATCTTCAGCGGCAGCCGTACAACATACAAAGTGGACAATGGGACAAACGCCTTTTCAGTTTTTATCTTATTTCGTTTTTCTCTGTCACGTTGTCCACTTTCTATGTTGTACGGCTGCCGTCGAAGATGGTTTAAGATCGAAACCGGTAACAGAATAAATATCATTATCACAGACAGTACAGTGTTATGCATTTTGTATAATACTTGTTGGCGATTTGGGAATGTGGCATAGTATCGTTATGAGTTTCGTTGGTAGATGATACGCCGGAATGATTAGTGTATAACTGATGTGTACGTATTGGAAGTACAGTATTTCCGTTTTTATTTCTTGTTTTTGAAAACGGAAATAGTAAATTACGCAAAATGCCAGATACCGTTTCTGATATTACAAGTGAGACTGTTGTTGCCTTGATGCAGCAGGTACGAGTAGCGTCATATTTGAATTCCCAGACACAGCGGGAAAAGGAGGAGCTACATATGAAGGTAGAAGTTTTACAAGATGTGGTTAAGTAATTACAATCAGGGCTTGTACAAACCAAGACAGTTGTATCTGTACCTTCCCCTTCTTCTTTCGATCTTACAGCGGTCACGTTAACAAAACCTTTTTTCTGACAAGGCAACGGAGGACGTAACAGCGTTCATTGACAATGTTAAGGCTACCGCCGCAGTGAGTGGTCCGACAGACGAGATTTGTCTCTGTGTGGCTAATTTACGACTGGTCGGGGAAGAAAAGACGTATGTGTTGTACCGAGAAGTTCCCAGTAAAGCGGAAACATTCCAGCAACATGAGTTATGGCGACGATATCAGAAGCAAGCAGCACAAGGCTTTTCCGGGGAAGATTAAGTACCTTGACATAGAAACGTAAGAAATCGGTAGAAACCTTTTTGGATAGAATTCGGAGGGTCAATGCACAGACATACCACATGATGCAAAATGCGATCTTGCTTGGGAAGGCGAGAATAGGGCTTTGGACATTTTTCTACGAGGTATCTCACTTATCGTATATATGAAAAATCCTGAGGATTTAGTGGTGGCTCTCAGGGTCGCAACACAATTAGGAGAGATCGGTACTGATACTAGAACACGTACGGATCATTGCGATTTTTCTGCGGAAGTAAAGTGTTACAGATGCAGATGTAAAAGTCTCGTATGAAAGCAGTGTCAGCAACCTGAGTTCTATAAGTGTAGACAAGCACAGGGCTGTGGGAATCATACGAAGGGAAAGCAACGTCAGCAGAAGTAGCCGTTGAACGCAAAGGGGAGTGCTTCAACTGTTGTAAGACATTCCCAATAGGACGTAACATTGCACAAGTAGATGCACAGACTGAATGATGCTTGGCACGCTGTGTAAAAGGCAAGGAACATAAATGTTTGGTGGGCATAGATGTGCACGTGTCAGTCGTCATTCTGGAATAGAATAGGCCCTTTAAATAGTGAGGCTTCCGTAGCTCAAGAACATATTCTGTCGTGCTGCCATTCTGCCAGTGTCGCTAGAACCAGACAAAATGACAGTCTATTGATTTTCAGTGAAAACATGAGAAGTTGATCGATAATGGCCAGCCTGATGCTTGCTTGCTGACTTCAGTACCAGGATGTGGCCAACCTGATACACGCCATAGTTGCTGTATACTGGATCATCGCGGATGAGATGACTCGTGTGCTGCCAGCCCTCCTACAATATGAGTGATTGCGGATGTTCCGCAGGCTCGTGTCTTCACACCAACAAGGCATGACATCTCCACAGCCTTCTGGTAGATGGTTGGACATCTTCTGCCGTCCTGGTCGACCAACCGTGGCTGGCCAGGACCTAGTCTTCACAACAAATGAGTTCCTGGACCGCAGGCCGCAGTCTCCACCTGAGTGCATGATGGGCTACCTTCTAGAGCGCTTCTGTTGTAGCCGCACTGTGTCATTGTAGAGTGTCTGGGTGGGCAGCACCTTCCTCGCTTCGCCGACGTCACCAGCATTGCGCGCGGTCATGGCTCTGATCAGAGGTAGTGGTGATTAGTGTTTAACGTCCCGTCGACAACGAGGTCATTAGAGACGGAGCGCAAGCTTGGGTGAGGGAAGGATTGTGAAAGAAATCGGCCGTGCCCTTTCAAAGGAACCATCCCGGCATTTGCCTGAAACGATTTAGGGAAATCACGGAAAACCTAAATCAGAATGGCTGGAGACGGGATTGAACCGTCGTCCTCCCGAATGCGAGTCCAGTGTGCTAACCACTGCGCCACAGAGGTAGTGACGTCATGACCAGCTGACGAGGAGTGAGGACTTCATCGTAACACGTGCTCTTAACGCCCGGACTCAAACTGCAGCTCTGAAGAGACTTATTACTCTGAACACTTTGCAAATGTTATTACAGATACCGCTTTGTCACTGACGCCTCCAGGGGTGGACTGGACCACTCACTCTCACTTTACACTCAACCTCCTACTCACAACATGACCCAAGCGTACGATTCGCGTAAGTGTGTAAGGTACTGCAGCTAATGTACTTGACCACTGGATTGTATCTGTACGAAAACAAATTGTGGCTTAATACCGGATCTAACAGATCCATGAATTCGATAGTTTCGGGCCGATAATTTTTATGACTTATTATGTTGTGTTTGATGACCACTGCTACTACTTCCAGGGACTTAGATGGATATAACTTGGGTGAAAGACTATTCCCGAGATGTTTACCTCCTCGATATGATCTATATTATAATCTTAGTTTCAAGGTGCCTTTAAAAAAAAGGGCAGATTTTCTGCAATAATATTTCACAAGTAAAATATGTTACAGTATCTGAATAAAGGCTTTGTCTGATCGGATTATATGGCCCATGGGCACTATATTTTTCGCATGTATGTTCGAGGTTATATGAATAGTGTAGCGCGATGAGCACTGACGATATTTGTAGACAGATGTACCATGCTTATTTGGTTATTCAGATCGAGTCAAACTCACAGGTACAAATAACTTTCAAACACAGTGTGGGGAGGAACCTTCTACACAGCCGTCTACACTGTGCAGCAATATAGTGCAGAAATTCAGTGTGGGTAGGAAGCATCATTTTGACCAACCAAAGGAAAGCGAACCTGGTGTGGTTTCTCTCTTCTACGCCATGTCGCGTTCCTAAAAATAGGCTAATCAGAGTGCTTCTAAGACAACACATGCAAATTTTGCTCTCCCATTCGCATACCAGTATTTAACTGGTCCTTAAAATGAAACAGCCAATCAATATGAGCCCTATAATCGGCTATCTTGTTCTGTGTCCCACATTTGGCTGCAAAACACGACCATAGTTCGATCATTGTATCCCACTTGGTGCACAATCTATCGAAAAAAAAAAATGGTTCAAATGGCTCTGAGCACTATGGGACTTAACATCGGAGGTCATCAGTCCCCTAGAACTTAGAACTACTTAAACCTAACTAACGTAAGGACATCACACACATCCATGCCCGAGGTAGGATTCGAAACTGCGACCATAGCGGTCACGAGGTTCCAGACTGAAGCGCAGAGAACCGTTCGGCCACTCCGACCGGCCACAATGAATCCTTAAATTAAATATCACAGTGTTATTTGTCAATATTACGATAAAGGTACAAGATACATGTGGCTCACTTATTAGAACTATTGGTTTAGCTTACAGGTTAAGGTACGAAATTAAAAATTGCATTTCAAAGAAACCAAAAATAATCTGCATTATTTACCAAAATACATAAATATTAGTTATATAAAAGTACAAAACACTTGTGGCTCATTTTATTGACACTTCTGTAATATGTATCAAAGTATGTAAATATATTCGTCTTTCGATCTTAGGCCAACTTGATTTTATGTTATTGGCGACACAATGGTTGAAGTTTCATGTCTGGAGTTTTTAGAAGTACTAATGCTTCACCTCACTTAACCACATTTTAGACAACACATCATGCTGTACGCTAGAAAAAACGTATCTAAGTTTGTTAACTGCCTAATATAGCTTTTCACTTCTTTCGACCTTAGGCTTACTGGACCTAATGCTCAACTGGTAGCACAAAAACCTAAGGTTTTACAGAAGTTTTTCAGTAATACTTTTCCTCACAAGCACCATTCTAGTGGTGACAAGTCTAATGCATCACGTTCTGCACTTGAAAAGTATAACTGGCGTTAATGAGTGGCTAACATAGGTTTTTATTATTTTTACTCTTAGGCCTACTTGAGGTTATGTTTTATTGGTTTGCATAGAACCGAAGTTTCAACATGTGAAGTTTTTATAAGATTTTGACTAATACTTCACCTTAACAAAAATCATTTTATGAGTGAAAGAAGATAATGCATCATGGTATACACAAGAAAAATATATTTGCCGTTACTGATTGGCGCTATTTTCTGTATTTAGTGATAATTCCGACACCACATTATACAGGCCTGAGTCATAGTTGCCATTCTGCGGCTGCGACATTTACTGGACGGAGCTATGGCGCCAAGACTCCCTAAAAAGTTTAATGTCAATTTGTATAGTATTAAAAAAGCAATCAGTAGGTGGTTTGTGGTGTAATAGTACCTAACCTGTCTACATCCTTGGATTCATTAACCTCTTATTTAGAAGTGTATTATAATGCAAATAATAATACTCATGACTGTTTCTTAGGTAAACTTAACTGTTGATATATGACTATATGAATGCTGGGGAACAACAAAGTATACAAGAATTTTAATGGTGTGAAAGTAAACGTCTTAGGATTATTTTTATGCATTTGCCTTCGTAGCACTTAGATTACAGTCGTGTGAAAACATGCTTATATAACCTGGACATTTGGATTAAATGAAGACATACAAATTATTTTCTTTCAGTCATATTCAATTTTCTTTTTGAGTGAGGTTGTGATTGTCACTAACTGCTCATCTTATTGTTGGGTTAAAACATTAAATTAAGGAACTATTTGTAGCAGAAGTCCTTCAGTTAATAACACACACAATGAAGAAAGAATATACGATAATATCTTTATTATACTTTGTACGTATTTCATTAACAAAATTTGTTTCACTACAGGCAACAATCCTGGCAGCTAAAACGAGCTTTCTCAAACAATTACAAAAATAAATTGTATTTAAAGTTAGACATTACGAGGTGGTCTGGAAGTGAAATAAGAGTCAAGTAACAGATCGCTTGGAACTAATGGATCTAACTTGATTTCTCCTAGTGTTGAGTCGTAAGGCACTTACAATGAGAAATCCTGAATATACACATATGAATGCGAACTCGAACGGCTTTCTTGACATTAAAATAATTACACAAATAGCATTTACTTACAAATTCTGTATATTTCTATCCAAAAGTCGATCTAGCAGCTTTTTTCATTACTTCATTTTTGGTTGAAAGCAAATATTTTATCAATTATTACAAACAGAAAATAAGGCTTAATCTGATATGTACTTCCAAGATTGACTAATCATTAACTTTGTAAGGTGGTACTACTAGATAAAAACTCTTTCCTTGAAACTATAATTACGAGCTGACTACCATGTTCTTAGCGTCTACAGAATGTATGAGATAGACAATGTTGACACATTTTACTAGGAGATATAGTGGAATATTCTTGTAATTTGGATTTTTCCAAACAGGATGTTGCAGTAGTGAACGAAGTTGAACTGTCCAACTTTTGATCGAGATCACATAAGTACTCCACCAGCAACGTCCGACAGCTTTGAGGGCCTTCCCTGGAGCCCACGACGCTGTATAGGAAGTCACAGCCTGGCAGCACTTGAGTTTCGCACTCGGCAACAGTCTCTGACACACAGTTCGTGCAGGGAAGCACTTTGGACACTTGTTCCTCGCGGAGCACCGCAACTGCTAATGACGTCATCGAGCGGAGGGCTGCTGCACTGCACTGGTTGGCTACTGGTCGCGCAGCCATATCCTGATAGGCACGCGGAGCAGCGCCACATTGAGGTACTCCTTGAAGTGCCTGCTAATGCTCTGCGCCGCCGCCGGCTTCATTTCCTTGATGATCTCATTGGCATTCTGGTTCAGGAACTGGTTCATCGCCTCCCCTGAGTGTAAAAAAGCCGAAAGTTTACCACCAACAACATACTGAGACAAACTAGGATGTTTACTAGGGAAAGAAACGAAGAGTCATATAGAATTGTTGTTTGGGAGATCCCAAGGCGCTGTTCGGCTACCTATCTCGAAAGGGTTTTCTTCCTGAGTATTATGAAAGGATAGTTGCTACGCACCATACATCAGAGGTGTTGAGTCACAGACAGGCACAACAAAAAGACTAACAAAAATAAGCTTTTTGCAAACAAGGCCTTTGTCAAAAATAGATGACAGACAGAGATGCACACAACAAACACACACACACACACACACACACACACACACACACACACACACACACACACACAAAACAGCAACTCACACACAAATGACCACAGCCTCTAGCAACTGAAGCCACACGATGAGCAGCAGCAGCAGCAGCAGCAGTGCATGATGGGAGAGGTAACTGAGTGTGGGTAAGGAGGAGGCTGGGGCGGGGAGGAGGCAGAGAGCAGGGTAGGTGTGGGGGACAGTGATGTGCTGCTCGGATCGTGCAAGGACAAGGTGGAGAGTAGGTAGGGCAGATAGGCTGTAAGGTGTCAGGCAAATCCAACACCTTCCATGAAAACCCTGACATGATAAGAAAATCCGGTTGTAAGTCACATAGCTCCGAATATATCGTGACATTAAATTAACCAAAGTAGCACGAGTAACGAGTAAGCAAATGGAATACCATAGACTAACACAAGAATGCCTAAATGCAAGTCATACCTTCCCACCGTGAGACAGACGCATTTCCGAGGGGAGAAACGAGAACAGAAGCCGAGAGCAGAACCGTGTTAAGCTAGAAGGCCCTACGATAAGGGACGGACTGGACACCCACGTTGCCAGCTAACCACTAGGACAACGCCTGTAAGTTTCAGCGTGAGACATTTTCTCGTCTCTGTTACGTCAAGGACCACCCCCCAGCCCATGTTAAAAGCTAGAGCCCTCCAGGAAAACAGTACAGATCTTACGATAACACAAAAAGGGCCACACCACCCGCAAGTTTTAGCATGAGACTTTTTCGCGTCTCTGTTACGTTAGGACCAGCCCCCAGCCCATGTTAAAAGATAGAGCGCTCCAGAAGAACAGTATAGATCTTAGGATAACGCTAAAAGGACCACACCAGCTGCAAGTTTTGTCGTGAGACTTTTTCGCGTCTCTGTTACGTTACAAACTTTAAAAACATTGCCCCACCACGAAAAGTATAACGTTTCTCATTGGATAGACAGAATTTTTGTAGGTGTAGCTTAAGGTTAACATTGAGACCCTGATTGATCAGATGAAAACACAGCCAGATAGCTTTTTTTAACCAACTTCGGTAAATGGTAGTAAGGAGAAGTTAGGAGAGGTTAGTTAGTTCCGAGACGGCGAGCTGGATGGCTGCTGCGCCGGCCGCCGCCCCCTGACCAACACCGACAAGGTAATGAACGCACGCGATGCCGCATAGCGGCGCATAAAGCTTCACTCAGAACTGCAGAAGTCTCATCTGTTACACCTCCTTTTTGCGTAATACTAGTGTCGATCGTCAATTAAAGCTCATGGTGTTCACATTTGCCACTTGAAGTAAAAATCTGAAACGCGACGATGTTTCTGATATATAGTTATTGAGAAGCCACATCAGCCACTGTAATTTACGACATGTTAGATAAGTAATTAAATATAATTGAGGGTCACTGTAGACCATTTTGATACTTTTCTCTTTTGTGAAACTTAATTTAAACCTAGATTATAGATGTGATATGGCATAGGTCATCCTTCGATCCATTGTAGAACTTGGAAACCCATTCAGGGAATATCCGTTCACATTTTTGTTGAACGCAGTTGGTTTTTACCATCCTGTATTAAAACACTTCTTTTATCAATAGTGCAATTGATAAACAATATTTTATAAATAGAATAAAATTTCCAATGGTAAACTCAACTGCTTTCTCGACGTTATTTTACCAGGTAACTAAAAATAGGAAAGCCTTGAACCCCTTCCACTAAATTTAGTTAGTATTAAGATTCTTTTACAGGGAGTGCAGTGGAGCTGACGCTGAAATCATTAAGTATTTAGTTATATCTTCGCTAGTCTCACTGAACTCTTCTGAATTCTACATGTCATGTGTGGTCTGGCGTCTCCTTACCAGCAACAGGTCCCAGGTTCAAAATAGTCAATTCCCTAAAAAACATGCTCAGAGCGTCGTTGCGCGAAAGTGGTAGGGAGACACGATATAGAACAAACAGACACCATCCAGAATGTTAGAAGGCACAGTCGAGTGGATAGACGGAGAGCGGAGGAGTGGTGGTGGGGGGGGGGGGGGGGGGGGGAGGGAGGGGGGAGGTGAGCGGGGGGTAGTGGAAAATGCGAATTAAACAAACTGAGTGCGTTGGTGGAACAGGGGACTGTGTAGTGCTGGAATGTTAACAGGGAAGGGGCTAGATGGGTGACTAATAAAGGTTGAGGCCAGGAGGATTACAGGAACGTAGGATATATTGCAGGGAGGTTTCCCACCTGCACAATTCAGAGAAGCTGGTGTAGGTGGGAAGTATCCATATGGCACATGCTGTGAAGCATTAATTGAATTGAAGTATGTCGTGTTTGGCGGTGTGTTCAGCAACAGTGTGGTCGAGTTGTTCCTTGTTCACAGTTTGTCAGTGGCCATTCATGTGAAAAGACAGTTTGGTTGTGACACCCACACAGAATGCAGCACAGTGGTTGCCACTTAGCTTGTAGATCACATAGCTGGTTTCACAGGTTGCCCTGCCTTTGATTGGGTAGGTGATGTTTGTGATCGGATTGGAGTAGGTGGTGATAGGAGGATGAATGGGACAGGTCTTGCCTCTATCTCTATTACAGGGATATGAACTACGAGGAAGAGGCTGGGAGCAGTGGTTGTGTAGGGGTGGACGAGTATGTTGTGTAGCTCTGGTGGAAGGCGGAATATCAGTGTAAGAAGAGTAGGAAGTATAGTGGGCAGGACATTTCCCATCTCAGGGTAAGACGAGTGGTAGTCGAAACCCTGGCAGAGAATTTCTCCATTCAGGATTTTCCATTGTTTTGTGTTTTGGCTTTCTTCCTCTGCCGATAATGGTCCCTTTCTATGCGACATATAGGAGCTGTACCTGATGTTTATCTTATGAGTGCAAGTGTCTGTCAGGGGTATCTACGTAGCACTGTGTCATGTTCAAAGAGTACGATGACAAAAAAAGGGGGGGGACAGGGTGAAACACAGCATCGGCACATAGCCTACTCCTCTCGTCTAGTGCCAAGGGGACCACCGGTCTTGTGCTCCCCGTCCAATGGGCAGATCATCAACACTGTCACAAGCCCTCACCTCATCAGACGTTGCTGAGAGTTTTGGATGTTGATTCACGACGTTTTCCAAATTTGACGATTAGGAGCTTCTCACCCACCGTACTGTTATTGAATTTTTTTTCACCACGCTTCCAACTGGCTGTCTGCAACACGAGTACCTCTTCAGAGGTATGCGTAAGCGACCGCTACGGAGGCGGGTTGCTGGAGGAAAAAAAAAAGGATATTTATGTGACGGTGCTTTGCACCACAATTGTGGACTCAGGCTGTAAGAGAAGTTGAAGCACATCGCAAAGAGTAACAAAAACTTCGAAGGTAGCTTCCCACGAGCACGTGCTGAAAAATAATACCTCCGAATTTTTTATGTGAAAATTCAAAAACCATATTGAATAAACAAAAATCTGTTAACATTCTACGTCTTTATTCTTCATGTCTACACAATCATTCCTCAGCATAGTCACCTTGACGACCAACACATTTTCCCAACTAGAGACCAGTTTCTTATTATTAGAAATAAAAATACAAGAGAAGCAATGATTAATGGAACCAGATACTATGTTAAATGTTTGTATAATAACGCCATTGATTGCCACGTTTTAGCTGGAAAAAATTGAATTTTGATTCCGTGTGTAAATGTGATTAATTCTGGTACTATTTTACCTTTTGAATTTCAAAGAGGACAATTCCCAATCATTTCTGCATTTGAACAGAGATAATCATTCAAAAAAGGTGGTAGGTACTTTACTAAGGCAACCAGTTTTTATGCGTGGTCAGTTATATGTTACAGCAAGTAGAGTTCGAGCCTTCATGGATTAAAATTATATATTAAGATGCTTTAAGAGTTTTCACATAAAAAATTAGAAGGCACTACTTTTCAGCATAATTTCGTGGAATGGTACGTTCGAAATTTTTGTTACTCTTTGTGATATGATTCAACTTCCCCTACAGCATCAATCCACAATTATGACGTAAAGTACCGATACATAAATGACCTATTTTTCCCCAGCAACCCGTCTCCGTAGAAGTCGCTTACGCACGCCTTTGAGGTGGCACTCGACTTGCAAGTCGGCTCTAGTTCTTGGTGGTAAAGTGGAGACTGTATCAGGGTTGGAGACATTTAACAGCCATGAAGTTATTGGTTATAGTACATTTCAGATATGTGAAGTGTATAACAGAGATCGCGGTTCATATTACTATATGTCTACAATGCCGTAGGTTCTTCGGACAAGGAATCGTCGTAAAGTAAATGAATCAGAGTCTGTGTCCGTATGGGTTAGAGGTGGAAAAAATTTTCACCACCAATAAACTGTAGGAAAGGGGGGTGAAAAGTTCATGGTCATCACACTTTGCTCCAACGTCATGGATCAACATCCAAAGCACCCGCCGTGTCTCACGAAGTGAGGGCTTGTGATAGTGTTGCTGGTGATCCGTTCAGGGGATGGGAACGTTGAGCCTGGTGGTTTCCTTCGTGCTGTTCTCCGTTTTCTTTCTTCGTACTGTACGATCATGACATAGCGAACAGGATTATTTAGCGAATGTTGAAAGGATATTTACGAAAAATATAATTTGTACTGAAGCATTGTATCGTTAAATTGAAAAATAAAGTAATTATTTCCCTAATCTGTATCTTTAATTTTCTGGTTCTTCTTCTCCCTTTCTTAATCTTTTCCTCGTAGCGTTCACGTACGTACTAAAAATCTGTTTAGTGTTCAAGTAAGAACTAGGTATACAGTTGCGAATAAAATTCCAATTAGTTTTATAAAAATTTGAGTTTCGCTACTTTGTTGTTGTTGTTGTGGTGGTGGTGGTATTTAGTCCAGAGATTAGTTTGATGCAGCTTTCCATGCTACTATATACTGCGCAATCCTCTTAATCTCCGAGTAACTACTGCAACCCATATCCTTCTGAATCTGCTTAGTGTATTCATCTATTGGTCTCCTTCTACGATTTTTACCGTCCACGCTGCGCTCCAGTACTAAATTGATGATCCCTTGATGCTTCAGAACGTATCCGACCAATCTATCCCATCTTCCAGTCAAGTTGTGCCACAAACTTCTCTTCTCCCCATTTCTATTCAATACCTCCTCATTAGTTATGTGACCTACCCATCTAATCTTCAGCATTCTTCTGTAACACCACAGTTCGAAAGCTTCTATTCTCTTCTTGTCCACACTATCTATCGTCCATGTTTCACTTCCATACATCGCTACACTCCATACAAATACTTTCAGAAACGACTTCCTGACACTTAAATCTATATTCGATGTTAACAAATTTCTCTTCTTCAGAAACGCTTTCCTTTCAATTGCTGATCATCTGCTTGGACCTGAAGATGTTCCTGAGTATTCTAAATATGTAATACAATTAAAAGTGGGCAACTAAGACTGAACAGTAAAAGTAACATCGATTGAATACAGTCACCCACGTTTAGCAGTAACAAGTTTAATAATTAATATAAGGAAGTCTTTTCGTTATTTGGTTCTTTGGTTGATTTGTATTACGATAGGTGTCGACAATCTCTACTGTCCCACATTTTGTGCCTCTTCCTTAATATGCTGCTAAATTCTTCGGTCATGCAATACTACTATTTTCTACCTCTCCCTCTCTTCGTTGCGGGACAATGTCACAAGATAATTGACCCACCCAAAAATATTTCTTCTTTCAGACAACTTACGGAAATTCAGCTGGGTGACCGACAACCGCTGATATTTTGACAGGTACACACCCTGTCATTATCAGCGCACAAATACAATGAGACAGCGCGGTGCAAATAAATTTAACTCCTCGCTATGCAGGGCATATGCCGAAAGATAACACTCACAACACCGTAAACACTTGCGCTACGACACAACTAAAGATGACCAAATCATAAGTTACCGACAGTGAATATTAAACACCTCGTTTGCTGACCACGTAAACCTCACAGTTCCTTAAAATGCCGCCATTTTTATGGCTATTTAAAGTACGTGCCCAGTGCAATGCAACGAATGCTGGCAGACGCTTCAGTACACGCGATTTTATATTTAAAAGCGGGAGAAATCGTACGCTATCAAATAACGGAATCAGAAGTCGACCGAATTATTCGCGTTCCGTCAACGGACAGCACAGACAATCGAAGTGTTAATTACCAGTGAGGGTTGGTGTGTGTGTGGGGGGGGGGGGGGGGGGGAGGGGCGAGGGGATGAGAGGTAGCATTAACTCATTCCTTCTGTTATTTGATCAGGGATATAACAGGGCTCCAAAAATTATTAAACGAAACTTTGGTCTCTATTTTGATGGACATTTTGTTTAAATTCTGATTTCTCTATTTAGACGGAGGTTTTTGCCTAAGTTTTTGCTTTGAATCCTACTTTTTTCCCTGATCAAACAAAGGGACAGATTCGATGTTAACTCAACCATCGGAAATTAATATTCACTGTCAGATAAGTTCGGACTGTGGTCATCATAGAACAAATGTTTACGGCATTGTGTGTGGTGTCTTTTGGCATATGCCTTGTACACTGAGGAATTAAATTTATTTGCACAGGACTCTGTCAGTGTAGATGTGCGCTGAAAATGACACGGTGTGCACCTGTCGCAGATGTCACCCAGCCACACTCCTCTAAGCTGTTTGAACTTTTATACGTCGTGAGAAATCAAAGTTTCACATTATTTTCCTCATTAGAGTCATTTCCGCTACTCTCTTTTCTTTTATTTTTCCGCTAACATACTTTCTAAGTATCGGTACCTACAACGTTTTCTCTATTCCAAAGACTATCCTTTTAATAACACCTTTATTAAATGCTCATATTTGTCGTTTTATTACGGTACTTCGGTGATTTCTACATTCATCTTCAGTTTTTTTACAGTCCTCGCTTTCACAACATTCTCCAAAGTAAAAAAGTGTTTTTGGCCTGGTCCTGTGAACACTGCTGATCATCTCCATATTTGATCGTCTCAATCCATTCTTCTCCTAATGCAATGGCTTACTGTTTTTGCAAATGGTTCATCTGTTACTTTAACAGAAAAAAACAGAAACAAACGGTGAAAAATTGCAACCCTGTATAACATATCTCCCAATACCTGAAAAATGTGTGGCCTCCAAAGGCAAGTTCGAAGTGGTTCAGCCATGTTAATAAAAATGTAACTTGATTTGTTAATTACTACCATCAGAACATGCCAAGGAATTATTCATCCTTTGGTTTTGATGCTCTTGCAACAGACATATTTGGGTAAAACAAGGGCTCTAAAAAGCATACTTTAAGAGCTACGAACACTTGTTCAATACAGACGTGTGTTCCATTGTAGCGAAGATGAACGAGTGCTCATAGTTCCGCAGATATGCGTCCTAGAGCCCATGTTTACTAGAGTTTTGTCTTCTTTTGGTCCATGTTACCACATCTGAAAGGTCCCTATCCTATAGTATTAGCAAGAACAGTATCAGTACATATATTCCACTGTCAGAGATATCAGAACGGTTTTCGCTTATAACCATCGACTCGTTCGTTTCCGGTACAGCAACCCTTCCTCAAATTGATATATCTATCCTTCTCCATCGTCCCAGATAGTTTGTAACATCATCAGAGAATCACCCTGTATTAACACACACTAACAGGAGCGGGCGCCTATAACTTTGACAGTCTGTAGCGTTGTTGGATCACGTTTCCGGACAAGGCTTCCTATGTAAAACTTGATCTGATAAGTCCCCTCTACAACCTCTAGAAGTGTGTAACATGAATTGTGAGACACCCTGTATACATGGCTCTTGTCGACTGTCACTAGAATGCAATATACACTCCTGGAAATCGAAAAAAGAACACATTGACACCGGTGTGTCAGACCCACCATACTTGCTCCGGACACTCGAGAGGGCTGTACAGGCAATGATCACACGCACGGCACAGCGGACACACCAGGAACCGAGGTGTTGCCCGTCGAATGGCGCTAGCTGCGCAGCATTTGTGCACCGCCGCCGTCAGTGTCAGCCAGTTTGCAGTGGCATACGGAGCTCAATCGCAGTCTTTAACACTGGTAGCATGCCGCGACAGCGTGGACGTGAACCGTATGTGCAGTTGACGTACTTTGAGCGAGGGCGTATAGTGGGCATGCGGGAGGCCGGGTGGACGTACCGCCGAATTGCTCAACACGTGGGGCGTGAGGTCTCCACAGTACATCGATGTTGTCGCCAGTGGTCGGCGGAAGGTGCACGTGCCCGTCGACCTGGGACCGGACCGCAGCGACGCACGGATGCACGCCAAGACCGTAGGATCCTACGCAGTGCCATAGGGGACCGCACCGCCACTTCCCAGCAAATTAGAGACACTGTTGCTCTTCCGCTCACGCCCCAACATCGTGCAGCCCGCCTCCAGTGGTGTCGCGACAGGCGTGAATGGAGGGACGGATGGAGACGTGTCGTCTTCAGCGATGAGAGTCGCTTCTGCCTTGGTGCCAATGATGGTCGTATGCGTGTTTGGCACCGTGCAGGTGAGCGCCACAATTAGGACTGCATACGACCGAGGCACACAGGGCCAACACCCGGCATCATGGTGTGGGGAGCGATCTTCTACACTGGCCGTACAACTCTAGTGATCGTCGAGGGGACACTGAATAGTGCACGGTACATCCAAACCGTCATCGAACCCATCGTTCTACCATTCCTAGACCGGCAAGGGAACTTGCTGTTCCAACAGGACAATGCCCGTCCGCATGTATCCCGTGCCTCCCAACGTGCTCTAGAAGGTGTAAGTCAACTACCCTGGCCAGCAAGATCTCCGGATCTGTCCCCCATTGTGCATGTTTGGGACTGGATGAAGCGTCGTCTCACGCGGTCTGCACGTCCAGCACGAACGCTGTTCCAACTGAGGCGCCAGGTGGAAATGGCATGGCAAGCCGTTCCACAGGACTACATCCAGCATCTCTACGATCGTCTCCATGGGAGAATAGCAGCCTGCATTGCTGCGAAAGGTGGATATACACTGTACTAGTGCCGACATTGTGCATGCTCTGTTGCCTGTGTGTATGTGCCTGTGGTTCTGTCAGTGTGATCATGTGATGTATCTGACCCTAGGAATGTGTCAATAAAGTTTCCCCTTCCTGGGACAATGAATTCACTGTGTTCTTATTTCAATTTCCAGGAGTGTAGTAGATGTAGAGAAGCATACAAAAGCAATAATCAAAACAGTAACACTGTAAACGAACTTCCGCAGATTGTATATGGTGTTTGTGCGTGCACCTCAACGACAGATGAGTACGCAGCTGAGAAAGGATATTTCTCCACTAACTGTGTCGAGATACCAACATCCAGTAGTCCGAAGAGGGTCCTGCGCTATCCAATAACGTAGAAAAATTGAGAAGTGTGAGAACTCAATAAAGAATACTCAGTAACGATAGCACAAATGTGCCGAAACATTTTAACATTTATTTGGATAACAGGCGGAAATGATATCCCTTAAGAAGGCACATTATCTAGGTAAACACAATAACAATACCGAACGACAGAGACGGCTGTTACCTACAGCACTGCATTTAAAAAAATTGAATGGCAGTAAGAGCGGATTTTTCTGATTAAAAATTATTTATTTCCACAAAGAAAACAAGTTACTATATTATCGGAAGAACTATAATGTAATGCAGCAGGATAAATAAACCTGTAGCGCTAGTCAGCAGTAACCAAACGTAGCTGGGTCTTGAGAACAAAAAATGCAGTGTCTCACAAGGACTTCCCTTTATAATATATTTAGTGATCTGCCTGGATCTTAGCATGGCCTCGCGTCAACACTACGGGGACAAGTTGTTTTTGTCATTCGAAGCTTCTGACACCGCGGACACCACTTCTTCTTTATCAGAGTTTTTGATATCGGTAGAGCTATTTCTGAGAACACTGTTTCAGAGAAATCGGCTTTAGTGAGTGGGTTGTCTGTGTTGACAAACAATGGTTAGTATAATTATAGCGACGACCGTTACGTAACTGATAACGATGGTCACGTCGGATATGGCTACTTCGATGAGAACCTACGATGTTTCTGCTAACTACAGTTGCTACAAAACTCGCAGCACGACAGTGAACCACAGTATAGAACAGCGGAACTCCAAGTCAACTATGTTACCTGAAACAGGCAATATGTTTTCGTGACAAAGCTTTAACGACGTAGGCTACGGAAAGTGCAGTGTCGCCCAGGCTAAAAGTCTTTCCATGGACGCTGTATACTAATTTGTTAACCTGATTGGGCCTCGCCTACGCTTACGTAGAAGGAGGAAAGTATGTAAGACGTCAGCTCCAGGGCAGACATGTTACAAAAGCAATTCTCTCTCACAGTGACATAGGGATAACCTACCTCGAAATAAGGGAGCGAAACGGTGAAGTTGTAGCCCACGAGGCGAATATTTCCGTGCTGTTTTGTACACAGAATTACTAATTACACAGATCTAATTGGACGGGAAACAGGTAAACTAAAAGTTAAGGAATGATCCATGTCTTATTTTAAAAACAGAGTTCTCTCAAACAAACATTAAAGTAACTTTACATATGTGGCACATGTGAACCTTACTAATAAATGAAATGTTCATCGTTCTGGACTAGCTCATATCTCATCAGTGAATTGCTAAAGAATACAGTAACATTTCGTCCACTATACTGATTCATACGTTCATTCATCGTGTTGTATAGAACCCATCACGGAGGAGAAGCATCAAGGATGGGGGTGAGTGAAAATATATCTTAAAAACAGAAGACATCTGCCGAAAGCAACACCTGTAGGCTGATTCAAGAATGAAATGTTATTAATCCGCTATAAACTAATTGTGCTTAGAAAGGTAATAAATGAAAATAATGCAATTAATAAAAAAATGTTTCTCTTTAAAAGACGAGCTGCTTTCTCTTTGTTTGTCTCGGAAGTTTACAATAACTTATCTGAAAACTTTGTACATGATCATTAGTAACTAATTACAGAAAAATTAGGTTTTCGTGAACAACTTATATACTTTTCGCGTTACTTGATTTATAACATGCATATCTGCCCGCCACAGGGTGTTCTTTTCTGATGTTATTCAAATTGGAGTTTGCCAGGAATAAAACAATCGTAAGAAGAATATAGCGTTAAGACTTGTTTTACAATATAAGTTACCTGCTTTGTTCTTAGTTACACCGACTCTTAACTTTTAGGTTCATATCAACTTTTGTATGTGTTATTCTGTTGTTTTCCATCAAGCCCTCACCAAAAGTCAATAAGTTTCACAAGTTATATCGATATTGTAAGAAAGACAAACCTGACCCATGAAAAGAAAATCGTGTTAAAAATTTGGTTATTTTCTCCATAATGCTTACCGAGAACATTGCCAGTGTTGAGGAAATCCTTGATACGAAATCTGCTCTTTGACAAGTTGAAGTCAACGAGCAGCTTGTCTATGCGCATGAATTTCTCCCCGTCGGTTGCAACCTCTTTGCCAAACACCCTCACAACTGCTGCAATGTCATCTGAAAATAAAGTTTTTTTTCATTAGCTTCCTTTCCAACAGCATAACAATAAATGTCATAAAAATGGCTGAAACTACCTTAGGTTAATTTTTTAAGTGATTAATGCTCAGTGAAGCGGTTTACACAGATGTAATTGTCCGTTAACAAGAAGTCAGAGATTACATGACTTAATTTTTAGGAACGCCACTTTTTTTTTCAGATGAATATTGAGGACGTTTGGTAAGCAACCAAATGTTACCTGCGCCGTTAGCTATTGGAATGCTTCGATGCTGACCTCCATTTCTCCTACTCCGGGCTAATGTTTTTTTCTATACGGACCTATGAATACCAGCTTTCTCGATAAGGTGTGCTAAACAATCTAATCTTTGTCTGCTGTTCCTTTATGGTCAAGGCTCCATCCTTCATCTCTCATTCTGATACTGATATAAAGCCACTGTACCTCGATTTGCTAAATAGTAACTCACTGAAAACACTATTATTTATACTTGTTTATTCCTTCATTAATTACGTGTGGTATTTTTTATTTATTGTTGAGTCTGGAATTACTGATTTAAAATAAATTGTGTGTAACTGTAAAAGGCAACCAATACTAACTGATTACTGCCCCTTCCACAATCGTAACCGAATCCTGCCTTCCATTGACTATCAGGTCTCACTTCTATTATTTTCATTTAGAGATATTAATATTTCTCCTCTCTGTACCCGCTCTACTTGATCTATTTTTCCGTTTATTCTTTGAACTGGAAAACGATGCAATTAATCATCTCATTTGTATAGTCTCTAATTTATTGAAAGCATATTGTGTTATACTACATCGAGTGTTTTGATTCGGGGGATAAAAACGAAAAATTTTTGCTGTAATCCAATAAGCGCACACACTAGGTATAGCTGTCCGTGCGAGAAACACAATTCATTTAAATTCACTTCATTACACTGGTATGATTGTCTTTGTGCTTTACTGACTGCCACACGGTAATCTCAGAGGAAACTGGAGTCCTCTAAAGCAGAATCGTTAGCTGAAATGAGTGGAAACCATTGTAAGAATACTAACCTGCCATTTATGAGGGTTTTCCGATTAAAGTTTCCGCTTCTAAGATACTGTTTAGAGCAGTGAGCGAATTTACGAGTTCTATGTATTCTTCTTGGTTCAGCATTGCAACAATGAATTTAAACATTTTTTTCTTCCTCTGGTATCACATTCTGTATCCGGTGGTTTGTTTGTTGAACTACGTCATTTATTGATGGTAAAATTGTTCTTCATTTATATAGTTTTTCTTTACAAGTGCATATATTTTTTGATAAGCTGTTCCTGTGTTTACAACATTATAGAACTCATGGGTTGAGGATCGTTGCGATATTTACCTTTTCCAAGTTGTATTCTAAAATATTCGAAAATATTTTATGACATTTGACAATATTCGTTAACTTTAGAGAATATTCTTAAACGCTCGAGAACTTTGTAGAACAATCTCAATGTTTCCCTCGAAAAATACCTGATGCGAAATAGAAGATATCCTGGTGAGAAGCACTATATGATGACGACCACTCTAAAAGAGCGTATCTCCGAAACCACAACAGCTACAGCCGCAGAACCACTATTGCGCACAACGGGGAAACTAAGGATAGCACTAGAAACAAAAACCAGAGATTAACGCTGGGTGGTTTTGCAGGTATTGCCAACTTTACACTGTATACAGGGTGCCCCAGGAGGAATGGTCAGTATTCAGATATGTAATATTCAGGAACGGACAGGAGTGACCTTTCGAAGTAAAGAAGTCCAGTAGACACACGCTCTAAAATACATAATTTAAGAGCTATGAGCATTCCTTCATCTTCGCTACTGTGAAACACACTTTTAAGATGTGCTTCTTAGAGCCTATGTTAACTGGACAATTTTTTCTTGTTTGGATCCAAATTACCTCCTCCCAAAATATGGAAAGCAAGGACTGTACAGTACAAGAAGTGCTAATAACTCTTAAAGAATGCGGTTTAGAGCCCATGTTTACTAGACTTTTTTGCTTCGCATGATCGGTGTCATATCCCTGATTACTGACCTTCCTCCTGGGACACGGTGTATACTTATTTCGTTTTCGATATTGTTTTGTCTATTCTGCTACATGTCTTAGAAATCTCATTTCCATACTCTGTTATCGACTCCTTTTTTCTTGTTATTTCGGTTTCGACTTCATACAGTGAAACTGGGAGAAACGGTGTTTTGTAAAATTTCATAAGTTTCTCTTTTCTTACTTTCTCTCTTACTCCCTGTATCTATCTGACTTCAGTTTTAGTACCCCAGTCATTTACTCTTGATTTCAGTTTCATAGATACATTATCGATTGCCTATAATTTCATGCATAAAATTACTGCTGTTTCAAGCTCAACTCTGTCCCGTCTTTCGTCCATTTCGATCACTGTAGCTAGCAATCACATCTATGGGGCACAAGCAGACTAGTGACAAACCAGAACACTACCGGATGACTACAATTAAAGAATAACTACTCAGAGGGGTAAAGCGTGGGTTGTAATTATTGTATGGCAAAGAAACTTGATAGATATGCTAATGTGTCAATGCGAGACCGATTTAAGCTGAAAAAATACGTTAATGCCAATTGTGATCACTAGATGCCAGTCTGGCGTTGTACACTGTATGACATCCACCTGTCATCTGAGAAGCCGTAGTGTGAGGGACCAGTGTGGCTATCGAGAAGAGAGAGACCATGCGCTGTTAGTGAAACTGTTTTACATGAACGGCAGCGATAACAACCTTGCGCTAAGAGAATCTCACCCAGCGAAGGGTCTGAGGAGAAGCCCGAAGTCACTAAATGGTTTAAAGAAGATGATAATGAAATTGGAAAACAGGGGTGAGCTTGGTGTGACAGGAAGGCGTCATCTCCCGGTGGCAATTATTGACGAGATGGTTGTTGCTGTAACTGACCACGCAGCACGTGCCCCAGGTAATCCTAGTGCTCGTGCAGTGTCACGTGAATTGTCCACATTAAGGTCAACGGCGCAGAAAGTTTTATGGACTATTTTTCACAGGTACCCGCACAAGAGCCAGACGGAGCAGCAACTGGAACCTCGTGATCTGCAGTAACGTTCTGAATTTGCTCATCGGTTTCTGGCACGGATGGTAGTTGATGACATGTGGGAGGCAATATTCTATGGAGTGACGAGGCACATTTTACACCACAGGTTGTAGTGAATACACAGAACTACCAATTTTGAGATACTGTTAAAACGCACGCTGTGCACGAAGAACTATTGCACTCGCCATGTGTGATTGTGTGATGTGGATTCACAAGCACGTTATTTCTCGATCCATTCTTCTTTTAAGTGAATGTACCTAGAGAGCCTGTCTGGTATAATTCCTGCTTTCGAAGTGCGCAGCTGTGTGGAAACCACTCTTTTCATGCAAGATGTCGCTCGTCCAGTGAAATATCTGCTTAATGCAACCATCAACAAAGGTGTATCTCCAGAGGCTTTTCAGATGCATTGTCTGCAAGATCACCTCATCTGAATTCATGTAACTTTTAAGTCTGGGTATATGTTGAAACAAGCTCACTATGGACACGGTCGGTCTCTTTCTGATCTGGATGCCAGTATACAGGAATACGTTACTCAGATTTCACCGGAACTCCTGCGAGCAACTGTCGATCACGTCGTTTTACGGATGTAGCAGCACGTTGACGTCTCCAGTGTTCATAATGAACAAACTGTGTAAGCGTCGGTTAATAATAAAATCAACATTATGATTTTCTCACTTGTTTGACCGTTTCTGTGCAAGTCCCGTTTCTAATCCATTACATATGAAAACATTTGAATACGTCTTTTTTGCATTCACAGCGCCAGAGTTGCACCGAGTGGCCAAACCTGGAACTAATTTTTTTCAAACATAAATGGGTTCCTCATTAACGCATCAGAATATCTACCAACATTCAACTCCGTATGATAATTACATTACGATTACCTACTTAGTAGCTGCACTTTGATTATAATCATCCGTTGTAAATGATCAGTCTAGTTTCCTTCCAGACACGTACAGTGGTCATTAATTTTTTACGGTTTACATACATTGAAACCTCAGAAATGAGGAGATTTTTTTTGAACGAAGCTGTCTTGATCACTTAATACGAGGCGTGTTTTTTTAAGTAAGTACCGTTTTGAAATTTAAAAAAAAGTCGTGCTAAGGGATCTCAATAATTTTATTTTTACGTGAAAGCCTGTACCTTAATATACTTTTCTACATAATTTCCGTCAATATTGAGGCACTTTCCATAGCGTTGTACCATTTTTTGAATACACTCCTCACAGAAGTCTGTCGCCTTACTTGTTAACCACTGCATCACCACTGTTTTGACTTCGTCATCGTCTTGAAGACGCTGACCGCCCAGGTGCCTCCTAAAGTGCAGGAACAGATGGTAGTCACTGGGCGCAAGATCGGGGCTGTACGGAGGATGATCTAGAGTTTCCCATCGAAAAGATGTGATGAGATCTTTGGTCTGATTCGCCACATGCGGACGGGCATTGTCTTGCAGCAAAACGTGCGCACAATTTTCGGGAATTCAAGGGCTCGGTCACAATGCCATACAAAACACTACGAGAAACATTAGGAAAGTCATCCCACAAGGAGGAAATCGTAGAGCATCTGTTTTCCCTCACCTTATTGTCCACTTCCTGCACCAAACTTTAATTAACCACCGAAGGACGCCCACTCCGTTGTTCATCATGCACATTTGTGCGGCAATCTTTAAATGCTCTCACCCACTTTCTCACCGTTCCATCATTCATAATGTTTTCTCCGTAAACTGTACAGATCTTACGATGAATATCGATCGCTTTTAGGCCTTTAGCACTAAGAAATAGTATAACAGCCCGTACTTCAGTCGGCGGGACTCACGATTATCGAAGGCATCTTGTAAGTAGGCTCTTTAGGTTTTTTTATTGGTAACGCCACGTTGCGCTCTGTATGAAAGTCACTGGCTGTGCTGTGCGCGGTCTGTGGCTGGTTTGCATTGTTGTTTGCTATTCTAGTTTTGGGCTGTTGGCTGTTAACAGCGAGTAGCGTTGCGCAGTTGGAGGTGAGCCGCCAGCAGTGGTGGATGTGGGAGGAGAAATGACGGAGTTTTGAGAGGGGATGATCTGGACGTGTGTCCATCAGAGAGAGTAAATTCGTAAGACTGGATGTCATGAACTGATATATATAAGGGGACGTTTCAATCTTAAACACTCAGTAACGGAAACAAGGAAGAATCAGACTGTAATGGCGTCAGTGCGTAGATTAAGGAACACGCATTCATGTAGAAATAAAATTTGAATTTCAAAACGGTACTTACTTAAAATAACACGGCTCGTATATGTGCAGTTACTACGACGTTTGAGGAGTCGTTATCAGATCCAGTAGAAATTATCATTCATAAAACAGTACCAATTGTTAGAAAACCTATGTTTGACAAGCAACACTGCTGGACTTTGTTTTACGAGTTCTAACTTCTAAGGTAATATGATGATTGCAGTCGATATCAGTGTGTAAATATATAAAGCGGCGGAGACGACTTTGTATCCAAAAATCCATAATGTTCGCAGACTCACTTGGCGAAATCGTTTCCGTTATGAGTAAGAAGACAGGTGATGAGTACGGGATTTATGCTTACCTCGTGCGGCAGGCTAACAGAGAAGTGAGGAGGGCATGCGTTTAGTAGACAGCGGGTGCGCCCGCCACCGCCTGTGTTACCTGTGAGAGGGCTGGCGCGGCCGTGGTGTACTCACAGAAGCCGGCCCAGAACTCGCCGCGGCTGCGCACGGGGAACAGCAGGATGTTGCCCGACACGTCGTACCGGCCCGTCGTCTCTATGCTGGGCAGCCGCAGGCCCACGTCGATGCGGTAAGTCGTCATGTCGGCCCTGCTCCACACACACACACCACACATACAGTTAACAACCAACCTAGCGCTAGTGGCTCATAAAACAGTGCCGCCTGGACCCAAACTCCAACGAAAAGGGGTAGCAAGTGTTCAGGGATAGTTTGCTGTAACGAACCTGTGGACTCCGGTGGCTTGGGACGGAATAGCTTTTTGTAGCTGGGACATCACGGGCGTATGAATTACCTCGAAGAGAACGGTCTATTGACACAAAGTCAAAACGGTTTTAGAAAACATCATTCTTGTGAAACAGATCTTGGCTCTTTACACACGTGAAGTGTTGAGTACTATCAACAAGGCATTTCTAGATTTACAGAAGGCTTTCGACACTGTACCACGCAAGTGGCTTGTAGTGAAATTCCATTCTTACGGAATATCGTCTCAGTTAAGTGACTGGATTCCTGATTTTCTTTCAGTGAGGTCACAGTTAGAAATAACTGACGAAAAGCCATCGAGTAAAACAGAAGTGATTTCTGGCGTAGTGTTATAAACACTTATCTATATAAATGATTTAGGAGACAATCTCGACGTCCATCTTAAGTTGTATGCAGATGATGCTGTTGTTTTTCGTGTGTAAAGTCATCAGAAGATCACAAAAGAAATTGCAAAACGATTTAGAAAAAGATATCTGTATGGTGCGAAAATAGGCAGTTGATGCTAAATGGCGAAAAGTGTGAGGTCATCTACACGAGTGCTAAAAGGAATGCGTTAAACTTCTGTTACACGATAAAGCAGTCAAATCTAAAGGCCCTAGATTCAACTACATACCTACGAATTACAATTACGATACACTTAAACTGGAAAGGACAAATGTTGTGGGGAATGGAAACCAAATACTGCATTTTATTGGCAGTACACTTAGAAAATGTTAGATATCTGCTAAAGAGACTGCCTACACTACGCTTGTCCATCCTCTTTTGTAGTACTGCTGCGCGATCTGGGATCCTTACCAGATAGGATTAAGAGAGTACATCGAGAAAGTTCAAAGAAAAGCATCACGTTTTGTATCGTCGCAAAATAGAGGAGCGAGTGTCACTGAAACGATACAGGGTTTGGGGTAATCAACATTAAAACAAAGGCGCTTTTCGTTGTGGCGGAATCTTCTCACGAAATTTCAGTCACCAACTTTCTCTTCTCAATTTGAAAATATTTTTTTGACGCCGACCTACATAGGGAGAGACGATCATCATAACAAAATAAGGGAAATCAGAGCTCACACGTAAAGATGCAGGTGTTAGTTTTTAACACGCGCTGTCCGAGACTGGAATAACTGAGAATTATTGTGAAGGTGGTTCGATGAACCCTTTGTCACGTACTTAATTGTGATTTGCAAAGTACCCATGTAGATGTGGCGTAGATGACAGCTTTTGAGTATAAAAATCAGCTTCTTCATCAAGCCTATTGTTAGAATTTCGTCTCGTGGCCATCACCAAGTGCAGTAGTTCACTACACGTCAAAAGATTTTTTTAAAGTTTTGGCCTGTGCTGAACCACAATTACTCGGCTTGATAATGACATTGCAACACCGAATTTTATAAGCATACAATTGTTACAGTACGTGATGGCCATGCTGCCCTTTTAAAATCCGTTAACAGCAATAATGTAATCATGATTTATTCGAGTTTTTATTCCTATTACGTTTATGTCAAAATGCCTTCAGAGCAGTAGTAATGCCTGTAATACGCAACCACCAAAACGTATTGCAGAAAATACGCAGTAATACAACAACCATGAGACAAAAGAAGTACACTTTCATCACTGTGAATTCAATTTGTTCTGTCAGAGGCCAGTACAGTAAGTAACAAATGCTGAACTGTTCCCTTACACGTATTGTACAAAATTTTGACCCCCATGATCACGCCAGAGTGTACAGCGAATATTAACGTAGAACTAACGCAAGCGGAACAACAAATGAGAGAAAAAACTGATCACTACTGAACGTAAACTTGAGAATGAAAAGTAAAGTAGGCATTTCTCTTATCAACAGAAGATATATGAAATAGACGCGGCAGGTTCGTTTCCAAATAAGACACATAAAGCCCACCGTCGACGTTTACAGTGTGTGCACATAATTTCATTGCAATTTTTCGATGCAATATGGAAACAAAGGTAAATGGAGTTAAATGATATGCCATTACTCTGCAATGAACCACCGCATACCATAGGACTCTAATACCAAAAAACTCAGCCAGTATCCCGGAATAGCTCCGAAACTTTGTCAGCGGAGTTCCAGTTCATCCTTCATATAAAGGAAGGCGTGAGCGGCCAGAAATTCTTCTTAGTGTGTGACTCATTCACGACGTAAAAAGAAGAAGCAAGTCTCGTTTAATGTAGTTGTCAGCCTTTATAAAGATCACATTATGCTTGTGTGTTTTAAAAAAATGAAAAATCTGTCTTATGATGAAGATAAAAGTTTTCTGGCTGTATACCCAGACGAAGACCATTGCTTTTGTGGTCTAAACGTCATTGACTGTTATTTCTTACATGACGTGGCTTTATATTCAGAAAACGTTTGGTGTAACTACCTCCGAGGACGAAAATTATCCACTCACGATTTTAAGGCCACTGTCATTGCCAGCCGTTGTCGGCAAACTATTGATGTAGCTGCTTGCAGCAGTATCCAAGCACTCTGCCTTTACTTCATGACATGAATACATAATTAGAAGAATATTCTTGAATGGACAGGGGCTAGTTTCTCTCGGAAGTTGATATGACGATTACTGATGAACAATGCGTGCAGGAATTAAAGAGAAATTTAGAATCTATGCTTTAGACACTCGACGCTTCTTCACATCGATACACATTGTTTAGCAAGCCTTCTCATTCAGAGTCATTAACGAAGAAAAGAAAACTTTCAAATATTTTATGGAATGATTTGTCTAAAAGTAAGAAATAAAATAGATTACAGGAACATCTGACACGCTTTTGAATGTTGCTGGAAGTCATGTACAGCAATATTATCCCAACTGGTAAAAATTTTACCTCTTGACTTCACATAGCAACAGTATCTCAAAGCCACACAAGAGCAGACTTCACGGCTTACAGAATTCACTAGACATATATCCTCTAGCACTCATTAAAATTCTAAGATTCTAAGTTAAATTCTCAGTCAGCACTCCATTTACTCAACAAAATTTCGAGCATCCTTCTTTGGTGCGTCAAATGTTCCTGTAACCTCTTTTATTTTCTCACTTTTAGACAAATCTTTTTACGAAATATTGGGCCTTTCTTATAAAAAAATTCACCAATTTTTTGAAATCTAAGTATGACACTAATGTAAGTTTTTATGCGTAAAATAGCTAGGCCTTGAAGATATTAAATTTTTACACTTCATTTACATAGATAGTAGCTGTTCGTGAAATATTTCAGTTTTGTCTGTAATTACTAATTTCTTTTGCAAATCTAGACTTCACGCTGGTCAGTTTGATTACCCATTTGTTCCTTCGCACTGTTTGTTTGGCTATGAAAATTCAGACAAAGTCAATTGTGTAATTTTCCCTCAACCTACTAATTAATTTTTATAAAACACCTTGATTAAATGGCTCTGAGCACTATGGGACTCAACTGCTGTGGTCATCAGTCCCCTAGAACTTAGAACTACTTAAACCTAACTAACCTAAGTACATCACACACATCCATGCCCGAGGCAGGATTCGAACCTGCGACCGTAGCAGTCGCACGGTTCCGGACTGCGCGCCTAGAACCGCGAGACCACCGCGGTCGGCCACCTTGATTATTTTGTAGCAATAAATATTTGCTTTTAAAATAAATGTTGGTCAGTTTGATTCCTCATGTCTAGATTTCACACTCTACGTTTAGCTACGAAAATTTGGGGCACAAAATTTTTCCTACAATTCCTTATTAGGTTTTTCTTAATTACTCCGTCACCTTTCAACCAATTAAATCCTTCTTTGCAAAATCAGATCTCACGCTGGTCAATTTGATATCCCATTTGTCAGTTTTCCACTCTTTGTTTGACTGTGTAAAGTCGTACAAAAATTCATTATGTAGTTTCTGAGGAGTCTTGATTTCGCTTCGCTCAAACATTTGATAAAAAACTATTGGAGCAACTGTTGAATTGTCTAACCTGGTTTAGCTGAGAGCACACAGTCAATCTGTATAAAACACAGGAGCATAGAAAACACAGAGCCACACTCAGAGCCATCGCAATCTGTGTCTGTGTGGATTGTAGTCCTGACGAGCACGGTCCGAACTTTCAGCCGCTAGGAAAGCCAGATGGTGGCACCCGCTGCGCGACACGAGGCCGACGGCGGCTTCCACGTGCTTTTCGATATTCAAGTCACGTCAGTACGAAGGACACTCGATTCGCAAGGCGTTCTCTCTGTCACCAGTGTCGCGCTGGTATGGACTATAGCTTGAGTTAAAATCTGTCTATGAAACTGGATCCGTGGCCCAACGTTGAATATATGTTGTATCGATAAAATGCTGTTTTCCTGTGACCAACTGTGATGTGGAAAATCGGTTGAAAGAAGGAACTTAGAGGTTGCTAGGGACTGAACAAAATCTCGTTTTAGGTACAGACAGGGAGATAAATCACTTTTTTCGTCTTTTAAGGTACCAGCATTTGTTTTAAGCTAATTTGGGAAGGAAGAAAAAATCTAAATCTGGATTACAGGAAATACATTCGCAGTTGCGAATAGGAACGACATCACAAAAGTTGTTCCGAACCGGGAATCGAACCTCGGTCGACTTTGGTTATACGTGCACGGCCTACGGCGAGACCCAAACTCCCATAAGTCGTCGTTCCTGTGTCACAACCTGTACTCTTACACACACTATGTAGATCTCCTACAAGTGAGGGGAAGTCGCTGCCTAGTATCGGCTGATAAGTACGATATTACAGTGCCAGAGTTGTTAAGAGGAGCGATGTGATGTTCTTTCGCTGTCATGCATGTCCGAAGGAGCATTGCATCATTCCTTTTAACAACACAGGCACTGCAATATCGTGGATCTGGATTGCTGAATGGGAATTTTAAGCGTCGTCCTCCCAATTGCGAGGACAGTGTTTCGCCATGTGGACCTCACTCTAAGTGTCGACTGGAGGTCTCGCATTCATCGCTATATCTCCTGCGACGGAGTCAACATGTTCTGAGCAATTGTCAGCTTCCAGTATCTTCTGAGCATGCTGACATGATGACAGTTCTCACTACGTCATTCTGGGTCCACTCACTGCAGTGAAATGTAATTTGTCTACGGGAACTGTCCTGCCCCATTGTAATTGTTCCTAATCACAATGTCCAATATAGCCCTGTAATTTGGTAAAGTGGTGGGAGGGTATCGACGTAACCTGCAGCGCTTCAGATTATACTCCTCGAAACCGTGCACTCATTATGCGATGTTTCTGGAAGACACATGGATAGGGGATGGATTATCTACATTATAAACTATTTACGCAAGAATAGTGGACATTTTCCTCTTCTCCAGATAGGCTACGTACTAATTGTCTGAAAGCTGCCATTCCCATGTAGTCCTCTAATAAAAAGTATCTCCAATCGTGAGCACACCAGCTACTCTTCGATACTCATAATCATTTTGGTAACATCTGTAGCACTCTTCCACTGTCCGCAAAACAACTGATTACATTGGTCTTCGACAGTCTCCGGCGGAGTCGCAGACTACTAACTGCATCTGGCTGAATTTTCTCGATGCTATTTTTGCGTTTGCGCTCGTAGACATCGCCGTTGCTATTCACGCATGTGCTATATATTGATGAAATGCAATTATCAGTCTGTCATTGCGGTTATTCCATGGCAGCTATCAAACAGAGCAAGTCAAAATGCTATTTGTCAATGGCTTGATCATATGTGGGCTACAAAGCCTCCAGTGAGTGATGGTTAACTGATGTATTGCGAATGATGCTACAACTGACCCGCTGTGGACACTGCCCTAACATGCCTCCGTCTGTGCGGTTGCCCTAGACCTCGGTGTGCTCTGGAAAGAGCCGTTAGAATACAATAGCACCGCCACATCTATGACACAAAGGCGAGAACAAAATAAAGTTGCAAGACTGGCATTAAAATTGAGGGTAAAAGGTGACCTTGCTCTACTCAGTGAGAGGGAGAAGAATTAAACAACTTCTTGAATGGAACGAACAGTTAATTAAGCACACATTGCGGATTGATAGTAGACGGAAGAAACACGAAAAGTAACGAGGAGTAGAGGAAATTAACGATAAGCATAACAAAGCTGGTGACTACGGAGTAAACGGAGGCGAGGAGTTCCGTTATCTTGGAAGCAAAATAACACATGATGGACAAAGCAAGGAGAATGTAAGAAGCCCACTAGCACAGGCAGACAAGGCATTCCTCACCAATAGAAGTCTATTGGTCTCAAACGTAGATCTTAATTTGAAGAATCATTTCTGAAAATGTACATCAGCACAACATTGTATGGTAATGAATCATGGACTGTGGGAACACCGGGAAAGAAGAGAATCGAAGCGTTTGAAAATCCGATATATGGTGGGATGTTGAAAATTTGGTGGACTGAGAAGATAAGGTAGAAGGACGCTTCGCAGAATCGGTGAAGAAAGGATCATATGGAAAACACTAACGACAAGAAGCAACAGGATGGTTGGACATATTATTAGACATCAAGAAATCACTTCCATGGTACCACAGGGAGCTGTGGAGGGTAAAAATTGTGACGTAAGACAAGAGGCTGAAATACATCCAACAAGTAATTGAGGAAGTAGTATGCAGTAGCTATTCTGAAATGAACAGGTTGCTACAAGAGAAGAATTCGTGACGGTCCTCATCGAATCCGTCAGAAGATAGAGAGAAGAAAGCACTACCAGAGCAGAACCATCTTATGGCTGCCTGGAGGCACCGGTCTGTATTATTCAAGCAAGCAGGCTTCACCGTTACGAGATATGGCTAAACATTCAGTCCATTGAAGATGCTGAAATATTTGAGTATGGCTTCTCCTGAGCATGACCTTAGACAACTAACAACAACTGTCCAGATCAGTTGGAGAGGAAATCTAACATGAAATTATCGTTTAGCTGTCAGGGGAATCTGATATGCTTTGTAATTTAGTAGGATTGATAAAAAGGGGAGCAGTAACTCCTGTCTTGGGTTTCCGAAGTAGCTCATATTTTATAACATGGGAGATGGACACAGATGGATTATTGTAATACTCGCGGTTTTGGCTGTTTCAAGTTCACTGCCAGATATTGGTTCGGCGGAAACTACATGAGGTCATGCCTGTTGGATGTAGATAAACCTATCCTCCTCCTGCTTCTTTCAGGATGCACTGTTATGGCTTGAGACTATAGATTGAGCATAAATTTGATTCTGGCTGTGTGTAGATGAGTATTGTGATTAAGATAAAATACGAAGAGAAGAAGTACTAGAAAGAATACTTTAATAAAGAACTGTAGATAAAATCTCAATCAGTATGGGTGTGCTGCATTTTTTCGGTCTACAAATCGTTTATTACCACAAAAATTGTATTTAGATGAAGGGACGATTAATATGACGTGTTGAGGGATCCGGAAACAGTTAATTTCGCAGTAGAAAAAATAAAAGGCAGGACGATTAAGGTTTACACACCGTCGTTAGAAATGGAAGAGAAGTTCACAATTGGAAGGAGATCTATAGTGACTGTTTGGAAGGAAATATTCGGGGATTTGCCCTAATCAATTTATGAGAAACACGGAAAACATAAATCAGGGCGATCAAACGGTTTTCTGAATCCCTTTCCTTCTACGTGAGAGCTAACCACAGAATCTTATCGGTGGAAAATCTAGTAGCGGGTAGAATTACAAGGCTAAAAAATTGAATAATTAAAGCAGATTTCAGGAATCTGTAGGAGTATCAGATATACACAGGTAAAAAAGCTGATAAAAGGTAGAAATAGATGACAGGGTATATGGGAAGGTATCCTATGTGATCTAAAATTTCCTGGCGAATCACTGCAGACGCTTTGTATAGTCTCACTATGTGTGTCTTTGAGGACCACTCAACAAGGAGAATGGCGCGAGCTACAGCGCAGAATGAATGTAGGAGCCCATAAGTTAGACATTCAGTCAGACAGATGTCACTGTAGTTGCCTGTGCATACTCACGACGTTATTTTGAAATGTAAACGTCTGGAAAGCAGTTGCTCTGCTACATCTATTGAAATAACTGGGAGGAATTGCTGAATCTTAAATGCGCACTGCTAGAGCTAAATGTCAGATCTTATCATCTACTGCAAAGGAGTTCCGTTGTAGCTTAGTTAACCGTATGGAAGAGAACGAGCTGAAAGAGGTGACAGGAATTTTGACGGAATGGGGGATTAGAAGACGGTTTTACCAAGTACTGAGTCGCTGTAAATTATGCAAAACTCAAAATGGGGTACGTGTACCTGGCAGATTCCTAATGAATTGCATTTATGTAAGTATGCTGTGGTAATGGGGAAATGTTATGAACTTCGCCCTGACGTCTACTCCCTCCTAACTCCACCTTCCTCCTGCCTCCTTCCCCTTCCCCCTCCTACACCCCCTCCCCATCTCCCGAGCTCCCCTTCAGTGTCTCTGCACTCCCTCCTGCCCTGGGTTCCCTCTTCATCTCCCGCCCTGCCCGTTTCCTGCCCCTTGGTGCGCCTTCTGCCCCCATTTTTCCTCTCCCTCCCACCTCCCAGCCCCTCCACCGTACCTCCCTCCCCATCTCTTTCCCTCTTTTCCAGCCTCCAGTCTCTCGGCAGGTTCCTGGCAGTGGTTTTTTCATTCTTCATGAGTGCTCTGTCGTTTCCAGGTTTTTTTTTTTTTAAGTGTCATGCTCTGTGTCATTTTTATCCTGTAGGAGACTTTTCTGTTTTCCTCCAGCTTTTGTTAAGTGCACTTTGATTTGCCAGCTGCGTTTTTCTACCTTTATGTTGACTTTTTAACTGTCCCTCAGTGCTTGTCATCATCTTAGTGTATATTTTAACTCCTATCATCTCCATTGACTTTTTTATGTAATCACCCTTCTGTATTTTTGTAAAGCTAATTGACTGAACAGCGGTGGACTGTGCCACTGTCAGCCACAATAAAGGGAAAAAAATGGGGACTGTGATGTACAGTCGTGGACAAAAAAAGCGTCTTTCCGTTATGCTGATCCACACAGCTTTAAAGTCTGCTAGAGAGCATAACAGGCAAGGAGACGAAGTGTTACCAACATACTATGCTCAGGCGTGAAATTGAAAAAGCATCCGAACTATGTCAGACTGTTTTCAATCTTCTGTCAGACTATATTAACACTGATTAGTGTGTTAAACACAACACGTATATATAAGATATAAATGAAAGAAGAAACGCTAATTAGTATGAACTATACTAATAAAAATGATTTTCAGCTCATCGATATAACATAATTGTTTTAGTAATACAAAGTATCCCAGATAGTTACGAATTAGCAAAATAATATGCGCATTCGGCCTCGAAGCGGTCTGTGTCAACGTTCAGACCAGTCATACTGGATTACCATTGCTGGCCTACCATGAAAGTGTGCAAATTTAGCAATGCATGAAGCTTCATAACGAAATTCAGTTACAAATCGTTCAGTGCCACACTTAAGTCAATTCAGTTATTGACAGAAGAGGAGAAAGTAGGCGGTAACAAGTATCAAATTCTATGGGACTTTCATATTGACATCCACAGGGCGCCGGTACAGAAGAAAGGTAGCAATAAAACGTATTGGGGGCGCGAGAATTTCTTAAAATTGCTTTACTGATAGTCCAAGAGTGGGACAGTAGGGAAATAGTCCGAAGTTGGTTTGATGAACCCTCGGCCAGGCACATAAGTCTGGATTGCAGCAGGACAATGCGACAACGCGCTCGTTCAGAATTGCTACAGAGAGGCCCCAGTAACACTCTTCTGAGCTTAAACGCTTCCGCTTGCCCCCAAATTCCCCAGACATGAACATTATTGAGCTCAATTGTGATGCCTTGCAACGTGCTGCTCAGAAGAGATATGCAACCCCTCGTACTCTTACGGATTTATGGGCAGCCCTGCGGGACTCATGGTGTCAGTTCACTCCAGCATTACTTCAGACATTAGTTGAGTCCCTGCCACGTTGTGTCGCGGCACTTCTGCGTGCTCGCTGGGGCCCTACGCAATATTAGGCAGGTGTAATAGTTTCTTTGGCTCTTCAGTGTATAATAATGATGCTGCAAAAACAATAATGTGTATTCTGTGGTCTGCCCTGCTAAACTGTAGCGATGAAATAGGGCGTCGGTTGCGTGCTATGTCAATACAGGAGACAAAGAGCTGGCAACGACTTTCACGAAAATTGCAATTATTTGTTTTTGATTTCAGTGACAAGAACGCGTTGTGCAGCATTCAACGAAATGTGAATATTGAGGTCGTGAGTGTCCGGGAAGTTTGGGCCACGGATGGCTGGCTGGTGAGTAGCGCTAGAAGCGCCGGTGTGGAGAGAGACGTACTTGACGGTGGAGACGGTGTAGTTGCTGGCGCCGACGATGGTGACGTTGTGGAAGGCGGCGCGCACCCTGACCGCGCCGTTGCCGTTCTCCATGGAGAGCCGCGGGATCACCAGCGGCTCGATCGTGGGCACCGCCAGCTCCGGGATACCTGCGGGCAGCGAGACACGCGCTGCACAGCTGGGCGCTTAGCCAGTGACTGACCGCAGCCAGCCGCCCACACATCTCACACAACACGCCCACAGGCGCCGCCTGCTTCTATTGAAGTAAAATATAATTATTTAAATAAAAAGCTTTTCCATATAACACGTTTTTAAGAAGGTCTGAAAGGTATAAAATAATTTCCCCTAGCTCCACACAGATCCCTAACCCCACAGAGATGATCCTGAAAATTTGTGCTTGTGAGTTTTTAATAGCTATAAAACTATTTGTAGAATTAAAACCCAAAACATGGGGAACAAGCAACAGATAATGGCAAGGAGGTGAACTATCCGAGGGCCCCAAGTATTTCGTTTTAAATTCTACAAGTATTTGCTCAGCTATTAAAAATTCACAAGGGTAAATTTTCACGACTATCTGTTTGTGATTATGAATGTGTATGGGGCTAGGAGAAATTATTTTGTACCATTTAGTCCGTTTGAAAAATATTCTGTATTAAAAGCCTAACTTCAATAAAAATAGAAGATATTTTGTTGCTTTCTGTTCACGAATTACAGAATTTGAATAATTTTAAGGGCCCGTGTGTTACCTTTCTGTCAGCGAAGATGTCGTTGTCCACCTGGTCTGTCATATGTCTATGGAAGAAAAAAATCCCTGACAGTGAGATCAAACGAAACCTAGTCCGTAAAGGTCAGCTTCGGCTACGCAGACAACAGAGAATTATTATGCATGACTCCCTCTCGGTCGTAATTACCCCCCACTTCCCGCTTTTCATGGCCACACTGAAGATACATACGTTTTCACTATAATAATTTGGTACGAAGAAACGAATACGGTAAGTATCATAGTGCGGTGTATGATGTTGGACATAGATTGTTAAGCTGAATTTTGTCCTCAGAGGCCGGCCGGTGTCGCCGTGCTGTTCTAGGCGCTTCAGTCTGGAACCGCGTGATCGCTACGGTCGCAGGTTCGAATCCTGACTCGGGCATGGATGTGTGTGATGTCCTTAGGTTAGTAAGGTTTAAGTAGTTCTAAGTTCTAGGGGACTGATGACCACAGATGTTAATTCCCATAGTGCTCATAGCCATTTGTTCTCAGGGTGAGTCACAACCCGTCCTTATTCTATGTTATTAGCATGTCATATTTGCGCAACTTATTGTTTCATTGTACATCCCGTCATTGGCCTTTTTGATAGCAGTGCATTTTAAACGAAGTGCTACGTTACCAGCTTTTATTCTCTACTTGCGAGTCCGTATGTGTGCGTTTGCGTGCCTCTCGGAGAGTACGTGTCGTTTTGATTAAAAGACTGATGTGACTCTAATTTTTAAAGATGTGTATAACATAAAACCAGGTTCCACAAAGATAGCGTGTACGTTGGTTTAGCATCCCTATCCTTCCTGTTGCTACAGTAGCCGTATACGAACTCTACTCATTGAAAAATCCTCAAGGAGGAGGGATCTTGTCCTATAAAGGTTGCGATTTTCTTCCCCATTCTACCTGGACATCGTTCCGTCGTACCTGATCCAACTTCCATTTTTTTTTTACCGTTAGAGGCGTGTAAGTCAAATATGAGTATTCCTCATCGAGGTCAAAACACGCGAGATGAACATGCGCATTTATTAGACTGGATTGGTGTGATCGATGCTCGGAAAAATGAAGCCTCATTGCGAGGCTTTCGCCACGTACAAGGCACGTCTGTACTCCAGTCATTCGTGTATGGAGCTGCCGCTTAGAAGACAGTAGGACGCAGCTGCGAAAGGGTACTTGACCACATCTTACCACTCCATGGAGTTACAGCCATCATGTCTACACCTTTATTTCCTTAACATGAGGTTCATATTTGTTTCAGATGTGTGGCTTTCCACTCAGTTGTACAGAAAGTCAAGAAAAGTCGCATAAAGGTGGGTGTCAATAGAGTAGCTAACTTAACTGAGGACACTGTGTATGGGGCAGAAAGAAATCATGATCTATTGAGTCCAGTGTCCCGCAACCAACGTGAGCACTCTAAGGTGCTGAAAAACGTCTCTCCGGTACAGTTCATCACTTCAGACTGCTTTAATCTACATTTACATTTACATCTAGTTTTATTCTCTGCAAACCACTGTAGAGTACATGGTAACAATATTGTCGATTTTCTGTTCCATTCCACTCGCGTACTGAGCGAGGATAAAAATGACAATGTTTTTCTGTACCGGCACCAGTCTCTCCTATTTTCAACACCCCAAAACAAAAAATTCGGTATCTGCAGCTTCTTCGAATACAGTTTCTCTGAATTTACCCGACGCGTTTTCGCGAGAGGTGCGTCGTCTTTCTTCCAAGGGTTATCAGTTTAGGCTCCCTCAGTATATCTGTTACACTTTCATAATGGTTCTGTCTGCCTGTTGCAATTCTAGCAGCGTGGGTCGGAATTCTTTCGATGTCTTGCGACGACACCTAACGTTTTCTGCCGGTTCAGTGGTCTTCAAAACAGCGCCCCATACGAGCAGACCAGTTGTGTCTTTATCTGTCGTTACTGATGCTTAAGGTACTGAGGCTATGCAAGGCACTGTTTAAAAATAGTAGCCTGATGTAGTCATAAGCTAATTCGCTGCAAATAAAAACCTATAGCTGTGATCCTACTGTCAAATAGTCTATGCACTGGCTAGAATTGCGAGTTAATAAAGTACACAGAAATACAAAATAAAAATTAAATGAGTAATTTATTAACAAGTGTTCTGTTCTAATGTCTGTAATTTATGTAGATGATAGATCTCAAATAAACGATATTCAGTTAAAACACAAACAGAAAATACCCTTACCGAATGCAATAGTTATGTTGAGAGCATTATGAGAATGACAGCAAAAGCCCCAAAGTAAATAGCCATCAAAGATATGCAAAAACTAAGTTCATATTGTAATCACAAAACACAAAATATTCACCATCTCCAAAAAGCTCATAGCTGAACATAATGATTTACAAATTAACACGCAATACAAGGAAGAGTAACTCATGCTCTGTTTATCCACAGAGCGGAAATACAAGCGGAAAAATTTAGTCATACTCTGGAGCGCGATCAGACCTCTCGAAATACAGAGCCTCTTCAGAAGTTAAAGTGTCATAGTGACCTAGAACTAAACCTCTCAATGATCGAATACCACAAGTTATGACAGACAAATCTGCCTTGTTTTAGAAGTGCCACAGTCGTTCCCTTGAGCTATTCCCTCGAACAAGTCCCTATCTCCACTTCACGCCCGTAGTGTTCCCCTGTTGTCTGCTGTTCCATTGGTTGAAGGCTGTCCCTACCAAGAATATATCGCTCTTACTTTCTATAGACATCATTTGATTAAACTCGACCAGTTCCCTCACTAAACTACCGTCTTACAATAATATTTAAATAACGAAATATTATAATTATTCGATCACATTAAGACCATTCACAATAAATGTAAATAAAGCTTTGTTCATAAATAAATAATCCAGTATTCCTGTGCGAGTTCAATAATGATAAATGACAACACATTGTTGTTAAATATTGTTTAAACAATTGTTTAAGCCTGCTTGTCAGAAGCACCTGGCATTATTTTAGAAAGGTGATGTCAGGTAACGCATGTGACTAACCAATTCTTAAATTACCATGATTTTGTACTATCACTTGCAATTAACATTGAAATAAAGTTACCAGCAAAATGCTAAACTGTTCATTCAATAAACACACAAGTATGGCAAAATGTGAGATGTTCATGCTGTATTCGTTTGCTGTGTAATTGTGGGGGATACTAAGTTCTGGCAAACATCGGCGTAATGAGAAGATATAGGAAACGTAATAAATCAAGAAACAGAATTGATACAGGTACGTAGCTTCCAGAGATGAAAGCTATAGTGCAATTCTGTCATCTGAGATACTGTTTGTTGAAATCGCATGAAGCGTTTGAAAGTTGTTAATTCAGAGGTCCATTGTGACATTGTTTATTGGGTGTGAAATATTAACTTCTGTAGTTTTAAACATTTGAAAATAATACTGTGTCATTGGATGTACTTAATTTTTCTGAGATCGCAGATGTATTTAGATCTGCCTTAATATTTGACAGTGAATTATTTGGATTCTCAGAGAGCTGCTAGAAGCCAGCTTTCAGTTTTTTGGAACGTAGCCGGCCCTCTTAAGCGATCGAAGCGTCGTCCAAATACCGGGATTTTCCCCACATCTGATCCTTTGCCGATGTCATTGCGCCTGGCTCCTCTGTCCTGTCTGCTTCGGCTTGCCCAGCTGCGGCACTTTGGCTGGTGCGACCACGCTGCGTTGTGAGCCCCAGGCCCCCACAAGCAAATTCACGTTACTTCCATCCAACACAAAGTGGCCGAATAGCTCGCCTACAGACGCGTATCGTTAAAGTCCCCTTGATCAGCGCTCCAAATCTTGCAACAATATTCTCAAATTCGTCACACTTAAACGATTTGACGTGCTGAGTATGTTCAGCACTACTATTCTTTCTCTATGTCGTAGATATTACCTCATGTTTATCCACATTTATTAGACGAAGAGAAAAATTTTTGAAGTCTTTTTACATTCTTTCTTACAAGCGTCCAATGACGACACTTTCCTGTGGACAATAGAGTCGACAGTGATCAATCTTGTAGTACTGCTGATAACGTCCGATAAATCGTTTATATATACTGAAGAAATCAGACTTCCTGTTACGCATACCTGGGACTCATATGATGTTTCCTTCGTTTCTGTAAAATATTTGATGACAATTATAAAGCTTTGTGTTTTTTTTAGTGGAATATTCCTGGACTGGAACGGGTTGCACTCAGCATCGTGATACCAATTGAGGAGCTACTTGATCAAGTAGGCCACGAAAACTAACAACAGGGAGAGTGGTGTGATGACCTCACGTCCCTTCAGACCGCATTCAGCGACGCCATTGGTGGAGGATGGCACGGCGGTCGGTCCGTACCGATGTGACCTCTAGGCCTGTGGACCGAGTTTACGTTTGCAGTCTTATATTTGCGAAATCGACTACATGGCACAGTGTCGAACTCCTAGATAGACTGCGTGTAATTGGCTCGGTATAGTGAACCAGAAAGTCGCCCGCGTCAGCTCCCACATAGGAAACGAGTGCAGTTGTCTGCTGCTGGGACGGGACCTACTTACCTGTGGTTGGTGTCGTGTGTTGTGCCGGGATCAGGATACGCTTGCTACTGATAGCTGAGCAATATCGCAATCGCCTTGGCTGTATTTTCTTATTCGATGGATTGCATTGCCTTTCAGAACCACTACTTGTGAGCGCTGTTACTCGTGCTAGTCTTATAATCGCGGGGCTGATATTAATTACAATGTAACAAGGCAACTGCAAGATTTTTCTTATTCTCGCAGGGACTTTTAATGATCATCTTCTCCGCATGTTAATGTAAGGTTTTGTTGTATTACCCGAGGTTGACATAACCTAAGGCAGCATGACGTAATGCTGACGTACGCTGACCAATCAGAAGCGTGTTGTGACCTGTAAAACTGCATTGCAATATCATACACGACAGCCAATTGGTTCTGGTGAATACGACACTAGTGGTCAGCGAAAGGTTAATGTTTTACCTTGGTCTGATGCCTCAAGAAAACCGAGAATGTTTTATTCACTTTTAAAACATCATTCCTGCGTCCTACATTGCCAGTCACTCGTCACTTATAGACGATATTGACTTGTAACAGTGGAGAAATGTGCAAGAGGATAGCTTTCGGAGGGTGTACAATGCAAATCATCGTTGCAGCACTACCTTCGTTGAAGTGGAGAGGAGCCTCTGAACTAGGACCTACTACTCAGTTTCACTCAAGTGTAGTGATTTCTCTACAGTCACGTGTCTTCGTTGCTCTGCTGTCTTATCGTAATCTTATTAAGAGTGATACAACGTCTTCTTGTCAGTTAAAAAAATGGTTCAAATGGCTCTGAGCACTATGGGACTTAAAATCTGAGGTCATCATCCCCTAGAACTTAGAACTACTTAACCTAACTAACCTAAGGACATCACACACATCCATGCCCGAGGCAGGATTCGAACCTGCGACCGTAGCGGCGGCGCGGTTCTAGACTGAAGTGCCTGGATGTGTGTGATGTCCTTAGGTTAGTTAGGTTTAACTAGTTCTAAGTTCTAGGGGACTAATAACCTCAGAAGTTGAGTCCCGTAGTGCTCAGAGCCATTTCAGCCTGGAACCGCTCGGTCACAACGGCCGGCCTTGTCGATTAGGGATTGCCACATTCTCTATGTATTGTATCAAACGGAACTGTATCCTATTAGCAGTGCTCATACTGAGACGGAAATTTTATTAAAGCGTAATTATCTGTTCTGAGTAGGCGATGTACTATGATTATCTAAGTGTCCGTTGTTTTGAAGATAAATTCCTTTTCGTATTTATTGACCTTTCTCTGTTCATAGAGTCGTGACTAGTATGTGAGTGTACTTTGTTATGTTATGAAAATGTTCCCTCTATGGAAATTTGTATAAGTGTTGAAATATGTCGTGGTATCGGTGCGTGGTGGTGGTGCTGTATACACCAACTGTTTGATGATTGCTATTTATTGTACACAAGGACAGTGTATGTATTAAAGGCTGGTAAAGTAGAGGAACGAGAACTGAAGAGTGGATAGAGGGGTTTCCTTGGCGATGATTCGCAAGTGGGAAAGAGCAGAAGATATTCAGAAAAACTTTAATGGCTGCTAGCATATAATGAAATTCGAGAAGTTTCATAGCTGAATGACATTGTAGCAAGGCGTAAAATAGGAATAGGTATAGAGGAAATACTGACTTTAAGATTCAATAATATTGTCAGGAAAAGGTGTATTTCATGGACTGTGAATGGGCTGTGCTGATAAAAGGAAAAACATTCTGCTCACGTTCGACTTTCGGGACAAAAGAAAAGCTGTTATTAACTGTTATTAATTGTAAGAGCACAGCACGAACTTGCATTGAAGGGAATCTGTCAATAAATGTGCACGCTTCCAACAAATATATTCGAGGAGGAGTGCATCCTCTAACACGATAATGTTATATTTCCGTGGATCATCAGTTCACATCCTATCCAGTGGCATAGTTTGCGTCATTTAAAACTTTTATTCTTAATCTAGCGCTATTTAGAAGCAAGAATTTTGGATGTAATGATTTTCAACGAAAGTTTAGCTTAAGTGCTGTCGAGAGTTGTGATTTGTAGCAGACTACGACATGAGAGAAGCAGAGATCACGCATCATCCCGCCGCAGCCATTGGCAAGGTAAGGAGATATATAGCTGGTCATTGATGAGAAGCAAACTGTCGCAGTAAGGACAAAAAGTCAGGTTTCCTAATAAGAATTACTGTAAATCTATTAGAAATTTCTGATTGGCCGAATGTTTTTTAATGTAGTCAATAATTATTTAAAAAGAGGCTTAGGTCTAATAGTAGAATTGATTGGAAATCTAACCAGCCTAGCTGTTTGGTCTGTACAGCAAGCGCAGGGAGCATCTCACAGGCGAAGCCTTTTTAAATCAATATATAATATATAGTTAAATTCCCGATTACTGTGAAGATCCTCGTATATCGTAATCAAGTCAATTTTATATTCCAATGTTGGCTTAGGGGTTATTGCCTTCTTTTGCCTACTCAGAGTAATGAACGATAAATTTCAACAGTTAACAGATTCCTTCACGTAACATGAACTCCAAACATAGTAATTTTGATTCTTCGTTCCTGCATGATTTTGCTACCGAAATTTCCATATGATTAATGTCTACTGTACTTGTAGCGTGTTTGAATGAGTGATTAAACGTATGAGTTGTATAGTCTACGCAGTTTAAAGAGCAGCTTATTTCAGTATAACAATTTACTAAAGAGAATCTAGCAGTGGTCTTAGAAAAAACGTAGAGATTCTGCAGTACAGATAGTAGAAATTACTTAACAGAGATAGCAGGAAGGACAGATGAAATAAGTTAGCTATGTTTTAATATGAGTTATATTACAAACTTTAACAAATTTAAGCCTTGTCCAGTGCTCCTAATTTCGTTCGTAATATTATACGAGGCGCGTTCAATAGGTAATGCAACAATTGTTTTTCTCAGGCAATCTCTGTTGAAAAAATATGGAAGTTGTTGTGCGACATCGTGGAATATTCCCGCTTCGGCACCCATTGATTCATAAGTTCCGATAAGTGGCGGCAGTATACGTACTCTTCAAACGGAGGTCTGTTCCAAATAAAGAGCTGTCATTGAGTTTCTGTTGGCGGAAAATCAGAGCATCGCAGATATTCATAGGCACTTGCTGAATGTCTACAAAAAGCACAGCGACTCGTTGGGCGAGGCGTCTGCTGTGGCTGCATCAAGGTCGCGTAAACCTGTGCGATCTCCCGCGTGCCAGCCGGCTGCACACAGTTATGACTTCTGCAATGTTGGAACGTGCGGACACTCTCATTCGAGGTGATCGACGGATCACAATCAAACGCCTCGCATCACAGCTGGTCGCCTCTGATGGTAGTGATGACACTCGTCCGAAAGTTGGTGTACTGAAAGATGCGTGACCATTGTGTTCCTCGCCGCCCAACAGAAGACCATAAAGAGCAACGAAGATCCAGCTGTGCAGAATTACTTGCGTGTTTCGAGCCTGATCGTGACAATTTTTTGTCGAACGCCGTCATAGCCGATGAAACATCGGTTGATCTGTTCGAACCGAAAACAAAATAGCAGTCCTTGGAGTGGCGCCACAACATCTCTCCTCCGAAGAAAATGCCGCACCCTCAGCTGGTAAAGTCATAGCGACGGTCTCCTGGGATTCTGAAGGGGTTATTCTGTTTGATGTCCTCCCTCATGGTCAAGCGATAATCTCTGTAGTGTACTGTGCTACCTTCGGGAAACAGAGGAAACGACATCACCGTGTTTGTCACCAAACAAATGCAAACGGGCTTCACCTTCTTCATGACAGCGCAACGTCTCATACAAACGTGCGCACCCAATAGAAACTCACAAAACTACAGTGCAAATTTTCTTCTTCATCCAGCCTACAGATTGGACCTCGCTCGTTCCGATTTCCACCTGTCTGGTCCAATGACGGATGCACTTCGCGAGAAGCAGTACCTGGATCATGGTGAGGTTATTGATGCAGCAAGACGTTGTCGCCTACGTCGACCAGTAGAGCGGTACCATGAGGGCATACATGCCCTCTCAGTACGGGGGCTTAAGGCCGTCGAATTTAAATGTGGTGTATTGGAATCCTGAATACAGAAAAAAAGTGTTGCATCACTTACTGATCGCCCCTCGTATTCTAACTGTGCAATAGACCTCCGAAAGGAAATGGCTCGGGTTCAGAGTCCTTCTCTGGAATGTGGTATTCTGGCACCTGTGCGACTTACCCTTGACGATGAAGGGTCGCAGGTGGTCGATGGCGCGCCCGATGCACGCGCTCAGCTCAGGGTCAGACCGCGCGCAAGGCCGCACGTACTCCGCTGCAACAAAGACACCGCATAAGAGATCACACACCAGCGCAACTCCAGACACGAATATTTCAACGATAAGCGATACACACTACCTTTCTGAGAAATTTACTACGAAGAATTGTTGGTCCAACTTATGAAAGAGGAAGATGGGTGTGAGATGTACACTGTCTGTTATGATCCACATATGGGAAGAATAGTAAACTCAGCCAGATCAGAATTTGTGCGTTATGTGGCACGGATAAGTGGCAAATAGTTAAATGAGTATTAGATAAAACATAAGATGACGGAGTCAAAATTTTCAAATGTGTGTGAATTCCTAAGGGACCAAACTGCTGAGGTCATCGGTCCCTAGACTTACACACTACTTAAACTAACTTATGCTAAGAAAAACACACACACACACACACACCCATGCCCGAGGGAGGACTCGAACCTCCGGTGGGAGGGCCGCGCGATCCGGACAAGGCGCCTCTAACCGCGCGACCACTCCACCAGTCATGACGGAGTCGACTGAGAACCGAATGGATAGTTGGAGTCATTGAGGATGTGGCAGGACAGCATTAAGTTTCTTTGCGATCGAGCGTTGGAGTCCAAGAAAGACATGAAACATACACTGGAAGGTATGAAGTAGTCTTTGTCAATAAAGACAATAATTTGTCCATTTTTTACAAGTTTCTCTTTATTGTGTTCATAGAGTCACGACGTACACAGTCTGTTCAGTAACCTCCAAGATTGATTTAATTCATGGCGACTAAGCTACCTAAGTGCAATAACTACGTTAGTAGCTTCCACTAACAAATGTTAACAACAAAAGCGCGTTCAACCAGGCAGTTTTGAGCAGACAGCGTAAAGTAGTGGACGTTCTACAGTAATACGTCATAGTTGAAAATGTGTGCCTCCACCGGGATTCGAACCCGGGATCTTCTGCATACATGTCAGACATACTACCCAGCTGAGCCACCGAGGACACATGCGATAGTTCGAGAAGCTGAAATGTAATTGAGTGCTGTGGAAAAGTAGTTCTCGAGGCGTTTGTTTGATTTCTGATTTCGAAATTCCAGGCATACCTTAGGCGGTGGGCATATATAGGATCGATCAGAAATGAACAGTAAAACAACTTGGCTTGCATGATATTCGTTGACATAAATACAGATAAATCTCAAGTTGCCTTCAAAAGTAAGAACTGTGTCTTTCTTACTGAAAGAGTTACTTTTAATTTACTTCTGCTAAAGGCATTGTTAGCTGAAGTTCACACCAAAAGGTACTGGCTAAGAGATTCAAAAAATAAAAATAGTTCACCACATCACAAGAACCTGCAGAAAATGGGCAGTAGGATATGGAAAGTTCGAGCGTTGGATCGTGGTAACTTGGTGGAGCTTCTCAATGAGCTGTAGAACCACAGAAGAAAAACAAGAAGGATAAGGAGAAGAAGAGCACACATTCAGTTATCCCGAAATAGTTCAGCACTGTACATCCTGGCAGAGGACATTACAGCGTAAACATTTTAAAAAAACTGCGTCTTATGTGAGTATGCAATTTATTTGTTCAACTTTTAGTAAATACTGTAGACTACTCGTTTGTCGCTGTACTTGAACCATGTCTCCTTACATACTATTGAGCAATTTTCATATTAAAGCGACAAAGTTTTTCTCTAATTCAAGAAGTGCTATGGAAGCACCTTGAATTTAAGTAACTCTTTCTATCATTACCACTGCATAGTGTCAATGAAACTGCAGTATACATGTACAGTGAATGAGCTCTCTAGATCACACTTTATTTAACCGTATCATCCGTAGAGCGTTTGGGCAAACTGCCAAAATCAAGTTCGAGATGTAAGAAATAACCAACACACAATAATCGACAAAATTTTAATTGAATCATACGATGTAGTACAGTGTATTTGGACATAATATGAATCACTGCAAAATTATCTTCTTGAACTTGTTCATGGAATTCTGCCACATAAGAAAACTAACTAGCCACTACGACATGTGGGGTACCGGTTTATTTCAGTGCAACCGTTTACAGAAAGAGTTATGGAATATCCGATACTTGGTAGTTAGCGCTTGTCGCACGTCCGTTAGCGATACATAATAAAACGCAAGTCAATACCGCACAATAAAATTTAGGCAAGATACGTGGAAAGATCAAATGGTATTCTAACTGTATTAGATAGCTAAATAAAGAGCTTTCGGTCAGGTCACTACGATTTTTCGGCGACTACGTTTCGTGGTGGTCATGTAACTTTTTCTCTTTTAAATCATCTACTCATCTCTTATTTACTTGTAGAGAGTTACGTATATAAGAAATTTTTTTCTACTCCAGCTGAAAAGCTGACAAAAAATTTCATTTCTTCCTACGTTTAATTTGTGAATGAGCGACTTCCTAGTAGGACACTATTATTTCAGCATTATCTAGAATTCGACTGTTATATGACGTTACTCATTCACGTCTTCACCGAGATATGCTTTTCATCCCAGTTTCTGGTTCCTCACTCAATGTCTGTGTATTGTTGAAGGAATAATGTTTGTGTTATTACAGTTCTAACTATATCTTTCTGTACCAGCTAGTGTTTCCTCTGTTGGATATTTAAAGTGAATGAGTTTACTAAAGACAGTTAAATAGAATACAAACTCCAGCGACTCATTGCCTTCGTATTCCTTTCCAATAGCCCATTTGTAAGACAATCCACATTACTGCTTCTGCCAAAGAATTCTAACCTTCAACGGGACAAAGTGGCGGAGCACGAGACGCATATTGTGGAAGAACAGTAATCGAAATCCCCCCCCGCCGTCCATCTATATACAGGTTTTCCGCTGTTTTCTTAAATAATTTATGACGAAACATGAGGCGGTCGCTTGATTAAGGGCACAATGAATACTTCCCCCATTCTTCTCTAACACAGTCAGTTCTGCAGCTTTCCGCTGTCGACTAGACAAAATTAATAGTTCCTTTCTTCCTTTGATTATAGTGTTTTGGTCCCTAATTATATATCCTCTGTCTTGTTCACAGTAACTAACAGTTAATCTCACTACACTGGACGTAAGTTATGTGAAGAATTAGTATATTTCTTTTATGTAACCGAGCACATGTGTCACCTATAATCTCCATATTCGTGATTGTGCCTCTTTAAACTTTTCATTTTCTTCGTAAATCCATACTCCTTCTCATATGAGCCAATTCATCAGCATGTTGAGACTGTAGAGTTTTCCAGTACATTCTCAGTGGGAACACTGTACACTGCGCTTCCTGTATTAGCTCTCCCCATAAACAACTGCCACCCAAGAAATCCAAGGAATTCGTTTGGGGAACAGAGTTTTCTAAAAGAAAAAGTCCTATTTCCCTATTTAGTCTACTAGATTCTATCATTCTCTGTACCTTTATAATTTAATGCTTAATTATTCTTAATAGCTACTTCCGGAGTCTAGAACACTCTCTACCAACTCTTCTGCCCCATCTGTACTGTTGTAAAAGTGTGGAAATTTCTTTTTGCATTACTGGTGTTATCAAGACAGTTGACTAGGCTAAGTCACTACAGTACTGCATTAACCAATAAGCATATGTTATACCGTAACTGGACATTCTTGTGATAAATTTCTGAATTTTCTCCTCTTATTCAGAATACGTTGAGTTGCGTTTCAAATATTAACGTTATAGCACGCAAATGGATTCGTGTTAACTTGTTAACTGCAAATGAAAATAGAGCTTTTATATCAACAATTTTGTGGTTATGTGTGCGTGCAACTGAGTAAATGCATTTCATGTTTTGCCATAAGCTTTTCGTTATATTGAATTTATTCAGTCACAAGCAGGAATAATTTTAATTCTTTAATAGTTTTATTGGTAACTTTGAGATCTGTGTAGCTTTTTCAGCTGAAACCACTTCCACCAAAGCAACTGCGCAACCGCGAACGATAGGGCAACATTTTAGATGTTGGGTGAATAATTCTGCACGGATGCGGAAATACGGCGGTAAGTTGCTGAGTGGATTCCCTCTGGGAAATGGTCAGCCACTTTCTCCCAGTTAACAGTGACAGGAGTGATGTTGCTTCCTTCACCAGGACGTATGGTAAAAGTCAACTTCTCCTTTACCTCCAGAGGTGCCCAAGAGGTTTTCCGGAGTGTTTTTCCATCGTCTCGCATCAGAGAACTGGACGGGAATCTGATGTATGATTATGTGCACCCGTTTGTTCACGTCAGCTTCGCGCAGGCAGTACCAACGGAGCACATCTGCACAACTTAGTCAAAATAGTGTGTGTTTCAAATATTTAGGCGATATCACAAACTATCGATATCTTCCATACGAATCAAGATAGGAGCATGTTGGTGAATTTCAAGTTGCGTTTCTAAAGTAAAACATTACCTTCGCGCCGTTTGTAAGTAGTCGGTTCATGTGGGTGCCGTGAAGTCTGCCAAGTGCAGGGGTTGGACATAATTATGGTAACACGGAGAGCAATGAATGCTTGTCCGCCCGGTTAGCCGAACGATCTAACACAAGGCTTTCCGGAGTGGGAAGGAGCGCCTGGTCCCTGGTACGAATCCGCCCGGCGGACTTGTTTCGAGGTCCGGTGAGCCAGCCAGTCTGTGGATTGTTTTAGGCGGTTTTCCACCTGCTTCGGCGAATGCCGGCTGACTCCCCTTATTCCGCCTCAGTTACACTATATCGGCGATTGCTGCGCAGACAAGTTCTCCACGTACGCGTACACCATCATTACTCTACCACACAAACTTATGTGTTACACTCGACTGGTGTGAGACGCTCCCTAGGGGGGGGGGGGGGCGGGGGGGGGGGGGGGGGGGAGTGTCCACCGGGGGCTGAACTGCACAATAACTATGGGTTCGGTGTGGGGTGAAGTGGACTTCGGTAGTCGTCGTGGGGTTGTGGACCACTGCGGCTGCGGCAGGGACGGTGCCTCTCCGTCGTTTCTAGGTCCCCGATTACATACAACATACAATGAATGCTTGAACATAAATGCAGGTGTTAGACAAGACTGAAGGTAGCGCTGTTGTATCTTACCACTAACGGCACCTGTGCATGTCCTCAACACGTTGTAAGTGTCAGTCGTGATCGAACAGTATAGTTGTGAGTGTATTATGTCGGAGCTAAGTGAATTCGAACGCGGACAAATTTTTTATACTCGTATGGTGAGTGCTTGCGTAACCAAGGTTACCGAAGTGTTTGGCGTTTCAAGAGGCTCCATGTCGAGGGTTTATACTGCATACAGGGAAAGCTGAAAACATCATCCGCTTAGTCACAACGCGGACGAACGTGTGTGTTGATTGACCGTGTCAGACGGCCATTGAAGAGGATTGGACGAAAAATAAGAAGACAACAGCTGCAAAAGTCACTGCAGAATTGAATGTCGCACTCGCGAATCCTGTCAGGACCAAAAGAACACGAAAGGAGCTCCAGACTCAGAGAACTGCAAGGCGAGATGGAATTCCAACACCACTCATCAGTGATGCAGAGTCCTGCAGCAGGAAAACGCGGTGCCGAGGACGAATGAGTCTTGGTCCACACTGTTTTCAACTTCTGGCCGAGTTTTCGTCCCAAATGTGAAACAAGACGAGGGTTCGGTGATGATTTGGACAACCGTATCGTCGTATTCCACGAGCCACATGGTTGCTCTGAAAGGCCATATTAATGCCAAAGATAATGTGATCATTTTGGCCTATCAGGTCAAACCAATGAAACAATATTTGTTCCCCTATGATGGCAGGCTTTCTGCTCAAAAAGCTCGCATTGTTCAGGACTGGTTTTGTGAGCAGAAGGGTGAATTGTCTCATCTCCCCTGACCACCAGATTCATCAGATGTCAATATTATTGAGCTTGTTTGGTCTACATTGAAGAGGAAGGTGCGTTTCATTATCCACTTCCGTCATTGTTCCCTGAAGTTACCACTGCTTTGCAGGAAGAATGCTATAAGATTCCTTCAAAAATCCCAGAAGATTTGAATGGGTATTAATCCATTCAGAGACAACTGGAAGCTCTTTAGAACACTAACGGTTTCCCTACACTGTCTTAAGGGTGCTAATGTGTTGTGTTTTTGGTGTTTCGATATTTTTGTCCATTCCCTGTAGCTCTCTAGGCCGCACCCTCGCTCGTGCATTATCCAACTTGCCTCGAGTTGAGACTGTGATAACACAGCAGCAAAAGGCGTTCTGCGTTCTTCGTACCTCAGGCGCAGTTACAGCTGTGCACCGTAGGTTTTGTCGAGAGTACGGCGCTGCATCTCCTACATTTCAAACCATTCGACGGTGGCACTAGCAGTTGCAAGTCACAGGTTGTTTATATAAATGGATGTGGTCTTCCAACGGCATAATCGTGGTACAAAAACCAGAAACTTGTTTCAGGAACAGGAAAGGGCTGGCGTTGAAGTGGTGCAGGTAGGCAGCGATAATGTTCACACATCACATAGCTTTCACAACAAAATTTTGTCCTTCAACGTAGGTAGAAAAGGCGCCGTAATTACACAGGAGCCAGAGAACGATTTTTTTTTCACACTACTGCCTTATTATAACAGTTTCCAAGTTCAGAGAAGTTTATACCTTAGATTTCTCGCACTGTGAATTCGTATGAGTAGAGCCACTGATGTACTCTATGCTAAACGAATGAAAGAAGGTTATGGTTTGGTATCTGCGACGAAGTTATTGGAAACACAAATTCGGGAGGGAGAGTACGGGGAAGGAGATCGGCCGTGTCATTTCAAAGGAACTGTTCCTTCATTCACCCTAAGAGATATACACTCCTGGAAATGGAAAAAAGAACACATTGACACCGGTGTGTCAGACCCACCATACTTGCTCCGGACACTGCGAGAGGGCTCTACAAGCAATGATCACACGCACGGCACAGCGGACACACCAGGAACCGCGGTGTTCGCCGTCGAATGGCGCTAGCTGCGCAGCATTTGTGCACCGCCGCCGTCAGTGTCAGCCAGTTTGCCGTGGCATACGGAGCTCCATCGCAGTCTTTAACACTGGTAGCATGCCGCGACAGCGTGGACGTGAACCGTATGTGCAGTTGACGGACTTTGAGCGAGGGCGTATAGTGGGCATGCGGGACGCCGGGTGGACGTACCGCCGAATTGCTCAACACGTGGGGCGTGAGGTCTCCACAGTACATCGATGTTGTCGCCAGTGGTCGGCGGAAGGTGCACGTGCCCGTCGACCTGGGACCGGACGGCAGCGACGCACGGATGCACGCCAAGACCGTAGGATCCTACGCAGTGCCGTAGGGGACCGCACCGCCACTTCCCAGCAAATTAGGGACACTGTTGCTCCTGGGGTATCGGCGAGGACCATTCGCAACCGTCTCCATGAAGCTGGGCTACGGTCCCGCACAAGGTTACGCCGTCTTCCACTCACGCCCCAACATCGTGCAGCCCGCCTCCAGTGGTGTCACGACAGGCGTGAATAGAGGGACGAATGGAGACGTGTCGTCTTCAGCGATGGGAGTCGCTTCTGCCTTGGTGCCAATGATGGTCGTATGCGTGTTTGGCGCCGTGCAGGTGAGCGCCACAATCAGGACTGCATACGACCGAGGCACACAGGGCCAACACCCGGCATCATGGTGTGGGGAGCGATCTCCTACACTGGCCGTACACCTCTGGTGATCGTCGAGGGGACACTGAATAGTGCACGGTACAACCAAACCGTCATCGAACCCATCGTTCTACCATTCCTAGACCGGCAAGGGAACTTGCTGTTCCAACAGGACAATGCACGTCCGCATGTATCCCGTGCTACCCAACGTGCTCTAGAAGGTGTAAGTCAACTACCCTGGCCAGCAAGCTCTCCGGATCTGTCCCCCATTGAGCATGTTTGGGACTGGATGAAGCGTCGTCTCACGCGGTCTGCACGTCCAGCACGAACGCTGGTCCAACTGAGGCGCCAGGTGGAAATAGCATGGCAAGCCGTTCCACAGGACTACATCCAGCATCTCTACGATCGTCTCCATGGGAGAATAACAGCCTGCAGTGCTGCGAAAGGTGGATATACACTGTACTAGTGCCGACATAGTGCGTGCTCTGCTGCCTGTGTCTATGTGCCTGTGGTTCTGTTAGTGTGATCATGTGATGTATCTGACCCCAGGAATGTGTCAATAAAGTATCCCCTTCCTGGGACAATGAATTCACGGTGTTCTTATTTCAATTTCCAGGAGTGTAGATAAATCACGAGAAACCTAAATCTGGATGGTCTGATGAGGGTTTAAACGGCGTAACGCGGAATATGAGTCCAATGTATTACCGCTGCGGCACCTCGCTCTGCGGGACACTAAAATTTGTAAATTTCGTGCTATGGTTAAGACACTGGAGAGGTATTTGGAAAGTTTCGTAGAAAGTTAAACGGTAGCACTACTGGAGGTGAAGGCCTTAGAACTTTGTGAATCTGCTTTTACCCATTGTTCCACGAGTCTCCCCTGACAAAAAGACCGCCTGTGTGGCCCAGCGTTAGAGCTCGGTAGCAATTGACGCAAATCTAGGATTCCGTTCCCGACGGCCACCCTTCATTTTACTGTAACGGACGTTTCTTGTAGCGTGGCGCTACTCTTTCTATCTAGGCAAAATGAGAAAGTGCCTGAGATAAAGAACCAGCGAAACTGAGACTCAATTTGAGACAGTCGCTCCACGTTGCAAGCTACACATTGATATTTCTGACAAGCTGACCGAATGATACCTCCAATACCATGATCGATTTTCTACTTCATCGTTGTACAACTCAGCTTGTGCGTAGTGCTAACACTCTCACTATGCAGGAGACATTTATGGCTATCTATTGTTACTTCCTGGATGACGGAGCAGTCTGTCTGTCCTGAAGATGTCGATTTGGGATCGTATGTTCCGCTTGCGTTCGGCCATTATGAAACGAAATTGCGCCCCACATCGAAGGCCCACTCGCCGCACTGACCTTTGACGCGAGAAAGTAGAGTGGGTGTCACATTTGGCGCGGCGCGGCGCGGCGCGGCGTGTTCCGCTGTTACACAAGGCGGCCGCGGAAGGCCGGCTGACCGCCTGACGGGCAGCACCTCACTTTCTCCGCGGCACACTTCGCCTTCCGCGCTCCGCACATCGCCCCAGCTGCCCCTGCGGTCGAGTCGAGCACCTCGAATTAACTCTGCTGGCGCGTCGGCGTCCGATCGCGCTAAGGGAAGTCTGACTCTACGATAACCTTCGAGAGAACTGCAAAAGATGTCTGGTCGTGTATAAAATCCATACAATTCATAAAAATGGATCTTCATAAATGAATGTACATATGTATGCATGTCCTCATCTCTTCCTAAACCACTGGAACAATTTCAACTATACTTGGTACACATATCTTTTGCTGTCTGGAAAGAACCGCTATGGGGGTAAAAGCCAGCCACCTATAAAAGGGATAGGGATGCGGGTGGGGCAACTGGAACACGCAACGACATAGGAGGTGCAGCAGCAGCTACGCTCACCCTCTCCACAGGACTTATCATTCTATGACAATCTGGCATTGCTCTATGGTACTGACGCATGATAACAAACCACTAACATAACCTTACCTTGCACGATCTGTCGCAGATAGCAAGAAACCGCTACTGCCCTTACTACCCAACATGACACTGTCGCAGAGGTTTTTTTCCCTAGGCACTTGCCTTGGAACTTTTTTCCCTCTGCCCTTAAAACCGCTCTTCTTTTAAACTTGATTCTGTCAAGTTTTTTCGACCACTTCTATCACTCAGATGCGCCTGTATTAATGGGTAATCTTACCCAGATGTACGGATATCATCGCAGTTCCTCGCTCCTGCGATCTCCTCGATTCTAATTACTAACAATGCAGAGGTGACAGTAGACCTTTTGAGTTGGTCACCATGCTTGGGCGAGCGTGGTCGGGCTCCCACAAAAAAAAAAAAAAAAAGAATGTAATCCATGACGCGAGAATACACACACTTTAATCATCCAGTATTTGAGAATCAGAGTACTTAGAGACTTGCAACAAACTTTTCACGTGATTTCAGACAATTATGAAATTTTTTCTCGCTGACGAACTCCATAAAATCGTGAAATGAAAAAGTTTATCGCTTACTTCATTTTCGCTATTCATGCAGCAGAATGTCGCATGAGTATCACACTTTAATTTTATCTCAAGTACTAACTGTATTCACAAAATACTTGGCAGAAAACAGCCATATGTAACACTGAACGTACCTGAAAAATTATATCATTGTGCAGCTCAATGTCCAGGAGGTGTGACGTTATAAACGTTGAGCTGCGTGAAAATGAAACTGCGGGACAAAATTGGAGAGACATACCGGTGAAATATGTGTAGAAATGCGTGTGAAATATGTTACGTATGTGTGAAATATATTTGACATGTGTGCAAGCGAGCAAAGCAGCGGGTAATATGATCAATCTGAACCCCTTGAATGGTTTCAATCATATTTGCTACACATATTAGTTATAATCTGAAAATAAATATTGTAGGGGTAAAAACCACGAGCCTCCTATTGTGGTGTGCATAATGATGTGGAGAGAAAAGAGGGGAGGAGGAGACAGACAGACAACGAGGTGGAAGGAGGAGATAGTCACAGACAGAGGGAGGAGCAGATAAACAGAGAGGGAGAGGTCGGGTTGGACATAGAAAGGAAAGGGGAGGAGGAGACAGACGGAGAAAGGAAGAGAAGGACAGAAAGAAGGGGAAGGAGGAGACTGACAAAGTAAGGGGGAGGAGGAGATGGAACTTCAGGGGGAGAGAGAAGACTGTAGAGGGTGAAGGAGCAGATGTACAGAGGTCAGAGGAGAAGATTGACAGAGAGAAACGGGGGAGGAGACAATGGACAAAAAGTGTGGGGTGGAGGAGGTAGAAAGAGATAGGTGATGGAGGAGATGGATAGAGAGGAGGTGAAAGCAGAGATGGACAGAGAGGAAGGAGGTAAAGGAGGAGATCAACTGACACAGGGGCAGGAGGAGATAGACTAGTATAGGATTGGAATAAATATATACCCGGGCAACACCGAGTACTCAACTAATCACTTACAAAGTTGTGCCATACTCCATTCACGTTCTTAGAAAGTTAAACGTAACCACCACTCGTGAATTAAGGTTTACACATGTTCCATGTGGCCGTCTGCTGCCTGCGACGAGTACGAGGACGGTAAATGATCGTGGGACATGTGATTATCACATCGCCAATCACTACAGCCGTTACTGCCGTTGGATGATTCATGATGGCGCCGCTGCTTCTTTATTCAAGCAGATCGTCGTTTAGCAGGTTGCGTCGACCCCTTTTCACACCTCCCTATCTTATAAAAAATCTTAGGAGGAACCGATAATTGAACGCAGTTCTTCTGCACCGAAGACAGCGACGCTAACCGCCTTAATTTTTTAGTTTTCTTCTCTCCAGATTTTGCCTTCACCGGCTAGGTACTTTGAGTTGTATTGGTGTATTACTCAATTAACTATATTTTTCTTGTTAAAAATTAACTAAAATCTCCTATGCCTTCTTAAAAACAAAACTTTTTTCTTCTTTAATATAATTTATTATTCGATTTGCAGCATCTTAAAAGATCTTAATATACGATCTTTCTTTATTAGAAATTATGCGGGTAAACTATGGTATTCATTAACTGTGCTATTACATTAATTCAAAAATTGCTTCTTCTTAAATGTATATTTTCGGTCTTTTCGGTTTTAGTTGTTCTTGGTTTTCTGTCATTCGGCTACGGAAACGGTCATTCTTAGAAGGCCTTATGTTTTTTTTCCATTTGCCACTTCCTTCAGTGTCATGATTTAAAAAAGTGAAATCAAAGCAATCAGTGGATAGTAGAGTGGAGTGCCTACTGGACCGAGATATTCTACATAGAACAGCACTGTAAGGACGAGAACTCCATCATCTTGGGCCGGCCGCTGTGGCCGAGCGGCTCTAGGCGCTTCAGTGCGGAACCGCGCTGCTGCAACGGTCGCAGGTTCGAATCCTGCCTCGGGCATGGAAGTGTGTGATGTCCTTAGGTTAGTTAGGTTTAAGTAGTTCTAAGTCTAGGGGACTGATGACCTCAGATGTTAAGTCCCATAGTGCTCAGAGCCATTTGAACCATTTTCCATCATCTCGATGCTCAAATGCTAGTATCTGTTTCTCAGAGTGAGACGACAAGTTAGCGGCCTGAGTACTGTTCGACAGAGAAATCCACTTCCGTAGCTGAAGTTGATAACTGACGCTTGCGTGGCAACTGTCAACCCAAAGACAGCCTGAGAAAGTGTGACGATAGCACCCAGAGTACTGATGTGTATGTTTGAATATTGTGAGGATTCTGTGCCGTGCTTGTGCGATATCGTAGGCGTTCAGTAGTCGATTTACCTAATCTGTGTATGTCTCTGCCCATTGTTAGAATACCACAAAGAAGCCAGATCGCAAGGGGGTACATAAGCCGAAAGCAGCACCAGACAGCGATATAGGGGATCACCGCGCGATCGTGGGGGAGGGGAAGGGGGAGGGGGAGAAGGGAGGGAGGGGGGACCCAGTAGTTGCTGGCAGTGGCATGGACAGTTGGAGGTCTAGGTTTCCCGTTTACCTAAGAACGCTCTATTGGGCCGACACAGCTGGAAGGCGGCGTCCTGGCCTGTGGAAGGCTACTGACGACACCACACCAGTTCGAATTAAATTGTCAACTACTCTACCTCGCGGGGAACTGTTGCGCGCCCATATTGTGTGAGACTTTTGTAATGGTAGTAATTTTGTGCTTTGATAATATTTTTTGCTTTGACGATGTGTGACCACAGTATTCTGGTTCCTTTCACACATATAGCTTGTATTTGTGGTCGTTCATCCGCTTTCCTATTTTGAGCTTTTCTTCGTATTTTTCCTGCAGGTTGTGGTTAACTGATTTTTCGAGACACATACTCGCAATTTGCGGACTGTAATTTGATCTTTGTTCTAGGCTTGCCACGTTACCGGGTGGCTTGGATGCATTGTTTGTGTACGCAAGATGGCGCTTTCTAATTGCGAGGTATCTGTCTGGCTTATGATTTGTTCAATTATCACTAACCTTCAATAATTTTATTTTTTGCATTTTATTAGAATATAGTTTGACGCATTTACTGTTAAGATTAACTGTAACCTACCAGTCTTAGTCTGTTCACTGATATTTATATTTTATAAGAAAAGTAAGCACTGAAAGACCTGAGTCGAAACAAGGCCCCCGGAGTAGACAACATTCCATTAGAACTGCTGACGGCCTTGGGAGAGCCAGTCATGACAAAACTCTACCAGCTGGTGAGCAAGATGTATGAGACAGGCGAAATACCCTCAGACTTCAAGAAGAATATAATAATTCCAATCCCAAAGAAAGCAGGTGCTGACAGATGTGAAAATTACCGAACTATCAGTTTAATAAGTCACAGCTGCAAAATACTAACGCGAATTCTTTACAGACAAATGGAAAAACTGGTAGATGCGGACCTCGGGGAGGATCAGTTTGGATTCCGTCGAAATGTTGGAACACGTGAGGCAATACTGACCTTACGACTTATCTTAGAAGAAAGATTAAGAAAAGGCAAATCTACATTTCTAGCATTTGTAGACTTAGAGAAAGCTTTTGACAATCTTGACTGGAATACTCTTTTTCAAATTCTAAAGGTGGCAGGGGTAAAATACAGGGAGCGAAAGGCTATTTACAATTTGTACAGAAACCAGATGGCAGTCATAAAAGTCGAGGGGCATGAAAGGGAAGCAGTGGTTGGGAAAGGAGTGAGACAGGGTTGTAGTCTCTCCCCGATGTTATTCAATCTGTATATTGAGAGAGCAGTAAAGGAAACAAAAGAAAAATTTGGAGTAGGTATTAAAATTCATGGAGACGAAGTAAAAACTTTGAGGTTCGCCGATGACATTGTAATTCTGTCAGAGACGGCAAAGGACTTGGCCAGCATATTCTAGTAAGTTCACATTACTTGTCATTATCTGTTTCTGAAAGGAGGATATAAGATGAACATCAACAAAAGCAAAACGAGGATAATGGAATGTAGTCAAATTAAATCGGGTGATGCTGAGGGAATTAGATTAGGAAATGAGACACTTAAAGTAGTAAAGGAGTTTTGCTATTTAGGAAGTAAAATAACTGATGATGGTCGAAGTAGAGAGGATATAAAATGTAGACTGGCAATGACGAGGAAAGCGTTTCTGAAGAAGAGAAATTTGTTAACATCGAATATAGATTTATGTATCAGGAAGTCGTTTCTGAAAGTATTTGTTTGGAGTGTAGCCATGTATGGAAGTGAAACATGGACGATAACTAGTTTGGACAAGAAGAGAATAGAAGCTTTCGAAATGTGGTGCTACAGAAGAATACTGAAGATAAGGTGGATAGATCACGTAACTAATGAGGAGGTATTGAATAAGATTGGGGAGAAGAGAAGTTTGTGGCACAACTTGAGTAGAAGAAGGGATCGGTTGGTAGGACCTGTTTTGAGGCATCAAGGGATCACAAATTTAGCATTGGAGGTCAGCGTGGAGGGTAAAAATCGTAGAGGGAGACCGAGAGATGAGTACACTAAGCAGATTCAGAAGGATGTAGGTTGCAGTAGGTACTGGGAGATGAAGCAGCTTGCACAGGATAGAGTAGCATGGAGAGCTGCATCAAACCAGTCTCAGGACTGAAGACAACAACAACAACAAGAAAAGTAACACTCTAAGTTTATTTTATTCCATGGAATATGTATATTATTAGAATAATATTTAATTCTGATTATATACACTCCTGGAAATGGAAAAAAGAACACATTGTCACCGGTGTGTCAGACCCACCATACTTGCTCCGGACACTGCGAGAGGGCTGTACAAGCAATGATCACACGCACGGCACAGCGGACACACCAGGAACCGCGGTGTTCGCCGTCGAATGGCGCTAGCTGCGCAGCATTTGTGCACCGCCGCCGTCAGTGTCAGCCAGTTTGCCGTGGCATACGGAGCTCCATCGCTGTCTTTAACACTGGTAGCATGCCGCGACAGCGTGGACGTGAACCGTATGTGCAGTTGACGGACTTTGAGCGAGGGCGTATAGTGGGCATGCAGGAGGCCGGGTGGACGTACCGCCGAATTGCTCAACACGTGGGGCGTGAGGTCTCCACAGTACATCGATGTTGTCGCCAGTGGTCGGCGGAAGGTGCACGTGCCCGTCGACCTGGGACCGGACGGCAGCGACGCACGGATGCACGCCAAGACCGTAGGATCCTACGCAGTGCCGTAGGGGACCGCACCGCCACTTCCCAGCAAATTAGGGACACTGTTGCTCCTGGGGTATCGGCGAGGACCATTTGCAACCGTCTCCATGAAGCTGGGCTACGGTCCCGCACACCGTTAGGCCGTCTTCCGCTCACGCCCCAACATCGTGCAGCCCGCCTCCAGTGGCGTCGCGACAGGCGTGAATGGAGGGACGAATGGAGACGTGTCGTCTTCAGCGATGAGAGTCGCTTCTGCCTTGGTGCCAATGATGGTCGTATGCGTGTTTGGCGCCGTGCAGGTGAGCGCCACAATCAGGACTGCATACGACCGAGGCACACAGGGCCAACACCCGGCATCATGGTGTGGGGAGCGATCTCCTACACTGGCCATACACCTCTGGTGATCGTCGAGGGGACACTGAATAGTGCACGGTACATCCAAACCGTCATCGAACCCATCGTTCTACCATTCGTAGACCGGCAAGGGAACTTGCTGTTCCAACAGGACAATGCACGTCCGCATGTATCCCGTGCCACCCAACGTGCTCTAGAAGGTGTAAGTCAACTACCCTGGCCAGCAAGATCTCCGGATCTGTCCCCCATTGAGCATGTTTGGGACTGGATGAAGCGTCGTCTCACGCGGTGTGCACGTCCAGCACGAACGCTGGTCCAACTGAGGCGCCAGGTGGAAATGGCATGGCAAACCGTTCCACAGGACTACACCCAGCATCTCTACGATCGTCTCCGTGGGAGAATAGCAGCCTGCATTGCTGAGAAAGGTGGATATACACTGTACTAGTGCCGACATTGTGCATGCTCTGTTGCCTGTGTCTATGTGCCTGTGGTTCTGTCAGTGTGATCATGTGATGTATATGACCCCAGGAATGTGTAAATAAAGTTTCCCCTTCCTGGGACAATGAATCCACGGTGTTCTTATTTCAATTTCCAGGAGTGTATTAATAAACCGTCAGTCAGGTAATCCAGAAACATTCATTTTCCTAACTGCATTGATAAACAACGAATACTCAATACCACAAGAATTTACCGCTTATTCAAAATTGTTTAGACTGAGTTTCAGCTGACTTTGCAGACGTTGCAAGAGCTACAATGTTAGTTATTTCATATCACGCTCTATCATTATCTTTAGAATCCGACAACGATTTGGGCTCCACATCCAACCTAAGTTTCGATACGGAGGGAAGGTCAGAGAGACTTGAACTTCATATTACCACTACAGCTAGCGCCCACGGAGGGCACTGCCATGGCACTTGGCCCGTCCACTGAAGTGACAGAGTTCATAAACGCGATGGAAATTGTACTTGTCTCGCAGTTCTCGCTATTTTCTGAAACCTCCGATCCGCGTCGTGGACTGTAGAATGATTGTTATTCCCTTTTTTTTACGTTTCTAGATTCGGATTGCTGTCTGGACTGTTTGGGCATACTTATGAGGAGTTTCGCTATGCCTTGGACTTTGCCTCTGGCTATACATTCACTCTGTAGATTCCGCCGTCTTCGACCACAGCAACTGCCTGTGTGTTCCACCTGGTTCGGCATCACTGACAGTGCGAGCGATAACAAACTGTGTTCAAGTATTATACAAAATTAACGGTCCACCGTGCTAGCTGCGCAAAAAGATACACACACAGAAGTAAAACACTGGTCATGTATTCAGAGTAAGTATGGTTCATATCCCACTTCTCCGCTTCCCCCTCTATACTGTACCCAACCTGTAATAAATATATTATAAATCAAATGCAAATGTCGGTAATCTTTCGGCAATGTAGTCATCGTTTCTCCTGTATTAGTATAGCGAAGAATAGACAGAGCGATTTTGCTGGATGAGGAGAAACTGAAGTAAACGATCCGTGAGGGGATAAGGAGCACAACAGCTCGTACGGCCATACGACTGAAAATGCTTTCTGAGTGGGGTAGCCCAATTGAAGATGAAAATATAGGATCTTTGACAGTGACCCTAGTATTAACACCAGGGAAGTGGTCCACTAGCATGGGGTGAGCCAGACAACTGAGTAGAACATCCTCCATCACAACTTCCATCATTTACAATACATGCAGGCATTATTATCTATGGAACTGCTTCCATGGGGACGGTTTTGTCGCTGGTTCGTCGCATATTCCACCACTATGCTGGGTATTCTGTCATCCATCCTATTCACAGATGAGGCCATCTTTACGAGATGTGGGCGCAATACAGCCTCAGTGTGTGGACTGGGACTGAGAGCGCCTCGTGGGACAAGTCATTCTTTTGAGGTGCGAAGACTAATGTACCCACACGATGGTGCTCCAGCTCACAATGCTACGCAGGAGAGGCATATCTGCACTTTCTGCGATTAGCTCGGTCACCCCTATTGGAACATGTACCTTTGATGGTACGAAGGCTAATGTAGCCATACGATTGTCCCGCAGCTCACTACACTCTTGAGTGTGGAACCAAAAAAGACTAATATAGGTAGGACATTCCCCTTTACTGGTACGTTCTCATGTGTGGTTTCAATCATTGCAGTCTACATGCAGTTTGACCCCATTTAACAAAATCACCCTGTACATGCCAGTGCTACAGCTCCCGCTAGACTTCTCGAGGATATCGGGAAATGGAGAAGTGAAGCAAGCATCCGACAAGGGGTTATTCATCGAGAGCTTAAACTGGGAAGTGAAGAATGAATGCTTCTTACTGGAGCGGTCCCAAATCACCTTACTTTAGAGATAACACTTTACTGTCTGTCTTTAGTGCAGACAGACCTCAACAACGAATGGAAGACATTAATGGAGCAAATCTGATAACACGGTTAAATTATTTATAATAATCACATGAGACTCACACATCAATATGTCAATAAGGGGGTAATACAAACTGAAAATGAGGACGTAGAACTAGATAACGAGCTCGTGTACGTAGGGCAATTGAAGACACCGCCTGATGGAGAGTGGTTTTGGGACACTGTCAGCAACTCGTGGTCAGCGTTGCTGACACTCAATCACGGGCTCCCGGGTTCGATTGCTGGGCGGCTTGATGATTTTCTCGGCTCGGCACTATGTCTGTGTGTGTTGATGTCACCATAATCGACGCGCAAGTCGACGGCAATCTGGAGATGCTTCTCCATGACGCTGCTCCTGTCTCTATGGTAGTCTCTCCATGACTCAGCTGCTGGCAGTCTGCAGGTGCTGCCCCATAACACCCCCGCTCACTTCAACAATTATTGACGTGCAAGTCGCCGAAGTGACGACACGTAAAAAGACTGGCACCAGACGACTGAACTTCCCGAAAGGCGATCTTGGTCAAAAAGACCATAAGCACATTTCATTTTTTTGGTAAACTAAAGAGAAGTATCACGAGTCCGATGTGTCTCGAACTGAGGGATCACTATGAGTGTTTGTCGCCCGTTTTACTTGTAGTAATGAAATATGAGCATTCAGTGAAGAGCCAAAAAGAAATTAGGGGTTACACTTCAAGCAAAGAAGGGTACTCATTGAAAATTGGCAGCAGAGATAGGAAAGTAGACAAATGCATTAAGGTGTAAAATCGCATTTCAATATTTGTTCGATGTGTAGGGTGCGGCACTGGAGTTAACATGACATCTCAATGTGTCTTCCATCTGAGGGACGCGAGTGTTTGCATTATGCCGACTGCCCATCTGTAGGGTGTGTGTGTTTACTGATACGCTTACTGAAGTTACTGAGACACCGTTGAAGGGTTTTAGTCACTGTAGCTGATGCGATGAGACGCCAGTCACCCGAGTTTTAAACAAAATATGTTACACAACAAACAACCTCTGATTTGTGACTCCGAAAGACTGCTGTGGCGCGGAGAGCTTCTCTCTGGACCACGAGATACTCGTAAACTGTGAAGGAACTCTCTCTGGTGTTAGTCATGCGACTATATGGATGTCTACTGAATTCTGTCTGACGCTAATGGAATCTATTGTTAGAAGTCTGCCATTTGTGAATTTTTTAAATTCTAAAAGTTCATGAGTGGAGAAATTCGAAATGAGTTAAATACAAACGCTAATTATCGCTCTATAAGAATACAGAATACATCATTGTTTAGTTCGAAGAGGTAATTACCATTTTTTCAGGTGATACTGTGTATATGAATCACAACCCTTTGCACATCGGAACTGACGTTCGGACAAATGGACTTTGGTAGAAAATTTGCGAGGCTGCGGTCAGAACTTTGTTGGGAGAAACTTTGTTAACCGAAAAAGCGGTTTCCTCCCGTTTGAGGTTTCCCTTGGAATGATCTTACTGCCAGATTCCTATCTCAGACGGTTACATAGACAACTACTGAATATTCTGCTGCGGGGATTCTAATTTATTTCCGATTTCTAGCCTACGAAAAACCTAGCAGCGGGACGTCGGGCAGCAGAAGACAAATTTCGCCGAGTTTCAGAGAGCAATTTCCAGACGGAAGCGCTACTTAATAAGCGCGATAATAATTACACGAACGTTCAAATGGTTCAAATTGCACTGAGCACTATGGGACTTAACTTCTGAGGTCATCAGTCCCCTAGAACTTAGAAATACTTAAACCTAACTAACATAAGGACATCACACACATCCATGCCCGAGGCAGGATTCGAGCCTGCGACCGTAGCAGTCGCGCGGTTCCAGACTGGAGCGCCTAGAACCGCTCGGCCACTCCGGCCGGCCACGCGAACGTTATCTGAATACTTAGGACGTTATCTCCGATATCGCCATTAAATTCGAGATAACATCAATTAAATTCCAAGGAACAAATTAATTACACTGATTAACACTAACATTTTTGATATAATGAAGACACCAAAAGAATTGCATCATTAAATAAAATTAGATACAATTGAGCAAAATATTTAGGAAGGTAAATAGACCAAGGTGTATGGCTCGATTCCAACACACAAGAAAAGACGAAGACGACAATCTAATGCTAAGGTAAGTAGATATAATAAAACTCGATGGGCGGGGGGGAGTCAACAGACAGATTCCTAACTGCGGAAGACTGTATTGATTTGTAGAGTGCAGAAGAATACTTTAATCGGAAGATGCATGATGATGATGATCTTCATCATGGTATGGAAAGAAACATGTTACTATTTGTTACTACAACAAAGACCCATAAATGAAATTCACCGAATGTTCAATGGACGTTGAACAAACGAATATTGCTCGACATCAAAACAATATAAGTAGTTCGTATACTGTAGTATGCCAAAATAGTTGTATATTCATGTATCCAGTCCTGGTAGGTGACATCCAAATTATCCAGTTCCCATCGTCCATTCCTTTCCGCAGCTGCTTATGTCAGCGTATCTAACGGGATCTTGTGGGCTGCGGGCCAAACACAGAAGGCCCTGAGGCAGTGGCCGGCTGGGCACTCCTTTTCTGTCAGAGCGTAGCGCGCAGTCCGGGCGTCGCAAAAAGGAAGCGGGAGAAAGTGGAAGCGGGGGGCCCGGCTGGAAGTGGCCGCCGCCGCCGCCGCCGCCGCCGCCGCCTTATGTAAGGCTCCGTCACACGGCAGCGCTCCTGCTTTCCTCCGCCTTGCGTCACTGGACGTAACTGCTTGCACAACGCGCGCAACCCACCCGGGGATCACCGCCCGCGACCAGGGTCCGCCGAGACCCGCGTCGTCCGTTGGATACGTCCTCCCTGGGAAGGCCACAGCCACTAGTGTTCCATCGACTGCCTCAGTTTTTCTGTAGGAGCCCACAGAAAATCATACGGAGAGCAAGGTGACGTACAGTATGGTGATCGGGTCAGCCCATTCGCGATTACATGATTGATAATGCTTTAGAGTAAGCGGGGCGTCTGAGAACTCAGGGAAATCAACAGAGATAAATCTTTTAACTTTCTATCTATCCAGTGGGGGCGTGGGTGGGCTAGCAGCAATACATTATCTCTCCTTAGCAGAGAGCAGTAATAAAACAGATAAGCGTATTTTATGTTTTTAAATTTGTTGTAAATTATGAAGGTGTTTTTAAAATCATTATACGAGGTGCATTCAAGTTCTAAGGCCTCCGATTTTTTTATCTAATTAACAACTCACCCGAAATCGATGAAACTGGCGTTACTTCTCGACGTAATCGCCCTGCAGACGTACACATTTTTCACAAGGCTGACGCCATGATTCCATGGCAGCGGCGAAGGCTTCTTTAGGAGTCTGTTTTGACCACTGGAAAATCGCTGAGGCAATAGCAGCACGGCTTGTTAATGTGCGGCCACGGAGAGTGTCTTTCATTGTTGGAAAAAGCCAAAAGTCACTAGGAGCCAGGTCAGGTGAGTAGGGAGCATGAGGAATCACTTCAAAGTTGTTATCACGAAGAAACTGTTGCGTAACGTTAGCTCGATGTGCGGGTGCGTTGTCTTGGTGAAACAGCACACGCGAAGCCCTTCCTGGACGTTTTTGTTGCAGTGCAGGAAGGAATTTGTTCTTCAAAACATTTTCGTAGGATGCACCTGTTACCGTAGTGCCCTTTGGAACGCAATGGGTAAGGATTACGCCCTCGCTGTCCCAGAACATGGACACCATCATTTTTTCAGCACTGGCGGTTACCGGAAATTTTTTTGGTGGCGGTGAATCTGTCTGCTCCCATTGAGCTGACTGGCGCTTTGTTTCTGGATTGAAAAATGGCATCCACGTGTCATACATTGTCACAACCGACGAAAAGAAAGTCCCATTCATGCTGTCGTTGAGCGTCAACATTGCTTGGCAACATGCCACACGGGCAGCCATGTGGTCGTCCGTCAGCACTCGTGGCACCCACCTGGATGACGCTTTTCGCATTTTCAGGTCGTCATGCAGGATTGTGAGCACAGAACCCACAGAAATGCCAACTCTGGAGGCGATCTGTTCAACAGTCATTCGGCGATCCCCCAAAACAATTCTCTCCACTTTCTCTATCATGTCGTCAGACCGGCTTGTGCTAGCCCGAGGTTGCTTCGGTTTGTTGTCACACGATGTTCTGCCTTCATTAGACTGTCGCACCCATGAACGCACTTCCGACACATCCATAACTCCATCGCCACATGTCTCCTTCAACTGTCGATCAATTTCAATTGGTTTCACACCACGCAAATTAAGAAAACGAAGTATTTAAAACAGTTCTCATTCTCTCCGCTGGCGGTAAAATTTCATCTGCCGTACGGTGCTGCCATCACTGGGACGTATTGACAATGAACGCGGCCTCATTTTAAAGCAATATATATATATATATATATATATATATATATATATATATATATATATATATATATATATATATATATAAAACACTGATTATTGGTAATTTATAGGATGTATATGGACATGAAGACAACGGCCTTGCCGGAGTGGTAACACCGGTTCCCGTCAGATCAAGGAAGTTAAGCGCTGTCGGGTTGGGCTAGCACTTGGATGGGTGACCATCCGGTATTCCGAGCGCTGTTAGCAAGCGGGGTGAACTCAGCCTTTGTGAGGCAAACTGAGGTGCTACTTGATTCAGAAGTAGCGGCTCCGGTCTCGGAAACTGACATACGGCCGGGAGAGCTGTGTGCTGACCAAATGGCCCTCCATTTCCGCATCCAGTGACGCATATGGGCTGAGGATGACACGGCGGCCGGTCGGTACCGTTGGGCTTTCATGGCCTGCTCTGGAGGATTTATTTTTATACGGACATGACGGAACTGGCATTCAATTGAAAAGGGTGGAGAGTAAAGCGTGAAAATTAGGGGAGAAGAAGGTGGGTGCTGAAGAAGAATTGCTCTGTATTCCATTTTTTCCCGGCAAGCAAACATGACGCGGAGTTACATGAGGAGCTAGTCATAAAATATGGTACAATAGATTCACTTGTCTTACAAGACTAGATCATATTTATCCAAAAGATTCCCCGATTGAAATTTTTACCAAAGTAGGTAGGGTCTGTACAGATGAAGGGGTCAAAGAATCCATTCGAATTTCATGCCGAAAGTATTTTTAAACTCACAAGACAATATCTATGTGTCGAATGTCCTTGTGTTGCAGTCACAGTACTTTTTAGTCCTTGCTAAGCACTGTCAATGTTGCGGATGACGTTAATAACCGGAGAAGGTCTCCACAATGTTATTGCCTGAGAGCGTAACGACTAAATTTCCGAGGACGCGTGACGCTGGCTGGCACCTGCGAAGCTCAAGGACGAGCCAAGCCACGCATGGCGCACGCCGTTGTGGGTAGGCTGGAAGGCTCCCCGCCAAGGATCCTGCTAACAGTTCGCGTTTCTCCAAGTTTTTATGACCAAAAATTATTTTAAAGGCGGGCACACCCGTAAAACTAATATTGGCTCTAGGTCCTCTCTAGGACACAGCTCTACTGTATAAGGGCAAATAATGTCTCAGCCACCAAATTTCTTGTGTGGTTGAGTGATGATAAGTCTTATGGACTGTCAAATCACTTCAACTTTCAGTGCGAGCTGTGTGCGCTTGTCATAAAGGTTAATGCCGCTTCTTAAATATAAATCTGATCACTTCCTCTATTATGCCGCTTCTTAAATATAGATCTGATCACTACCACTATTATCAGTCTCTGCCGTCATATAATATAATAATTGGGTTGCGATAATCCTGTACAAAAGTCCGTTGAGTACGCAAAGGAAAATTGTAACGGTGCATGGTAACATATCGCCAATCTTTTTCGAAGCCTGTAAAGAAAATGCTGCTAATCCACCAGTTTTTATTTATTCATTTACTTAAGGAGCAGTGGCACAGTTGGTTTCCAGTACGAAATGTGCTTTACAGATATGCTGGCAATACTAAGACCAAATTCAGTCGAGAGTTTCTTGATATATATCGCAACGTATTGTAAAGATGGTATTTTGCTGAACAGATTGTGATCATTGATCCGAGTAGGCTTGCTGACATACGAGAAAATGCGTTTTCTTACATTCATGCACAGCAGGTAGAGGTTGTAATTATGTTTAAAGCTGCTATTTATTTCCATTATAATGTAACCAATCATTAAAATAAGACCATGATCGCGATATATATATCCAGCAAGAGAGGTTATCTGTCTTTCGCGATAGCTGTTACACTGAAGGTCATTTTCCTTAGTTAATTCATTGTATACCTCTCGTCGAGCGTCACCCTGCCACAACGCTTATTCCTCATTACTTTACAACTGATAAATTTCAGTCGTAAGTCGCAGCATAGTCTTTCTACTATGATATCCAAAGAACGTGCTGATTTACAGTTTAGATCAGCACGCCGAAAAACACCTTTCAGTGAGTGCCGGGGGTTACATGGTGTTCCAGAATAATTATCCCCTTCGTATTCCAGTCTCGGATAGCACTCGGCAAGAACAATACTTGTCTGTACTCCTTCACCTCGACCGACCTTTACTGAATTTATCGTCGTGGTTATTACAAGGGCTCTTAGTTAAAGGATTGTGTTGATGGATTAGTATTTAAAAATGGACTCTCACAACTTTCAGAGTTTTAAATCTCTCCGCAACCCCATAGAAGGTTGCAGTATACCATAGGCACCTCTCATTACGAACCGACCAGGAGGATAAAGCATTGAACGTACTCGGAGCAGTGTTTGGCTTTACCCCACACTTACGAACCGACCAGGAGGATAAAGCATTGAACGTACTCGGAGCAGTGTTTGGCTTTACCCCACACTTGACAACAAAGCAGTCAGAGTGATAAACATAAAGAAAAATTGGTGGAATGTGGTCATCCCTTTTCCGATACTATACCGTATCGTTCTTTTATTGGCCACGATGCCAGCCCAGATACCGAGCAAAGTGGCGTAGTGTTAGCACACTGGACTCGTATTCTGAAGGACGGCGGTTCAAATCCGCATCCGGCCATCCAGATTTCGATTTTCCTGCATTTCCCTAAATCGCTACCGGCAAATACATAGATAATTGCTCTGAAACAGCACAGACGATTTTCTTCCCCATACTTGAAACATACAGGGCTTGCGGCCGTCTCTAATGACCCTGACGTTGACGGTACGTTAAACTCTACCTTCCTTCGTCCTTGTTCATTCCTATTAGCACCAGCAAAAGCAAACAATCACTACGTTTGTTGGTAGTAAGTGGGTAGTATATCTACCAAAGATACGGTTCAGCATGAGAATTAGTCCCAAAGGAATTCTGGCAGAAACGTATGCTCTTGAATATGGAATTCTAAGGCATCTGGTGCTATGATAGAGAATATGAACAATTCCACCTTTTGTACAACTTCCAATATGATCACAGGCACAGGGTTTTCTGGGATAAAAGTTGCTTTCTCCAGCCAGGAGGTCACACTTAATGCCCAGTCCTATTTTCCACTGACATCGAATTACAGAACGATGAAAATATTACGATCAGTAGCGACCATTAAAATGGCATCCCATGATCACAAACACTGGTACGACGTCTTGTACCCCTCCTCTAACAGAATTATTCACTGCATGCAAAAATATAGCAACAACAATTAATGATTACATTTTACTTGGCATATACATTGAAAGAAAGTGCATTACGTAAAGAGTTATAAGTAAGTGATTACGTAGTCATTTTAATTTCTGCAAAAAGCATGTGGTTCTGTTCAAGAAACGTAATTCCATGCGACACGTTTGAAATCGAAAGCAGAACAATAGCCCTCAGTATGATGAAATTGAGTTTCTATTAAAGACGATCAGTTTGGATTTCAGAAATGTAAGAGCCCCAGACAGGCGCTTCTGACGTTACGGTTGGTAATCGAAGCAACACTTAAGAAATCTCGAGACACGTTCCAAAGCACCTGGGAAAAGCGTTCGACAATGTAAAATGGTGCAAGATGTTCGAAATTCTGAGGAAATTAGGAATAAGCTATAGAGAATCACGGAAAAGTCACAAAATGTACAAGAATCAAGAGGGAACATCAGGAATGGAATACTAAAAGTGCTCGGATTAAAAAGGGTGTCAGACAGGGATGCAGTCTTTCGCTTCCTCTGTTCAATCAGTACATCGAAGAAACAATGACGATAATAAGGTTCAAAAGTGGGATTAAATTTCAGTGCGAAAGGGTACCAATGAGTAGATTCTATGATGACGATGCTATCCTCAGTGAAAGTCAAGAAGAATTACTGGATTGTTGGATGTAATGAACAGTAACAAGAACAAAATATGGATTTAGAGGAGACCGAAGGAAGAGGAGAGTACTGAGCTAGTTTTCTAGTATTTCTCTCTCCTTTCCGATACTGTTCCATGGCTAGCAATCGTGTAATGTCTAACAGTTTCTTAATTAGCTTCTATCATAACGTTCACGAAGTATGATACACACAATAAGAGATCGTTACAATTTAGTAGCAAATGCTAATTACCGGAAAGATCCATGATTTCATCCTCTTCTTCCAACACATATGAACAAATAATGGCTGTATTTTTAAAAGCGAAAGCTCTTGGTACCAGTGTCATCCGGTTTTGAGTTCATTGGTGTGAGACTGCGAAAAAGCGCTCTATCTATATAGGAGACTACTTACAAAACACTCGTGAGTCCTACTTTAAAATTTTTTCAGTTGCATAGGGGTTATTGAACCTACAGAAAGAGACCACAAATGGCCACAGGTTTTTCTGACTCACGGGAGGTCGTCACGGAAATGATAAACAAGCGAATCAGCAATTTTTGAAGACAGACGCCCATCATCCCACGAAGGCGTACATAAAAATGTTCGTGAAACAGAATTAATAGATCCCTATGCATAGCTCAGGGCCGTAAAAAGAACATTAAAATATTCGCACACAGGGGCATTTATGCAGTGTCTTATTCCAGCTCTCCATATAAACTCCTGGAAATGGAAAAAAAGAACACATTGACACCGGTGTATCAGACCCACCATACTTGCTCCGGACACTGCGAGAGGGCTGTACAAGCAATGATCACACGCACGGCACAGCGGACACACCAGGAACCGCGGTGTTGGCCGTCGAATGGCGCTAGCTGCGCAGCATTTGTGCACCGCCGCCGTCAGTGTCAGCCAGTTTGCCGTGGCATACGGAGCTCCATCGCTGTCTTTAACACTGGTAGCATGCCGCGACAGCGTGGACGTGAACCGTATGTGCAGTTGACGGACTTTGAGCGAGGGCGTATAGTGGGCATGCAGGAGGCCGGGTGGACGTACCGCCGAATTGCTCAACACGTGGGGCGTGAGGTCTCCACAGTACATCGATATTGTCGCCAGTGGTCGGCGGAAGGTGCACGTGCCCGTCGACCTGGGACCGGACGGCAGCGACGCACGGATGCACGCCAAGACCGTAGGATCCTACGCAGTGCCGTAGGGGACCGCACCGCCACTTCCTAGCAAATTAGGGACACTGTTGCTCCTGGGGTATCGGCGAGGACCATTCGCAACCGTCTCCATGAAGCTGGGCTACGGTCCCGCACACCGTTAGGCCGTCTTCCGCTCACGCCCCAACATCGTGCAGCCCGCCTCCAGTGGCGTCGCGACAGGCGTGAATGGAGGGACGAATGGAGACGTGTCGTCTTCAGCGATGAGAGTCGCTTCTGCCTTGGTGCCAATGATTGTCGTATGCGTGTTTGGCGCCGTGCAGGTGAGCGCCACAATCAGGACTGCATACGACCGAGGCACACAGGACCAACACCCGGCATCATGGTGTGGGGAGCGATCTCCTACACTGGCCGTACACCTCTGGTGATCGCCGAGGGGACACTGAATAGTGCACGGTACATCCAAACCGTCATCGAACCCATCGTTCTACCATTCGTAGACCGGCAAGGGAACTTGCTGTTCCAACAGGACAATGCACGTCCGCATGTATCCCGTGCCACCCAACGTGCTCTAGAAGGTGTAAGTCAACTACCCTGGCCAGCAAGATCTCCGGATCTGTCCCCCATTGAGCATGTTTGGGACTGGATGAAGCGTCGTCTCACGCGGTCTGCACGTCCAGCAAGAATGCTGGTCCAACTGAGGCGCCAGGTGGAAATGGCATGGCAAGCCGTTCCACAGGACTACATCCAGCATCTCTACGATCGTCTCCATGGGAGAATAGCAGCCTGCATTGCTGCGAAAGGTGGATATACACTATACTAGTGCCGACATTGTGCATGCTCTGTTGCCTGTGTCTATGTGCCTGTGCTTCTGTCAGTGTGATCATGTGATGTATCTGACCCCAGGAATGTGTCAATAAAGTTTCACTTTTTTTTTTTTTTTTTTTTTTTTTTTTTTTTTTTTTTAACGAATTGCGAGTGTGTGGACACACCGCGCAGGGAACGGCGCCTGTCTCCCTGGAAGTTACATATCTGCTTTCTCAAGGTGTGTTGTGTGTGTGTACTCTACTTATTCAAATAAGTTTAATCTTCAAAATTTATTGAGTAGAATCTGTGATATTTCGACATACAACTGAAGGTGAACTGAAATTTCAGTTGGGCATCCCGTTAACTGGAATGAGGCATACTTTTCTGATATCATTCCGAAACTACGAATACATTACACTGATCTTAGGAATTGGCTTATGTTTCGTGTCTTTGGTTTTCAGTTTACTGTTTCCACAATTAATTTGATGTAATTTTTCATGGTTAATATCCGGGTTGTTTCTGTCACATCCTTTACAGCTTAGCAGAAGCTTCACGGTTTGTAGCAGACAGTCGAACGTGAAACCTTCTCCTTTTTGTTTTTCACATTGCCTGGTTTCCTTTTCAACAGAGGAAATAATTTATTTCTGCTGCTTACACGATAGTAGACAAAGATTCTGCGAATTATTTCGCAGTATTGTCAAATAAAGCCCAAAAATGTTGATATTGTATGTGAACCAAACTGAGTAACAGTTTTGATTAATAAAATATTTAACAACTAAAGTACTGCGAAAGGTATTATATTCACTATGTATGAAGTTATTAAACCTCACGCTACACAGAATCGCCTGGAAGCCGTGAATATTATAGGCCTAATCTTAATTTTCTTGGTTGGTCTTCTCATTGCAAGAAACTTTTACGCAGCACTTTTCAAACAGGTATCAGCGATATTTTAGCACCCTCGCTGTGGTGTTATGTTCCTGTTATAAGTAGCTATTTTGAGTCTTACAGTTTTCCTATAGGCTGTGAATTTTGGCCTCGTATGTTTCCTACCACATATGAAAATTCTTCTTCTTCTTCAATATTTTCATAGGCTTTTCAATTACAAAAAATATGAAAATTGTTTATTGAGTATAATGTTAACGAAATTGACGTTCTGATATCCCCTAGTAATGAAGAGCCTGATGTTGGCTGGAAGTCGGAAACGGTATATGGATTATGACGTCGTCTGTAGTTAAGCACCGACTCCGCAATTCCTGCCTGTATACAAAATTGTAACTGGCGCCACCTATCAGAAATTTTGCAGCATCTAAACGCACACCAAGCAGAACACAACACAGCAGTTCTGTGCTGTCAGTTAATCACTCGATATTAATTCAATTATGTTATTAGAACACCATAGTCTACTCAGGACAAAAAGAAAATAGCTGAAATATTTCAAAGCATCTCTCTGTCTGTTATGTGGATCATAATTAGTGAATAAGTTGATGTAGAAAACAAAGAAAGTTAATGAAAATAAACAACTCACAATACACACAACGTAGATTATATCAGGTCACCGGCATTCATTCGTCTTAATTAACGCGTTTTACATTCTTGGAAGTAAATGAACTACTGTATGATCATGCACACGAAGTTCTATCAGTCGAGTAAGAATATATTCAGCAATGTTTAATATTGTTCCATTGAAACTGAACTTAAATCTAACGGGCTAGCCCAGGTTTCCGCAGACGTAATGAATCAGTTTCAATAAAAATCCTTCAGCGTATGTGAGCCGTGTTGAGCTCCTTCGAGTGCTGCTAGATGAGCCCTCCATCATGTACAGTGTGGTCAGAAACAGTCTGAACAGCTTGTGAGGGTGTTGTAGGGTAGGTTGTGCTGGAAAGTAATTGTTACGAAAAAATCGATACGTTGCGTCGTTTCCGAGTTAAGTAACGTTGAAGTTCTTTAGTCAGACCTTTGCTCGCGCAAATTCAACCGTCCCGCCAGATACCATGTCGCAAAACGTGTTTGCGTTTGGTGTCCTAAAACCGAACAAGAGAGCGATATAAAATTGGACATGAGACGGAAGTAAGGATCGAGCCCGAGCCAAAGGCTGAGCAGTCTCGTGCGCTGTCATCTACGCTGTGAGAACAACTGACAGTAATTGTATCTGGCGGGCATCTTGAGTTTGCGTGCGCAACGCTCTGATTGGCCAACTTCAAAGCGAATTAAACCGAAAATGGCGCTACTTATCGATTTTTCTACTTAACAATTATTTCTCAGTACAAACTATATTAAAACTCTGTTACAAGCTTCTCAGACTGTTTCTGACCACGCAGTATATACGTACATATGTGTTATTCGAGCAGCCCTAGTATACTAATAAATATGACTCATACAACACAGCAAGGCAGCGGCAGAACCTCAGACTGAGTACTGCATCTGCGTAAAATTTGAGGAAGCTACTATGCTGTCACTCACTTGAAGGGGGAAAGTAAAAGAGGTGGTTGAAACAGCTGATTTGCCAGCCAGCACGGAACGCGAATCTGCTAATGACTTCTGGCATGCAGCAGTAGGTTGACTACAATGCGAAAGCGCAAGCGAGATTGTCCCGACATGTGCGCCTCCAAAGAAAGGTAATACGGTGATCCTCCTTACCGAGAAGACGCAGTACATTTGAAAGTGTCACAGCGGAGCTCTTGAATAGTACATGGAGAGAAGTGTAATTCCGATGGGCATATTTATGAGCATATGTATGTGTATGAATGAGGAAACGAAACTCTGAGTTATCTTATCATATATTGCCATGAGCACTGTAAGCATCACTCCAGAGACATTCACTGGAGTGACGTTTACAGTGCTAATAGCATGAATGAAAAATATATCACTTTTGCTTGTAAAATGCTTACCTTATCTGAACTGTTTTCCCCCAAAACTAACCAAGGTTAGGGCAAAGTCTACAAAGACACCATGGATTACTCAAGGAATAGAGGTATCTTGTAAAATAAAAATAAAACTATCTGTCAATCCGAAACAGTTCTGATGTTGACGCTATAGCACATTACAAGAAATACTGCAAAATATTAAAGTCTGTAATACGGCCATCAAAGCAAATATATTACAAGGAAAAGATAGTCATATCAGATAACAAAGACACTATGGGATATAGTGAAGGAGGAGAGCGGTTGGACCAGACATGAAGAGGGGCAAATAGTATCAAGAGTAAATGACACATTGGTGACATATGTCTATAGTGTTGCAGAGCTTTGAACAAACTTTTTATAACTATTACTGAAAAGATGGGGTTATTAGGTTCTGTAGATGCTGCCATGGGGTACCACAGACTAGACATTTCAAGTAACTTCCATAATGTGAATTTTACCCTCTGTTCCCCAGCAGAGGTAATGTCCATCATAAAATAAGATCAAAAACTTGTAGTGGGTATGATGAAATATCAACGAATTAAATTAGATAATGTGATTCTGAGTTAAGTAACATATTGAGCTACCTATGTAACCAGTCGTTTGTCATTGGAACATTTCCTGAATGGTTGAAATATGCTCAAGTTAAGTCACTGTTTAAGAAGGGAGATAAAGAAATAGGGTCAAATTTCCGTCCAGTTTCACTTTTGCAGGAATTTTAAAAGTTTTTAGAAACGGTAATATACAATCGGCTTTATAACCATCTTATCACAAATAACATACTCTCAAAGTCGCAGTTGGGATTTCTAAAGTGTTCTGATATTGAGAAGGCTATCTACACTTACAGTGAAAATGTACTTAATTCATTTTGTGATCTGTCAAAGGCATTTGAATGTGTAAATCACAATATTCTTTTAAGTAAATTTGAATATTATGCTGTAACAGGGAATGCTGCAAAATGGCTCGAATCTTATATCTTTGGCAGGAAACAAAGGGTGTTATTAGGAAAGAGACATGTATTAAGCTATCCGGCATCATCCAACTGCGAACTAATTACATGTGGGGTCCCACAACGGTTCCATCTTAGGGCCCTTACTTTTCCTTGAGTATATCAATGACTTTTCGTTAGTAACATTACCAGATGGCTCAAATGGTGGCTCTGAGCACTATGGGACTTAACCTCTTAGGTCATCAGTCCCCTAGAAATTAGAACTACTTAAACCTAACTAACCTAAGGACATCACACACATCCATGTCCGAGGCAGGATTCGAACCTGCGACCGTAGCAGTCCCGCGGTTCGGGACTGCAGCGCTTAGAACCGCACGGCCACCGCGGCCGGCTATCATTACCAGATGCTAAGTTTGTTTGCCGATGATACAAACATTGCAATAAATAGCAAATCAGGTGTAGTCTTAGAAGGTCTTAGAAAGATCCTAGCCAATGCTTTGTCACTAAACTTTGAAAAACACGCTACATGCAATTTAGAACTTGTAAGGGGTGTCCCACGAGTATATGCCTTATATATGATGACAAGCAGATAGAAGAAGTGGACAGTGTTAAATTCTTGGGATTACAGCTTGATAATAAATTCAGCTGGGAGGAACACACCACAGAACTGCTGAAGCGTCTAAACAAATCTCTATTTGCAATGCGAATTCTGTCAGACAATAGGGGATATAAAAATGAAAAAGCTGGCGTACTATGCTTACTTCCATTCGATAATGTCACACGGGAACATTTTTTGGCGTAATTCATCAATCCAAGCTAAAGTTTTCTGGGCACAAGAACGTGTGGTAAGATGGTGTGGACTCAAGAACATCCTGCAGAGGCGTGTTTAGGGAACAAGGGATACTAACTACTGCTTCCCAATATATTTATTACTTTATGAAATTTGTCATTAAAATATATCACTTTTTCAAACCGACAGCTCAGTTCATGGACAGTACTAGAAATAAGAATAATGTTCACAAGGATTTTAAGTCAGTTACTCTTGTACAAAAAGGTGTGCATTATTCAGAAACACATGTTTTCAATAAGTTGCCAGCAGCCAAAAAAATCTTAACAACCAATGAAATTCAGTTTAAGAGAAGCCTGAAGGCTGTATTGGTGGCCAACTCCTTCTACTCCATTGATGAATTTCTTAGTAGAACTAACTGATTATATATATATTCTAACTTCTGCACCATTTCAGTTCAGTAATGTGTTCATTGTGAATAAGTATTGCAGTATGTTTATTACCTTACAATTTTTTTTAATTTTAAATTCAGTGCATTCATGCGATCTTAGTAAAATAATCGTTTCATACAGTGTCTACTTAAAATAAAAAGAAAAAGAAAAAGAGACGGCGATCATTCCACTTGGGACCTGTGGAAGGTACGTTAGCTTATTTGGTTTAGTTGCTAATATTTGTCACGTATTATTGTTTTTCAGAATGTCCTACATCCTGTAAACAAACGTCAATGGAATTCCTCTCAAGGGAAAGTACGCAAGGACGACAACATATCAGCAAGCGTGATAAATCCTCAGTTCCTGTTCGTATTCCCTTAACACCACCTAACACCAAGAGAAAAACATATCACCACTGAACTTGTCAACATCGACGGCCTGCAGTTAATCGAGGTAATCAACCATCTCTAACTACACAGCTTTTCAAAGGAGAGCGGCCAAAAGAACATCAAAAAAGAAAACCACTCGCAGCCACTCTCAGAGACAACAACATGTCGACGGCCCATCGCACAACACGGCGGAGGCTCCGTCAGAATCCCCGCCGGGCCGCCGCGCCGCCGGCGCTCCCCTGGCTGACGCTAGGGGGCTCCGCCCGCTTACTCAAGACCACAACAGCGGGTCTTTCACATCAACGCCGTAGCCCACCATGTCCGAAAGCGAAAGAAAAACTGTCGGGAAGTAGCATACGGCACAGCGCCATGTCGTTGCAAATACTGATGTAGTGGTCCTCACTTTGAAGTTGCTTTACACTTAAGCTGTTGCTATAACGTGAAAGTTGTTTGCTCATTATACCAGTGCTCTATGTTTAGGAAACCTCTGCCATCTGTATAATTTTTATCCTTTGCAGGCTGATAAAATTCAAGTAAAAGGCGGCAGCGTCCTTACTCACTATTTCCGTACCCAGTTGACGAACTTCATAACGCTCTTGTGAAGTAGTAATAGTTACAGAAAAAAAGTATTATTATAGAAGAGACAGTCAAATGAAAGCGAGTCAGGTGGAAAAAAGTAAATAAATTGTATATTATTTTAAAAATAATCGCCGTAACTGTTAATACACCCCACTATGAAACAAAACGGCCAATGTCTCCCTGAAAAATTATTTACGGTTGAATACGGAACCATGATTCTACCCAGATGTGTACTTCCTTGACCGAAAGTAAATCGGCGGCCACGATCTGTTTTCTTCAGGCCTCCAAAAATATGGAAATCGCGTTGGTAGATATCGAGGCCGCCTCCCAGCGAAACTTGTGTAGCGTAGTCGAAACAACCTCGGAGACAACCCGTCCAGGGATGTTGACGGACTGCTTCACTCTGTTGCAGCATAATGCCCACCCACAGGTCGTCAAGGTTGTTTCGACTACGCCACCGATGGACCAGTGGGAAGCACCTACACACCCTGTACACATTTCGGATCTCTCCTCAATGGATTTCCACAGTTTTGGAGTCCTAAGGATAGAAAATTGTGGCCATCGATATGCTCCGGACTAAGAAGCGCACACGTGGATACAAACATAATTCCGTAGACAACACCAAACAGTTTTCCATGAAAGAAATTGCCTATCTTGTCTCACATTCAGATAAATGAATTGACATTTATGGCGATTACTTTTGAAATGATAAATGGTTTGTATCTTTTTTCCATGTGTCTTCTGTTTATTTGCTCCTTATAATGGAGCAAAACTGGGAATGAACTGTAATAGATAACATATTAGTTTGGTGCATAAGTTCGTAGCGTTAGCATGTTAGTGTTCTTGTAGCTATGAGTTTATTTATCGACTGCAATTTTTTATTTGTGGCTCACTGTTGCTATTTGAATTTACATTTTGTCATTTTAAAACAGTGAATGGGGCTGTGGATGCTATAAAATGGGGTCAAGTGGAGAAATTGGAACATTTCCGATATATACTTCTGTTTGAGTGCAGTAGAGGGATGAAAGCAGCGGAGACAGTCAGTAACATTTGTGTCGTGTGTGGGGTTAATGCCATTGAACAGAGTACGCAAGAAAATGGTTTTCTCGTTTTTAGGAGGATAGCTTTGACATTAGTGACTTTCCACGTTCAGGAAGACCTTTTGAGTTTGATGAAGATCCTTTAAAAGCAGTAATCCACAAAGCTTGACGACAGTGTATAGGAGAGTGGCAGATATGATGAACTGTGATCATTCCACCATCGTGCGACATTGGTATGCAATGGGGAAGGTTCAAAAATCGGATATTTGTGTACCGCAAGATCTAAACCACAATCACTAACATCAGCGTGTGACCTTACGTGCAGCTCTCTTTGCTCGTCATCAATTGGCTCGTGAGCAACATCGACCATTCCCATCCCGAATTGTTGTTGGTGACCAGAATGGCGTCTCTATGCTAACATAAGTAAAAGAAAGGAATGGTTGAGCCCAAGCAAAGCAGCAAATCCTCGTACAAAGACCAGCTCGCAGCCACGAACGAAAATGTTTTGCATCTGATGGAAGAGCAACGGTGTGGTGTACTACGAATTGCTTTCCTGAGGTGGAGCTATCACTGCTGACTTTTACTGTCAACAAATGAGATGTCTTGGAGAGACTATCCAAGAACAACGACCAGGAAGACTGCGTGAAGTGGCGCTACTCCGCGATAACGCCTGGCCGCATTGCGCTAGACTGACAAAACGCACTATACAGAGGCTGGGTTGAAAAGTCATTTTGCATCCACCTTATTGACCTGATCTTGCTGCCACAGATATTCCGCTCTCTGTCGAACATCTTTCAAGGAACTTCCTTTCCTGGTGAAAATGCGCTCCGAACATGGCTCGACGAGTTCTTTGCCTCAAAACCACGTGATTTCTATAGTCACGGAATAGAAAAATACGTCAGCTTTGATGGATTGTTTAAAATAATGTAGTGGAATATATTACTGATGTAAGAACCTTCAACATCGCAGCGCGTCAGAAATCGTTGATTAATACATTGAAAAACTAAAACCCCGCCTCGATAGCGAAAAAAGCACCTAGTGCTAAGTATTAACCCAGGTTTCGGCGTAGGTAACTACACCTCCTTCAGACCAACAGTAAAACCCACAAGTGCCTAAGAAGACCTCTTTCAACGATTAAAAGAACACTATAGCTATCTATTTATAAACGAAAAAGAAAAGGAAAACACAAACAGTACATATGTACAAAGTCAAAACCACTACTTAACTAAATGGTGTACGCTCCACCTCACACCGGCCTATGTTCGATGGGCCATGAGTTTATGGCGAGTCATGGCTCATGAGGGTTGAGCGTACACCATTAAGTAGTGGTTTTGACTTTGTACATATGTAATGTTTCTGTTTTCCTTTTCTTTTTCGTTTATAAATATGTAGCTATGGTGTTCTTTTAATCATTGAAAGAGGTCTTCTTAGGCACTTGTGGGTTTTATTGTTGTTCTGAAGGAGGTGTAGTCATCTACGCCGAGACCTAGGTTAACACTTAACACTAGGTGCTTTTTTCGCAATCGGGGCGGGTTTTTAGTTTTTCAATATATTACTGATGACCGGACGTTGTGGCCGAGCGGTTCTAGGCGCTTCAGTCCGGAACCACACAGCTGCTACGGTCGCAGGCTCGAATCATGCCTCGGTCATGGATGTGTGTGATGTTCTTAGGTTAGTTAGGATTACGTATAGGCGACTGATGACCTCAGATGGTTAGTTAGGATTACGTATAGGCGACTGATGACCTCAGATGGTAAGTCCCATAGTGCTTAGAGCCATTTGAACCATTTTATTACTGATGACACAAAGTCTTTGTTATATGTGTCTGTTGTCTTTATAAAAATTACGGTAAAATGCTACGTACTTATGCACCAACCCGGTATAATAATGGACGCCACTTGGCATACTGAACTTAAAGTCTTGTTATATTGCGCCATAATAGATCAAGAAGAAGTTAAAGGAAAATTACTTTGAATATTCGGCCACGCGTATTTCGTATACTAGTTGCGACCGGAGGAGCAAGAAAGTGAACAGTTTGTTGGATTAAGAAACAGACTCAATCGTTGTGTAATCGGCTCACGAAAAGCCCATTGCAAATTATTATGGAATGAAAACGTATCGGGAATACCCGTTATATGATTTTTTCTCTCTGACTAGTGAAGGCTTTGCTGGGAATGGCTCATTGTCCATGCTTCTACATTGTGGCACTTTCCTTGCTAGGAGATGACAGTCACGTTTCAGCCAATGTACGACGCAGTATTCTGCAGGGCGTCGCTTGCTCGCTGGCTTACATAAACACTTCCTCGCCGCTGGCGGCCGCCGGCGCGTCTCTATGTCTGCGGCGTTCCCCTGCAGAACGCTTCCGCGTAGTGTCGGCCGCACCTGCCACGGCCGGCCGCCATTGTCATGCCTACCTATAAGGCGCTGCCCGCTTTGATACGCCCGCCGTGTCGCCCGGCGTCCGTGGCGCCGCGAGACCACCGCCTGCCGCTTCCCGCCCCGCTCCTATTGTCACGGTATTGGCTTACGCCTGATCTTACGGCTACGTCAGCTCCGGCATCTTCGACTTTCTACATCTCTTCAGATGGAGGTTTTTCCGTCGAGAAACTGATTGCATCAGCCACAGTTTGAACTCTTGCGTGGAAAGTGTGGTGCTCACTTTCATTATGGCGAAATAATGCTGTGTTACTTCACGTAACCATCCGAAGCCACACGTGGCCGGAAGCCCTACAAGGGGAGTAGCGAGCATTATTCACGACAGCATTTTCGAGAGTGTAAAAAGTATACTGGAAGAAAGGATGCAAACTTGTTGTGGCAATAGCACATGAAACACACAAAAATTGATCAATACTGCCTTCTGTTCCGTTGAATATCATTACGTTCTAGCGCTTGAACCCACAGTCCTTACGTCTAGGCTAGTGTTCCCTCGGACCAATTGGGCTTAAGGGCTGGCAGGAGATAGTGTTCAAGTTTTGGGGTTTAGAACGTTACAGCGAGGAGTGATGCCAGAACAGGATAAAAATTGGTGTAGTAGTTACTGACCTCATGTTACCTTCTGATATAGTATGGATTGAATTCTGCCTAACAGACTGAGGCCGCCATTTACTCTGCTCATAAAGACGGTAAACAGAACAAAAGCCCGAGTAATACCATATGGCAAGGCCAATAGGAGCACAGCAGTGGACAATCGCTTACTACAGCAGTCAACGATATTCCGTCTCTCTTTTGTCTTATGCCTGGTGAGCTTGGTGAAAGTGTCATATTGTGAAATTCAAGCCAAACTGAAGAAAGCCCTATCGATGCTACAAAAATTTTACACTAAGAAGCACGTACAGCCACACCCAGATAAGACGAATGCCCAGATAAGACGAATGCTGCGATGACGCGCCTCGGCAACATGGAGACAAGAAGCAAGTTTCAGCTGTCAATAGATAGTCAGTGGACAAATCGTGAGGAGACACCCAAATCGTAGATAGCAAAGGTGGACCTAAGGCTATCATATTCATACTCCCCTAGAAGGGCTCAAGCAGAACTGAGGAACCATAATTTTGCTGTAGCTAAATTTCCAGGTACATGACGCGGCTGTGATGCAGACATCTGAAGCACGTCGGCTCTAGCATTGGCGTGTAGTGTGGCAGAACATTGTACACCTGGTCGGTATAACAGTGCCCACGTACCTAAAGTTGAGGCCCATCAAAGAAAGTACTCACATGGAACCCCTTGAGTGTGAGGTCGCAAATTCAATTCTTAGTAAGCCTTATTTTAAAGTGTAGTGTTAACAATTACGACAGTAGAAATAGTAGTTGCTAATAACTCACCATGAGCATCAAGAGGGCGATAGAAAATGAGTCCGGGAGGTGCAGAGATCAACATTCTGTGGCATGTATGTATTAAATTTCACAAAATGAACGTCGTCGACATTCAAGAGATGTCCAAATCAAACAATTAAGTTGCACCCTGAACACCGAATGACAAACGGCGCGCCGCAGTGATCACAAAGGTTCGCTCCATCAAGATCCAAGGCGAACTCACTGGGATTTACAAATCGTGCAGGACGTTTAGCTAGATATCCACTTTTAAAGAATGTATATAGAATTTTATTGGTGTAACTGAATGATGAGAACTGATTGAATGTGATGGCGTACAACCGAATGCGAAGCAGTTTGTCGTGGGGCTTATTGTGAAATGGCTATTCTTTAAGGTGTAGCTGCAGATAGTCCGATAATGTATTTTATAGGCACGGAAAAAACAAACATCCAGAGGCTGAATTTGCCCACACTTTTCAGGAGGGATAGTTTGCTCTAAAGGAGTGTGACGTTTATACGCAGACCAATAATCAAGCAAAAACAAGATATTTTAACCTACTATCGGCCAAAAGCAGTGTTCATACCACAGTTGTATTTCTCTTACACCTATTTTCCCACTCTTGCTTGTTCTGACGTAATATTCACGTACATGAGAAAGAATCGTAGAGAGTGCAACACCTCCAAACTTCTCGCAGCACAATAAACAACTTTTCAGCCAATTTACCATCCAGTTTAATAGTCATCATAATTATTTACGAATGTGTTAGCTGATCTTGATACAACTCTCTTGCTACTTCTGATTTCCACTGCGCTTTTCATATGAATTTCCTCTTCAAATCACGGCTGGTCAGAGTTGAAAGCAAATTCCTTACGGAACGATGGGATAAGTTTGTTTATCTTCTCTACAAACTTTCGGACAGATTCCGCAGTTTGCTGTGCATGGTCAAGTTGACACTTTGTATTAAATTTCGTTACTTTACGACTTCCAATTCTATAGCATTGTTTGGAGTTATGCAACCACCCACTGCTTCCCTAGAAATCACCGTAATCTACGTCACGCGCAGTTTGATGTGCATAAAGTTGATCAGTATCATGCACATCCTGTAAATTGCGTCGCTCATCTTTGAGACACGCAAACACCAGTTTTTGTAAAAAGTGCGCCTTGTCCTCCATTGAAAATCCGTAGTTTTTCTTACGCTCTACACGGTCATACTGCTGCGGAATTATTCGAAATCAGTTTATACTTTTTTTTTCTATACTGTGAATGATCTGCCAGGTGTGTAATTATGTTTAGTACCCGCTTCTTGGAAAACAGTTTCCTTTACTGCGTTTCACTGGAGACGGGATTTGTGGCTCCCTGTCCGACAAGGATGATGAACTACATGGCTCGACATCTGTTTCATCATCACTTCCACTTGTTAAGCACAAGTCGTCATCATTGAACTCTTCGCGTACATTGTCTTCTCAGTCGCGTGTATACGACACCACACATTCCACTGACTCATCTTGCAGAAACGCTAATATTTAATCTGCACTTCTTTCCCACTCTGCGAAATTCCTTGGGTTCCTTTGCGTTGAAAAGTCAACTTCGGCAACTGTTGTTGTAGATGTAATACAATGTTGGCTTTATTTATCATTGTCATCCCTCTGCTTTGCACCAACACGATTAACACTCTAGCACTGTTGTGAGTTACTCGTCAATTAATCAGTTAACTACGGTTCGTAGCCTCAAGCTATGTACCCCATTGGATACTTCCAGTTCCGGCCCCTGTTGCCATTAGCAGCTACTATTGTGGTTGCCTGATAAGCAATATATGGGATGTCGAATGCCATAAGCATCATTGGCGTGTTGTGACCTCGCGTTCAAGGGGTTCTTTCTTAGGCGCACACAATACCCATAGTTTACATCCTTGGTTTCCAGCGAACATCTTGATGTTCAAGGAGAAGAAATAAAAACTTTGAGGTTTGCCAATGATAATGTAATTCTGTCAGAGACAGCAAAGGACTTGTAAGAGCAGTTGAATGGAATGGACAGTGTCTTGAAAGGAGGATATAAGACGAACATCAATAAAATCAAAACGATGATAATGAAATGTAGTCGAATTAAATCAGGGAATCAGATTAGGAAATGAGACACTTAAAGTAGTAGATGAGTTTTGCTATCTGGGGAACAAAATAACTGATGATGGTCGAAGTAGAAAGGATATAAAATGTAGACTGGCAACGATAAGAAAAAGAGAAGAGAAATTTTTTAACATCGAGTGTAGATTTAATTGTCAGGAAGACATTCCTGAAAGTATTTGTAAGAGCGTAGCCATGTATGGAAGTGAAACATGGACGATAAATAGTTTACACCTCAAAATAATAAATGGTTCAAATGGCTCTGAGCACTATGGGACTTAACATCTATGGTCATCAGTCCCCTAGAACTTAGAATTACTTAAACCTAACTAACCTAAGGGCATCACACACATCCATGCCCGAGGCAGGATTCGAACCTGCGACCGTAGCAGTCGCGCGGCTCCGGACTGAACGCCTAGAACCGCTAGACGACCGCGGCCGGCTCAAAATAATAGAAGCTTCCGAAATGTGGTGCTACAGAAGAATGCTGAAGATTAGATGGGCAGATCACGTAACTAATGAGGAGGTACTGAGTGGAATTGGGGAGAAGAGAAATTTGTGGTACAACCTGACTAGAAGAAGGCATCTTTGGGTCGGACACATTCTGAGTCATCAAGGGACTACAAATTTAATTTTAATACTGAAGGGAAGCGTGGAGGAGGGGGTTAAAATTGTAGAGGGTGATCAAGTTGTGAAAAGAGTAACCACCCTCAGAAGGATGTAGGTAGCAGTAGTTATTCGGAGATGAAGAGACTTGCACTGGATAGAGTAGCATGGGGAGCAGCTTGAAACCAGTCTCTGGACTGAAGACCACAACAACAACTGCCCCACAGCTAGTTTTGTAACTACGTATCCGTTTGACCTACGGCAGCGCCATCCAGGGGCCAACCATAGCGCCATCTGGTTTCCCCCTTCAAGCCAGACATGTTTCGTTCCTTGCAGTTTTTCGTTTGACGCTTATTTCGTGAGATATTTTGCCCGCTCACGATCAATGGACCACCCTGTATAAACACTCGGAACACGGAAATTATCTCATTGTATGTTGTAGTATTGATTTATTGTAATGAATAATAATGATACGGCAGTTAGAATGAGCATCGGAATACTTTTAAAAGACTTATAAGGAACTAAATGCAAAGCATTGAAATTATGCTACGGAAACTGCAACTAAATATATTACATTCAGTGACAGTAATTAAAGCGGTTATCCCAGAGGAAGAAGAAACAAGGACGAGCGACTGACCGCCAAATCGACGGACGCCCGCTGAGCTAACACCGTCGCTAGAAAAACAAAATTTACGTGCAATAATATCGTTGAACAAAACAATCTAATGCACAATTATGTTTAACGACACTAAAGGAATCGACACTAAAGGCGAAGTATACAAAAGCGAATTTATCGTTATATTATGCTTGAGAGCCGCTGTGGCATAAATTGCCCATTGGGCGGCCTGGAGTGGTAGGATAACTGACATTAGTATATAATTAGAGTATCTTCATTTTCTTTTTTAGTTGTTGTTGTTGTTGTTGTCTTCAGTCCTGAGACTGGTTTGATGCAACTCTCCATGCTACTCTATCCTCTGCAAGCTTCTTCATCTCCCAGTACCTACTGCAACCTACATCCTTCTGAATCTGCTTAGTGTACTCATCTCTCGGTCTCCCTCTACGATTTTTACCCTCCACGCTGCCCTCCAATGCTAAATTTGTGATCCCTTGATGCCTCAAAACATGTCCTACCAACCGATCCCTTCTTCTAGTCAAGTTGTGCCACAAACTTCTCTTCTCCCCAATCCTATTCAATACCTCCTCATTAGTTACGTGATCTATCCACCTTATCTTCAGTATTCTTCTGTAGCACCACATTTTGAAAGCTTCTATTCTCTTCTTGTCCAAACTAGTTATCGTCCATGTTTCACTTCCATACATGGCTACACTCCAAACAAATACTTTCAGAAACGACTTCCTGATACATAAATCTATATTCGATGTTAACAAATTTCTCTTCTTCAGAAACGCTTTCCTTGCCATTGCCAGTCTACATTTTATATCCTCTCTACTTCGACCATCATCAGTTATTTTGCTTCCTAAATAGCACAACTCCTTTACTACTTTAAGTGTCTCATTTCCTAATCTAATTCCCTCAGCATCACCCGATTTAATTTGACTACATTCCATTATCGTCGTTTTGCTTTCGTTGATGTTCATCTTATATCCTCCTTTCAAGACACTGTCCATTCCGTTCAACTGCTCTTCCAAGTCCTTTGCCGTCTCTGACAGAATTACAATGTCATCGGCGAACCTCAAAGTTTTTACTTCTTCTCCATGAATTTTAATACCTACTCCGAATTTTTCTTTTGTTTCCTTTACTGCTTGCTCAATATACAGATTGAATAACATCGGGGAGAGGCTACAACCCTGTCTCACTCCTTTCCCAACCACTGCTTCCCTTTCATGTCCCTCGACTCTAATAACTGCCATCTGGTTTCTGTACAAATTGTAAATAGCCTTTCGCTCCCTGTATTTTACCCCTGCCACCTTCAGAATTTGAAAGAGAGTATTCCAGTCAACATTGTCAAAAGCTTTCTCTAGGTCTACAAATGCTAGAAACGTATGTTTGCCTTTTCTTAATCTTTCTTCTAAGATAAGTCGTAAGGTCAGTATTGCCTCACGTGTTCCAACATTTCGACGGAATCCAAACTGATCCTCCCCCAGGTCCGCATCTAACAGTTTTTCCATTCGTCTGTAAAGAATTCGCTTTAGTATTTTGCAGCTGTGACTTATTAATCTGATAGTTCGGTAATTTTCACATCTGTCAGCACCTGATTTCTTTGGGATTGGAATTATTATATTCTTCTTGAACTCTGAGGGTATTTCGCCTGTCTCATACATCTTGCTCACCAGCTGGTAGAGTTTTGTCATGACTTTTTTAGTTATGTATATTATTATTAGTGAATTACTAGTATGTTTTTGTGATATCGACCCATAAAGTAAACTATCTTCGAACACTGGAGTAATTTCTGTTTTGCGTCTGAAGGCATCTGCTAAGTCGCAGGCGACGTAGATGTCCTGTAATGTTTGGTCTTTTTCATTTCAGAAAAAGATCGGTCAGTATTTGTTGGATGGGTGATGAGTAATGACAAACGAGGAAGTTACTATGCACAAGATCGATGAAACCTTGTGGATGATTTCTCTGGTCTCGTTACTGTCGTGCGGGTGTGGCTCATCATTTAGCGGGAGCGCTCCTAGCAACCCTTGCAGTTGCCTTCTCCACAAATGCGGTCGCAGGATGTCTTCATTCCTTGCAACCCATACCGTATTTCGAGGTACACTGTTTATCACAGAGCTATGTAACATGAACCTCTGAACGTCCCAAGAAACTTATATACGCAATGTTGGTTTTTGGGCTGGCTTCCACCATTCCACAGTTTACCTCATATTTGCACAAACTCACCACTTTGATTTCCTAGAAACAATCTTGGACGAGACATAGCTGATGTTACAGCCCACAGCTAAGCGATAAGTAGGACGTAATCTCTGCACAAATGGTATCTGCTTGTTACTGTGGCGTTTTTACCTAAAGCTTGCGGGATCCACACAAAAGATATCTTATTTTAACCTTCCCTATGTATATAAATGTCACTGAATCGAAGAATGGTCACAGTTCCGAATACCTTGGTTGATTGATGAATATCATCACGGAAAGAAATGTTCAAAACTTTTGATAGCAGGCTACTATGGAGCGCATTGCCGTTCTTAATGTCTCTCCTTTGAAATGAAAGAATCGTTTCCCTGTTGTTTTAAAATCAACACTGTTATTTCTTTAATTTCCTATTATGATCACAAAATCGTTTGGTCCTTAGACTGCCGATTTAGGTCAGCGATGACCATCTTCAGACCTGTGCTTATATAATGGAGCCATAGTGGCATAGTCAAAAAATACACAGAAAATCGACTTAGCATCGTCGCACATACTTAAATACGGTCTAATCTTGGCCACAGTGGCGGCGGAGTCGTACTATTAAAAAAAAATGGTTCAAATGGCTCTGAGCACTATGGGGCTTAACATCTATGGTCATCAGTCCCCTAGAACTTAGAACTACTTAAACCCAACTAACCTAAGTACAGCACACAACACCCAGTCATCACGAGGCAGAGAAAATCCCTGACACGGCCGTGACTCGAACCCGGGAACCCGGGCGCCGGAAGCGAGAACGCTACCGCACGAGCACGAGCTGCGCACAGTCATACTATTAACAGCGCTTCTGCTCCTAACAACCTCCTTGTGTTTTCCCTGTGAATCGTGAAAATGTATCAGGTCTGCGTTACACTAAAATATCCCGAAACGTTCATTTTTCTTTTTACTTGATACCTGCGCTTCTTTACTTAACGAATAGCACAAAATAACTTACATGGCACCTCTGAAACAAAGACCTAACAATGAATAAATACGCTACCAACTTAATGATAAACGCAGGCTAATTTGTGGGACCGGGAAACTGATGCCTGTTTTCAGTATGCGTGTTACATCACTCCTGTGGCGGTAGTTTTCCTTTCCTTACTCAGTAGACCTTTGTTCTTTGTCCGAAATGCCTAAAAACGATGAGAAACATGAAAGTATCAATATAGCCGCAAAAGCACTTACATACCATAGAAAGAAATTAAAGATTCGTCACCAGTGAGCGCTATCGTGAAAAAAATAAAAGAAAAAAAGAAGTAGGAAACACTAAAAAAATATCTCCGTTGTCTGTGGTACACTTTGAAAACTTTTGTAAAGATACTGGGAGCAATCAGGTAGGACAAGATCGAAGCTGACGTCATGCATCTCTGGTCGTACGTGGGAATGTTATGCACTTGGTGAGCAATACTATCGTAGAGATCCAGCCCAAGGGATGAGAGATGGTGCGCGGTGGAGAAGCCGAAGACGCGTGCAGTGCCTGGCGTCGTTGACGGGGCCCTCCTGTGCGGCCCTCTTGCCCGCGGCGATGGACATCAGACGACTGAGCGGACCGCGGCACAACACCGAAATGGCGGGAACTACGGAAGCAGACCGTAGAGGAAAACAAGTTCACACCATCACCATAGATATATAAATCGCCCTATATTTTTTTAGATCGTATAAAAATGATAATTTTACTGTTTTTTATTAATGCTGACAAGTACAGATTTTGACCTTGACATCTACATATTTTAATTAAGTATTTTAATTAATAAAAAAAGATCTACTGAATATAATATGTGCAAATGGAATGTAACAAATGTACCAGACGCCACCTGTCGGTAATAGTGTTATAATTAATATAAATGACGTGCACTCTGCCAACCAATTTTATGTGACGTAGCATGTGAAAACTGCTGGATTTGGACGGGTTCCTCCTGTAACTGAAATATCAGGTACGCTCTGGTACATTTGATGTTGATTAGATAGGATGAAAAAGATTTGCTTCCGTGAAATAGTAAATTAGTATCATTATTTTTACAGATCTGAAGATGGTTCTGAATGAACCGAAACCGGTCATATGAATAAAAATATTTGCAATCAAGACGGTTTTTAAGTAACATTATAATTTCACTGATTGCTGTTGTCCCAAAAGACATTATGTCTGTTTTTGTAAACTATCGTAAATCTTGCCTCCTGTTTGCTGGATCGAACTGGTTGCGATGATGGAACAGGAGAATCTCGATTCAAAAATTACTATTCGTCGCACCTTCTGCCAGTCACTCAATTTTGGTGGCACAAATCGAAACACATCTTCCACTTCCGTTTATCTTTGTGATAACGTAATTATTAGCATTCGCCTGGTGCTATTTGTAAACGGTCCGTGCCGAACACTGCACAGTCCCAATATGTTCCACAAAGCCGCACACGAAAATGCGATTTTGCAGCGGGTCATATCTCCGGTTCTATTGATCACAGAGATAAGGGCGCTGGTGTTTTAGATAGAACGATTCCCAAGAAAACCCAGAAAAAACATGATGTTTGAGCACTAAAAGTACCAATTGTGAGGATGGTCCCTTCTATAACTTCCGTTCACCGCAAATGGTAGAAGTTTTCAGCATATGCTCTTAGGATGGTACCTTGAAACCTTGCTTCCTTGGAACCTTGAAACGATGTCGACATCATTTTCAGTTACCAAGATCCAGAGGTTCAATTTTATAGTGCACGTAAAATATTCATGTAATATCCGGTCTGATGCTCATATATAGTTAACTGACGCAGTGAACGCATGACAAGGGTTCTTTGGTCATCGCGAGGTTTCTGAGGTCTCTTGTTCGTCATCGAAGTGCAGTGCGGAGTTTCAGTGAAGTGATTAAAACGGAATAGAACACCTCGTGGCATACATCCAATCAATGTTATCATTTAGACTTTTGAAGCTGGACTGCTGTTGTACTCATATAACCGAAAATGATGTGGGATGTATTTATGTTACTTTAGTGAAAAGTTCGTACTTCTCCATTCCGCTGTGTTTTATTCACTTCATTGATACTCCAGGTTAGAACTTCGACGAAGTGTAAGGGGAGAACATACAACACATCAACACGTGTTTTGTGAACTATGAACGTGTGAGTGCTACATGTGTTACAAAATATTGTTTCAACAAAATGTTGAGGTTTTTGCTAAATAATAACCCATCTTCAGTATGTAGCTCGCGAAATTCTGGCCAGAATTGTCTGTTATATGGTACTGTGTCCTCGGAGACCTGTGCTTCTGTAGACTCTGGTAGAGTCGTTAACCTTTCAACATCTATTATACACATGTGCTGAGATGTAGAGATAAAACACCTTGATGAGTGACAGAATAGATGGATCCCCATTTTTTACAATGTTTTGTATTGTGTTTCAGCCGCTCGAGTAGGGAAGTTCGCTTGCTAGCTTGTTTCTTCACATCCAGATACATTCATACATTTTTAACATATGTTAACATTCTTATATTAGCCCATAAAGGAACATATGAAATGCACCGTGTGTTTGGAAATTGTGTGATACTGCGATTTTAGAGCAACACGATTCCGGGAACCATGAACAGCGCCGTATTTACAGACTGCTGCGTGTGAGTTGACAGAGAGGGTGTAGCAGCAGTTGGGAGCGTGTGCGCTGTCAACACTGCGGCTACGCGAGGAGAGGTTTGCTTTCCGGGGCAGCAGGTAGGGGGCGTGCCCGGGCCAGCGCGAGGCCAGAGAGAGGACGCCGTACTTGTGGGACTGGTCTCTGCAGTACTATATGTGTCACTGCTCACACCAGTGCCTGCACGGCCTCCGCAAGGAGGACTCCCCACGGTTGTAATGTAACACCTTTAGGGAGGCTCTTACTGACAAACATAGCGCAAATCCTGAGTAATTTTAATTTGACAAATACACTCCTGGAAATTGAAATAAGAACACCGTGAATTCATTGTCCCAGGAAGGGGAAACTTTATTGACACATTCCTGGGGTCAGATACATCACATGATCACACTGACAGAACCACAGGCACATAGACACAGGCAACAGAGCATGCACAATGTCGGGACTAGTACAGTGTATATCCACCTTCGCAGCAATGCAGGCTGCTATTCTCCCATGCAGACGATCGTAGAGACGCTGGATGTAGTCCTGTGGAACGGCTTGCCATGCCATTTCCACCTGGCGCCTCAGTTGGACCAGCGTTCGTGCTGGACGTGCAGACCGCGTGAGACGACGCTTCATCCAGTCCCAAACATGCTCAATGGGGGACAAATCCGGAGATCTTGCTGGCCAGGGTAGGTGACTTACACCTTCTAGAGCACGTTGGGTGGCACGGGATTCATGCGGACGTGCATTGTCCTGTTGGAACAGCAAGTTCCCTTGCTGGTCTAGGAATGGTAGAACGATGGGTTCCATGACGGTTTGGTTGTACCGTGCAGTATTCAGTGTCCCCTCGACGATCACCAGAGGTGTATGGCCAGTGTATGAGATCGCTCCCCACACCACGATGCCGGGTGTTGGCCCTGTGTGCCTCGGTCGGATGCACTCCTGATTGTGGCGCTCACCTGCACGGCGCCAAACACGCATACGACCATCATTGGCACCAAGGCAGAAGCGACTGTCATCGCTGAAGACGACACGTCTCCATTCGTCCCTCCATTCACGCCTGTCGCGACACAACTGGAGGCGGGCTGCACGATGTTGGGGCGTGAGCGGAAGACGGACTAACGGTGTGCGGGACCGTAGCCCAGCTTCATGGAGACGGTTGCGAATGGTCCTCGCCGATACCCCAGGAGCAACAGTGTCCCTAATTTGCTGGGAAGTGGCGGTGCGGTCCCCTACGGCACTGTGTAGGATCCTACGGTCTTGGCGTGCATCCGTGCGTCGCTGCGGTCCGGTCCCAGGTCGACGGGCACGTGCACCTTCCACCAACCACTGGCTACAACATCGATGTACTGTGGAGACCTCACGCCCCACGTGTTGAGCAATTCGGCGGTACGTCCACCCGGCCTCCCGCATGTCCATTATACACCCTCGCTCAAAGTCCGTCAGCTGCACATACGGTTCACGTCCACGCTGTCGCGGCATGCTACCAGTGTTAAAGACTGCGATGGAGCTCCGTATGCCACGGCAAACTGGCTGACACTGACGGCGGCGGTGCACAAATGCTGCGCAGCTAGCGCCATTCGACGGCCAACACCGCGGTTCCTGGTGTGTCCGCTGTGCCGTGCGTGTGATCATTGCTTGTATAGCCCTCTCGCAGTGTCCGGAGCAAGTATGGTGGGTCTGACACACCGGTGTCAATGTGTTCTTTTTTCCATTTCCAGGAGTGCATTACGAAGTACTGTACTTAATTTTTGATTGTGTGCGCTTTTCAAGAGGTGTCTGTTCACCGGGTCGACCTATTCGAATTGGTAGTACCATAGCAAGTTGTATTCTTTGGGCTTCCTCTCCCAGCCATCAAAACGGTGTTTTTGCGGAAAAATTGGCTCCTGTTGCTATTTTCCTCAAAGAGATGTTAAAATGGCTGCTCCGGACCATGTAATGGTTCCAATAAAGGTATCCATCCGAAAGCTCTTAATTTTGTGTTAGCAGCACATCTGTCTACTACTTCCATGTCGTAAATCTAGTCATCTGACGAAAGCATAGAGGCCGAACGGTTCTAGGCACTACAGTCTTTAACCGCGCGACCGATACGGTCGCAGATTCGAATCCTGCCTCGGGCATGGATGTGTGTGATGTGCTTAGGTTAGTTAGGTTTAAGTAGTTCTAAGTTCTAGGGGACTGATGACCTCAGAAGTTAAGTCCCATAGTGCTCGGAGCCATTTGAACTATTTTTTGTCGAAAGCATACTGTGTTTTTGATCACTCTGATACGCTTGTAAAATATCTGTAGTATATGTATAGTCATGTTACCTTACTTTTAAACACGTTGAGTATGGCTATGCTTCCAAGTTCTTTGTATCTGACTTTCTGTTAATGCGGTTCATTTTGGTGCTCAGTTTTTCTACATGGGAGAGCAGCTCAAAAAAAAGTTCAAATGTGTGTTAAATCTTATGGGACTTAATTGCTAAGGTCATCACCACCCAAAGGACAAACACATACACACATGCCCGAGGGAGGACTCGAACCTCCGCTGGAACCAGCCGCACAGGGAGAGGAGCTCAAATTGTATCTGTTGTACAGCGGAACATTCAGTGAACTTGCAGCATCCGTATAATCTATATGACATAGTTTGAGTCTGCGTGCTTTTGCTACTATGTAATATTTTTGCATCGGCAGTACATTAGCTGCAAATATCATTTTAACTAGTAATGCGAAATAAGGATTAAACCATCTGTGTATATATGTCAACATTTTGTATCTGCTGTACTGCAGTATATTCAGGCAGCTCATTTAGGCATACGTTGAATGTATCTGTTGTTTTAATCAGTAAGTTTGTCTCTGTGCAATTTCAAACATTGTGTAAACTCTATTTAGTCACACACTACATGCAGCTGTTGTTATAATCAGCGGCTGTGTAATGTGCTTGAGCCATCACATAGTATATAGTACGGGCGAAACATACAACTACTACCACTGTCATACCTTAACAAAAGATCTAGCAGAGAACCCGAGAAAGTTCTGGTATTATGTAAAATCGCTAAGACTTCAATCCAGTCACTTGTTGACCAGTCTGGTATGGTTATTGAAGATAGCAAACCGAAAGCCGATTCAACTTCGAGAAATCGTTCACGCAAGAGGATCGTACAAACATACCGTCGTTTGGCCATCGAACAGACTCACGCATGAACGAATAAGCATCCCTGTTGTAGAGAGACAACTGAAGGAGTTGAAAACAAATAAGTCACCATGTCCGGACGGAGTCCCATTTCGGTGTTACAGAGAGTATTCTTCGGCGTTGGCTCCTTACTTGACTCGCATTTAAGTGAATCTCTCACCCAGCGCTAAGTTCCAAGCGACAGCGAAAAAGAGCAGGTGACACCTCTGTACAAGACGGGCAAAGAACGGACTAGCAGAATTACAGACCAATATCCCTAACTTCGATTTCGTGCAGAGTTCTTGAACAGTTCGAATATAATAAAACTTCTTTGAGATCGAGAAGCTTATGTTCACGAATCAGCATGGTTTTAGAAAGCATAGCTTGTGCGAAACTCAGCTTGTCCATTCTTCACACGGTACAC